>NC_068939.1:165251813-165851813 GCF_016801865.2 Culex pipiens pallens | reverse complement strand
TCATTTCATGGCCAAAATAATGACCCCGACGAAATTGGTCAATATAATCCCATAGTTCTAGCCAATTTTAGCAAAGTCCCTTAGGGGGTATATCAAATAATTAAGAAAAATCAACTTTTAAAATTTCAACTTTTTAGAATAATTTTAGCTTAAGAACCCCATTTCATGGCCAAAATAATGACCTTGACGAAATTGGTCAAAATTATCCCATAGTTCTAACCATTTTAAACAAAGTCCTTTAGAGGGTATATCAAATAATTAAAAAAGTCAACTTTCAAAGTTTCAACTTTTCAGAATAAATTTAGTTTAAGGACCCAATTTCATGGCCAAAATAATGATCCCGACGAAATTGGTCAAAATTATCCCATAGTTCTAGCCAATTTTAGCAAAGTCCCTTAGGGGGTATATCAAATAATTAAAAAAAATCAACTTTCAAAATTTCAACTTTTTAGAATAATTTTAGCTTAAGGACCCCATTTCATGGCCAAAATAATGACCCTGACGAAATTGGTCAAAATTATCCTATAGTTCTAACCATTTTAAACAAAGTCCTTTAGGGGGTATATCAAATAATTTAAAAAATCAACTTTCAAAATTTCAACTTATAAAAAATAATTTTAGCTTAAGGACCCCATTTCATGGCCAAAATAATGACCCCAACGAAATTGGTCAATATTATCCCATAGTTCTAGCCAATTTTAGCAAAGTCCCTTAGGGGGTATATCAAATAATTAAAAAAATCAACTTCCAAAATTTCAACTTTTTAGAATAATTTTAGATTAAGGACCCCATTTCATGGCCAAAATAATGACCCCGACGAAATTAGACAAAATTATCTCAAAGATCTAAACATATTTAACAAAAGAAAAAATAGTAACAGATTGTGTTATGGACACTTAGAAACTTTTTCATTTGTGCGATTTATGGTAATTTTATTTCTAAGTCAGTATAGGGGAAAGTGGGGCAAGTGTAACAAGCTAAGGAAATCCTCGTTAAAACCCATTAAAACGTTAAAACATCTGTCGGATTTTTTCATAATCACCTTATTTCAGGTCTTGACTAAGACTTTGACAGAACAAATTTTGAAAAAATCCTGTTTTTCAATGTTAAAAATTGATTTTAAAATTTCTGATTTTCCGTACGTTCTACTCAACTAGTGGGGCAAGACGAACAACCCGTTGGGGCAAGAGGAACGATGCATGAAACAACATGTTAATTTGCTAACAAGTGAACTGCTATCACTTTGAAACATCAGATTAGAATGTATTTAAAACGTTTCTTTCACTTTTAGGTTTAATAATAATATTTTACTAAAAATTTGATCGTTTTTACGAAAACAAATTATTGCTTAGATGATAAATAGTAAATTTTCATAGTATCAACAATTAAACAATTGTTTATCAGTTTTTAAGAACTTTTTTGTATTTATTTCCCAATAAAATATGTTGTTGCAGAAATTCGTATTTTTTCCATACTAAAAATCCATATGGTACACTTGCCCCACCTGAACAAGATTTCTAAAAGCTCTCAACAAAAAAAAACCAAAAGTTAAATCATACTTTCTAATAGGTGCAAATCATTGGTTGGAACACTACTGATCTAGGAAAAATAGGATTTTGATAAAATGAGCCTTAAAACGAACCGTAAGCCTTATTTTGTACTTTCCAAATATTATAAGAAAACAAAGGTTTTTAAAAAACTTCATTAAATCTTATGCTCCGTGGCGTTTACGTCGTTTTGGCGGTTACGTGGTAGTAGAATTAGTTAATTGCACTGCTAGCAACAATTCCTCATACTGGAAATAATCAAAATTGTAAAAATTACGGCCGTACGAGCGATTGTTCCTCTTGCCCCATATGGTCGTCTTGCCCCACCTTCCCCTACCTAACGAATAACAAATTTAGTTACTAGGAGGGTTTTTGAAATGTATAACATTTCCTCTTATTAGCGTGTTATTGAACATTTTCAATATAATATCACTTCAATACCAAATTTTGTTATTTTATCAGAAACTGTTATTATTTTTTCTTCTTGAAGTTGAACTTCAGGATAAAATAATAACACTTATTGTTATTTTAACAGCATTTGTTATTGAAATATTATTAATTTTGTTATTACCGTCTGCCCGGGTAGGCCGATGCAAATATTTTTCAAAGCTTTTGTCCCTCGGCTCTGACCGGGGTCAAGGGAAGGGCGAAAAAATACAAAAATACAAAAGTTGAAATAACAATCACAACATTTATATGAAAAAAGTGTTTGAAAATGCATTTTACACTAGTTCATTTGTTTTGCAAACAAAAGTTTTCAGAAAATGTAAGTTTTGAGGAAAATACAATTTTGAACGAAAAAAAACTGTTTGCGGTACTGTTAAAAAAAATTAAGAAAAAATATTTTGGAAAATAAAAAAAAATCAAAGCATTTATGAATAAACCCAAACATGTTGAAAATTACTTTAAACGCAGGGGAATGCATTTTGAATTGATTTCGGCTGATTGCACTTAAATTTCAATTGAAATTGCTTCAATTATTTTTTTGAAATTTTTTTTTGGCCCCTTATTTTTCAGGCCGATTTGGAATGGGGGAACACAAACTTTCAAAAGTAATTGTACCAGCCGAAGTAAATTTAGTATTATTTGACAACTGTCGCAGAATTTACTTTGAGTAAGTAATTTACAATAAAATTTAGTGGGAAGAGCATTGTCAAAAAAAGTATTTTTTTAAATATGAATTTGAAAAAAGAAGATTTAAAGAAAAGAAGGAAACGGTAAAATGAAAGTTATCAAATTTGATTCAAACGTGATATGAATAAAATAAAAGACGAGTGTTACATATAATAAATTAAGGGTTTAATCGTTAAATCATAATTTTTGATCCTTGAAAGCTTGGATCAGAAATGTAAAAAAATAAAAATCTTTTCGAGGTGAATTTTTTATATTTAAAAAATATCAATTGTAACAAATGCACTACTTTTACTCAAAACCGGAGCTATTAACTCAACTTATTTTGAGGATTTTTTTTATGTTTTAACCCTTTCAATCCTGATTTTTGAAAAAAAAATTTTTTGAGTTTAAATTTTTTTTTGAAACTTTTCATTTTTGAGTCATATATGACCCATCAGGCCTGAAAGGGTTGATGTTGACTTTTTCTACTAAAACCATTGTAATTTTTTTTTGATTTTTTTATTTCTTTCAAGCAGATTACTATTTTTGAAAAAAAAATCAGATTATATTGAAGGCTCTGATCATAACAAAGTTACGTTGACCTGTAGAAAATCAGTTGTCTTTAGTTGATTTGATTCCACTTATTCTCCATTGAGTGCAAACACCTTAACAATTTCTAACATTTGTCAGGGAGTTACTCATTGATAAGCATGAAGCTTGGCCGAGCTTCCGTGGCCGTGAGGTTACGGGTTTCGGCTTGTAAGCGGAAGGTGATAGGTTCGATTCCCGTCTGGCTCGGCAAAGTCAGATCCCTTAAAAGAGTAAATATGCTCACTGGGAATACTGACCGGTAGGGGATGGGTTTCGACTAGCGCGACTAGCGGCGTGCTGGGTTTCCAATCCAGAGGTCGTGAGTTTGATTCTCGTACCGGGATGATGAAGTTAAAGCTTTATACTGTTAAGTGAATTGGATACAATTCAAGCGTGTCGCAGTTAAATATTGCAGAATGTTCTGTAAGAAATATTCAAATTAAAAATCCAAATTAATGTTTGTTGACTTGAAATTATCTAATTTGACTTCCAAATAAACAAAAACCAGTTTACTTTTTTGACAAAATTGCCTCCATTAAGCAAAATATCCCAAAACCCTCGAAGAGTTGCGTAACTCCCCCCAGCCTTACCGCTTGCTAGCTAACGAAAGTGAGAGTGATCTTTACTTTCTTTCCTTCTCATCTGAATCTCTCAGGCGGGCCGCCCTCTTCTTGTGCCAGCCCAAGTCCAAGTCATCGCGTCTTAGGGTCTTGAATCTTGGATTATTGCCCTCCCCGTTTGGATGAGAAGGGGGGAGGGGGAAGGGTTGGGGAACCCTTTCACTTTCGTCCGTGTGTGTGTGTGCGTGTGCGCGGATTATGGGATCTACGAGACCTGGGCCAAATCGGCCCCCCGAAAACAAAAAAAAAACGGGTTCCTCCTCTTTTGTGACCGTGGAGTCATTGGACATTATTAGCTTCCGATCGGCGATATGGGGTTGAGATTAGGATTGACTAAGGGTGGCACAGTTGAAAATTGTTATTTTTTGTTTTTTTAGCAGAAAAAAGAATTTATAAATAAAATAAGACGACTTTTCAAAGTTCAAAACATTAAAAAAAATATTCAAAAGATATTTGAAAAAAAAAACTTCAATTTTACTGTGTTAATGGTAAGGTCAAAGATCGAAAGGTGAGAGTAGGAAGTGAGTGTGACTTTGGAGAAAATAGGTGTTACCTGAAACCAAAAACAAAACTCACACACATCAAAACAAAGACGACAAAATGTCATCAGATGGAAAGCCATGTGTGGTATTTTGGTTGTCTGTTAAACTTGTTTCCAAAATTTTTAGCTTGATGAAACCCAATTTTATTTTTTGCCAAATATATGGTTCATGATCAATATAAATTAAAATGGGTTCTTGAAAAAGGTAAATTATGAAAAAATACAAAATAAAATCTAAGATCAACAAAAAAAATGTGTTGAAATATGAAAAAAAAATTTTAAATATTGTTTATTCTGTTTATCCTGTAATCCAGTTTTATTTGGAAACTTTCTTGAATTTTTTGAAATTAAATCAAATGCGAATTTCCTAATCCCAATAAAGGAAGTGAGCGTTTGGTACGGTATGTCCACGCATCTCTCCTCTCTAGTAGATTCTGTGAAATGTGACCCGTTCACTGAGTTCTCTCTGCAGTAAAAACAACGCAGTAGGGCTGGCTATCCATAAACCACTAAAATTATTAAGTTTTACATAAAAAGAATAAAGTTTGTTTGAATTATTGAATTAAACAACATTCGGCAAGTCTTATGATTTTTTGCCTTCCAAAATTACGTTACACAACCCATCAAAACCAGCGATCTGTACCGATCGCCGTCACCAGGCCATCACCCCCATTACCATTTTTCCCACGTGGTAATCAATCATAATCACGTCTCCTGACCACGGCGAGACAGCCAATCAGTGTGAAGTTTGTATAATTTGCGTATCCGCCAATTACGAGGGGGACCGTCCTTTCGCCGATTCATTCACAAAAAAACCCAGTGATCGTTCCTTTCAGCCGAGGGAAAGAAAAAGAGCGCCACCAAAACAACAATTTAATCAATCCAACACCCAATCACTGAACCGCCGACGAAGAAGAAGCGAGGAGGTCGACGTGAAAGTTCCGCGGGTGATAAACACAAAAGCTAATAAGGGTATTAAAACCGCGCAGGGCCCCGAGGGCTGGATCGAATCCCACAGGCCGGGGAGAAATATCATAAGTCAACAAGTCTGGCGGGATTATGACGGACCACGAAAACCACCCAGCAATCGGCAAGGGTTGTCTAACAGTTGGCGCGAGAAAGGTTGGCCTTGTCATGTCAGAAAAAAAATCAAGCGCATTTCTCTACAAAGGTCCGGTTGTCTGTGATGACGATCGAAAGTCGCAGGTTAACCCTCGGATGAATTCACCAAAAATTGATAGAATTCGATAAATTAGATAGAAAAACTCAAAAATCAATAGGTTTAACTCGAGACAAAAAAAAATGCGGTTCACTTAAAAATTTACAACTTTCCTAGTTTGAAAATCAGAAATCTCGTTATTTCCAGAAACTAAAGAAATCTCGTTATTTCCAGAAACTAAAGAGAAATTTCAATACAAATTTGTAAATACAAAACATTTTCTCATGAAAATCATGCAGTTGAGATTAACTCATCATAATTTTAACTGTTGATGATAGTTGCTTTTTTCCTAATAAGTGAATAAACTTACTACATAAGAAGTAAAATTTCATGACAGGGTTGCCATATTTTCAATTTTCTTTACTCATCAAAATCAAACTGGCAACCATGTTCAATGTTATAAATACTGAAATGATATCAACTTTGGACATGATATCTAATAATCATGATTAGGATTTTTACAGAAATCCGCCATATCTAGTATTCATAACTTTGGACATGGTTGCCAACTCTTCAATGTCCTGGATATAAAAAAATAAGTTTTAAATATATATTTTTTATTAAATATATATATTTCTTTTAAAAAACATCTATAGCATTTCTTAGTGTATCAAAAATAAAAAAATAATAAAAAGAAATAATGATGAATAAAAATTGGTTTGATGTTCACTTTTTCAAATTTAAGAAATCCAAATTATTTCATAGTTTTAGAATCTTTTATTTCAAAAATTGAGAAGGAAACAAAGCTAGCCTGGCCTTGAGGGTTATACGGTTATGCTTACACTCTTGCTCGCGGTGCTCTTTTGACCCCTGAGGGCTGAAACTCGTTAGCGTCCTCTACCTTTTTTCAAATCGGGGGTAATTTTTCAGAAAAGCTTTTAAGGATATTTGCAAGTAAATTACACAGAAAAAAATATGTGAATTTACTCGACACGGAAAAAATGAATCACATGTAAACTCAGTTGATGTAAACTTGAGATTCGACGTAAACGGTGGAATCACACGTAAAATCATGTATTTACAAATAATTTGTTGCAAATTTACATCGAATCGCATTTAAATTTAAATGTTCAATGACGTGCAAAAGTGTTACATCATAAATGATGCAACATTCGGAAATATTTTTTTGCGTGTACAGAAAAAAAATGAACTTCCTTATTCGACCTCGTAGACCTACCTTCACGTACACCTATCGACTCAGAATCAAATTCTGAACAAATGTCTGTGCGTGTGTCTGTCTGTAGGTCCGTGCACCGAAAAATATGCACACGATTATCTCCTGACTGGCTGAACCGATTTGGACCGTTTTGGTTTTGGTCATTCGATCCGTCTTGGGGTCCCACAATATTATGAAGTTTAGAAAAGTACTTCAAAAGTTATGCTTAAAAAACGATTTTATCTAAACTTCGAAAGCTTGTAAAAAGGGTGGTTTTTGTTAGAAAATGCTATACATTTTTAGAAAGGTATTAAAAAGACCATTCCAACGAGCCCATAACGTGGAAGATCTGATAACCCTATCAAAAGTTATAACCACTTAAGTGTTATTTAAACACTTTTTAGAGGCCGGATCTCAGATATTTTGATGAAAACGTTGTCCGGATCTACCATGCGACCTATCGTTGGATAGGTAATTAAAAGACCTTTCCAATGCGTCCAAAACATTGAAGATCTGACAACCGGATCGTTTGGATCGTTCTAATTTTTAAATTTCTCAATTCTATAAATTAAATTACCCTCACAAGATTTTTCCAAGTAAAATGATTCCTGTCCTAATACTGAATTTCAGAATGGGACCATCCATAAACCACGTGGACACTTTAGGGGGGGGGGGGGGGGGTATGGCGATTGTCCACGATCCATACAAATAAGTTTTTTTTTGTATGGACAATTGTCCACGAGGGGGGGGGGGGGGGGTAACAGATTCCCAAAAAAGTGTCCACGTGGTTTATGGATGGTCCCAATATGAAAATTTACAGATTTTTTTAATTATGATAAAACTGATGTGCTTTTCATGACCATAGAAAACATTTTGCATCATTAGTATTTGTCCAAACAATTTCCAGTAGTATTTGTCCAAACAATCTGAGCAAACCTTCAAAAATCAGTTTTTTGAACGTAGCAATTCAGGGTTAAGTTTTAGAGAAAAGTTTTGTTTTGAGTACTTTTAGAACTTTGAAAAACGAACATTTTTATTTTCTGACAAGTCAATTTGGACTTAAGGGTCAAAAGTTACAGCCATTATAAGGTAAAAATGATGCAAATTTAAAACTTTAATATCTCAAAAAGGCGCAGGCCAAATTTTAATCCTCAGGTTGCATTCGAAAGAGTAGATCTATAAACGCTGAAAAAATCCCAGGGGTATTTTTCTTTAAACTTGAGATATCTGCATTTGAAAATGTCTAACTTTCAAGGGAAAAGTGTATGGAACCACCCTAACGAAATTCGAAAATTGTCCAACTTTATGTTTTTCCATGTAATTTAGCCCGCTAAATCCGAATCTGCCCTCAGAATTGAGCCAAAGTGTCAAAAAATCGATTTTTGATCATATTTTGGGTTTTATGATAATTTTACGTAGAAACCCACAGAACAACACTTTTCTCTAAAACTTAACCCTGAATTGCCACGTTCAAAAAACTGATTTTTGAAGGTTTGCTCAGATGCATTATCTAAATTTGGTCGTAGAAGGCGTAGATTGCGAGATAAAATTTTGGTATCTTTGACAAAGTTGCTTGGATTGGCAAGCCCAACAACTTTTAAAAGACGAAAAAATTCCCAAAAATATCGCCCTAATCGTGAACCATCCTAATTTTAAACCAAACCAAAAGTTGCCCTTTTCCACTTCAACAACTATTCTTCTTCACCATTTTTCTGAAAATCAATTTCCACTTAATTTTGCGTTCTGGACCTCTGTGCAGTGTGACCAATTTTTCTAAAAAGAATATTAAATTATTTGACTTTATTATTAGAACACTGATTTTCAAATACTTTAAAGTTTTTTATTATAATTTTATTCTTTAGATCGAAAAGTTTAGTTTCCGATGCTTTGCTCTTCTTTCAGAGGTTCTATCTCAGCATCCGAGAAAAACGCGTTTTAATGTTTGACCTTGAATAAACAAAAACGAGAGCACGCAATGTAAACAAAAACAAACACGTTATGTTTGGTTGTCCATACTGTGCATTGCCCCGAAGTTTGGTTGAATTTGGTTGTTGGAGTCCTGAGTTATAATTAAACATGTTTACGGTAGACGGGCATGAACGTATGTCAAACGCGTTCCGACCTGAAATCCCTTTGGCCAATTGTCGCACTTACATGAATTTTCAGGGTGTGTCAAGATAGCACGACAAGATTGATTGAGATATGAAAAGTGACAAAAATGCACGGAGTTTTTTCGGTTTTTATTGAATATTTCAGGATTGAAATCGAATTTTGGAGACATGTAAAAGTCAAAAGGTGAGGGAGGCATTGTGAGCTGCACAAAATGGCGTTCTTAACTCAATTTGGCCCAAAATGCACGTACGACAAGTTAGCACGACGGCAACGAACAGGCCAAATCTTCAATGTTTTTGAAGCAAATTAATTGAAAATCTTTCAATCTCAAACAAATATTTTAGAGATTTTCATTAAAAAAATTCACGTATATTTGTTAAATCAGTTTTTAGTGGATATCGAAATTTGTGTAGAGTACTTGTCGATTGCAAATTTGAGCTTTTGAAAATTAAGATGCTCTCAAAAAAAAAAATTAACGGCTTTTGCTATATTTCAAAAGATGGAATTTTTCTGTTCAGAGTTTAAAAGAGAGATTTCCAAACTAAGAGCTACGGTTCGAATCCCGATTGGTGCAAAACGGTTTTTGAGTTTGTCGACATCAGATCTTCGACCAAAATTTCCAAAGGATTTTGCCGCACTAGCATTGTTGTACTTCCGAATCGTAGGAATGATTAAACTAGTTCAACAATACTGCACAATGTTTACGAAACCGGCATTTCACTGAAAGTGTGCACTTCCGACGATGTCTTCGACACCGCGTGTACGCTCTGTTCCGTTTCAATGAACCTCTTCCGATCGAACTCTTCCGATTAAAAGACAACACAGCACAAAATACACTGCACTTGATTTACTACGAAAAAGCAACAAAACAAAACCCCGCAGCCGATTGCACAATTCGGATGTCGGTATGCAAAATTGTAGCACACACACACAGCTACGCGAAACTGAACAATTGATGTACTTTTGCACAAGTGCGCTTTGCATTGTAGTTGAGGGTGGTGTCGTCTTTGTACTATTCAGGTTGCGTGTCTAGCCGACGACGACTCCGACCGGCAGCAATCTTGTTCGGTTGAATTGGCTCGTGTTTTCCCCCCTCAGTCGCGCGCACAAAGTGTGCTGACAGCAGAGGTGTTGCAAGTGCACACGAGAATCGCGTCTTCACACCCTTCTTGCACGTAATTCTGGCCGTTCAGCAGACCGAAACCTAATTGGTGGTCTGTGGTAACGTGGTGAAGCACCTTAATTTGTATGTAAATTACAGTCCTTTGAAGATTTCGAGGTGAATTCAATAAAACGGTTCAGCTTTGATTGCGCACATGGTGGTTAAATTCGCACACTTTCTTCGGGTGCAAGATTGATGATCTCTACGTGAGATTGCTATCGTTGGTATCATCACTTCACAAACACCTTGAACATCGCTCGTCAGCAGCATCATTATCTCACGCAGATGGACGAGCAGTCCGACGAGATGCTGTGGAATTGAGGGAGATTGTTATCTCAAAAAGGTGTGCACACACGCCAACCTAACGATATCGTCTGATGGAATCACATGAGTTTTGGCGCAGTTGCAAAGTGCCAACAGAGATAAGACTGTTTGAACGAGATATCTTGTTGAACTTGGCATTGCTGCTTTAAAAAAAACTTTTGTTTTTTTCTGTATTTTTCAAATTAATATATTACTCAGTCTTCTTCTACCATCTGACCTTGTTGCAAACAGCTCAAGCACCATTTTCCGGTCAACCCATTTATCCATCTTTACAGCCTATTTGAAGATTCGTGCCTCGATTTCCAAACAAGTGCCAATAACCACATCAATCATAATAATCATCACCCGCGCGCGTAAACAATGCCAATCGGCTTCGGTTTCGCTACTCCTCGGCGGAGTTGGTTGATCGAACTTCCCCGGGGCCACCAAGAGCTTCTTCGCAACATACTCTGCACTCCACCAGAAGTCTCCAATCAATCACCAATTCAAGTCGGTGGTTCCTTAGTCGGTCAATAGCATCGCTCGCTGTTACTAGACGTGTCGGCGGTGGTACTGACCGGCATCCAAATCAGCTTAGCTCGGGGAGGATCCTCCTCCGATATCTGGGTAATGTGGTGGCAGATTGGCGATTTACACGTCCGTCCCAAGTGGACAGGAAAAAGTTTCTATGCCGTACACCTGGGTGCGAATATTGATGAGCAACAATTTGAGACTTTGCTGCCTGTCAGGTGTAAGTCACGTTACTCTACTCAACGGTTAACTGACAAATGGCCACTTGACCCTGATGGGCGAACAGTATTGACCAGAAGAGGAAGAAGCATTTCGATGGGGGTCAAGCGGGAACAGTTGATTGACCTGGTAGCATTGCAATTTTAAACAATTTGTTTTAATTAGAAATTACAAAGTTGTCAAAAATGTTAATCTTGAAAGAACATCAATTGAACATTTCATAGTTAATGACGTCGAATGACGAAAAATTACAGAGGACTAGAAAATTATCTTTGTTTTTTTTCTATAAAAAAAATATTTTTCAGAATTTTTAGCATTTTGAATAAAAGTTCCATTGACACCTAACTTCAAATTCATCACCATTTTGGGGGGCAAATTTTCATTTAAAAAAAACACGTATTTTTTCGAATGTTCAAAAATAAAAGAGCTCGTACCGCCCCTCCGTCACGAGATGTCAAAAAATGAACTTATAATTCAAGATCAGAGACCAAAATTACCCTTAGGAATTAGCGTAGAATAACCCTTTTATAAAAACTTTTATTTAGGCCGATGCAAATATTTAACAAAGTTTTTGACCCTCGGCTCTGGCCGCGGTCGAGGGGGGGGGGGGTAACAAAATAAAAAATACAAAAATTTACATTACAAGCCTAGGTTTCAACATTTGGATGAAAAAAGTGTTTTTAAATGAATTTTACACGCGTCCAGTTGCTTTCCAATCATTAGTTTTCAAAACATCGATGTACTAAAGAATTTTTTTTTGGAAAAAAAACTATTTGTGGGACTGTACATTGCTTTTCCATGAAAATTTAAAATGTTTTCAAACGATTTCAAACATGCTAAATATGATTATAAATGCAGGAAAATGCATTTTAACTGGTTTCCAGTTGGTTAACTTTAAATTTTCATTCAAGTTTTGAAGATTTTCGAAAAAAAAATAATTTCTGCTCCCTGATTTTGTAGGCCGTCTTAGAAGGGTGGGGGGAGGGGGGGTGGGTGGAGACATAAACTTTGAAATATTTGCAACGTAATTTTAGAAAAATGTCTTAAAAAATTAAAAAAAATCTGTTAGACGTAGCCATTTATCACTTATTCAAAATATTTGATTTGAAATTATTTATATTAATCCATGCACTTCAAAACTGATATTTATCTGTTTCTTTATGGATACCATTGGTTATTTGTTTCTTTTGTTTCTTTGCAGGCTTCATAGAAATTTCGTGAGAATAGAATAAATTTCTTTTTTAAAAAAAGGCCGATAAATCTTTTTTTTTTTTGCATTATGGGTGTTTTCAAATTTTGAAATTAGAAGCGGATTGGTTGAGTTTTTGGAACCTTTTAAAAAAAACCCTGGTTTCTGAAATGATCAATCCATTAAATTATTGTAAAAATAATAAAAGAAATATTGTTTTTGCGTTTAAGAAAATATTCAGTAAAATGTGTGTACCATTTTTCTCCTGTTCCAAAATAAAGCTTTTATTTCCAAAATACATAACTCAGAGACAAATTTTAACAGTTTTTTTTAAGTAATAAAAAGGTTGATAGAATGTGACTTTTTCAATAATCTTGGAGATTTTATAATTGTAAACATTTTTTTTTAATTTCAACATTTTTGAGCTAATTCTATCACAAAATGCTTTGTTAATTATAACAGTTATGCTATTGTCACAAATTTGAATAATATCAATAAATTTATGAAAATATTGTTTTTACAAATATTTTGACCGATTGATGGCACAAATTTAAAAAAATAATATATTGGACCTCAGAGCAGGTCAGAACAGTTAATTTACTGCAAAATACAGCCTAGTTTACGCGGATAAAGTCTTTTTGTATTAAGCAGTTTTGTTCTTTGTAATCTGAGTGTTGTAATTTGTATTTACCGGGAAAGAAAGTGCGACAGGAGCAACAGACGTTCTTATGTGCGCAATCAGTTACTTTTCGATACTAGTGCTGAAAAGTTCAACTTTTCAATACCCGTTTCAGTGCTAAAAAGTGCTAGTACGTTTTTCAGTGTTTTTGTTAATTTTCTTAACCCATGGGATGCTTGAACACCAATTCCATTCAAAAAGCTTTTTTCGGAATTGCAAAAAATTGTAAGCAATTCGTTGGAAAACTTGATTTTTTCAACCCAAAAATCATTTTTTTGCAGCTTGTTGCATAAACTACTATAGGGGAAATATTAATTTTAATCACTCTAAGCCGTTCAACCAATTCTCATCATTTTTGCTGCTTTCCGCTATTAAATCAACATTTTCAGATGTATCAACAATGGAGAGTTGGTTGCTCACCTTTATTTGAGCTATTTATTACTTTGGAACAGTCAAAAACACTTTACGAAAGCTGTAATTCATGATCAAAGTGCTGATAGGCCGATAATAGAAAGAGGCTGAAAAAGGGTATGGTTCCCCTATTGCAATTTCGTCGTGAAACTGCTTACTTTTCCTGTAATTTTCGAGCGACGAAATGGCCTACTTTTCTCTACCGAAATTAATACTTTTCAATACTGAAATGGGTGCTGAAAAGCTAAAATTTTCATAACTTGTATCAAAAAGAAACTTTTTTCAATATTTTTTTGTTTTGAGCGGTGAATTGGATATTTGACAAAAATCTTAAGAATTTCAAAAATAGGTTGTTAGCAACTCGTTGCAAAACTTGATTTTTTCAGCACTTGTCATTTTTATTCAACTCGGTACATCTGCTTTTTGCATCTTGTTGCATAAACTACTATTTTGTGCAGAAGTATTTTTTTTTCAATGAAATTTGTTGCTTCATCATCACATTTTGTTAATAATTCACAAACCGCTCTTGGATCAGTTTCCACCATACCACAAAGAAGATTGCGTTGTTGCTTTCTTCGCTCTGGAAACATTGTAACCCATTCGATTTTTTGTGTTCAAAACACTTTGATTGATTTTCAAGCTCATCCACCCCGGTTGGCAGCCATTGCTCTTATTGTTCTACAAAATTAGCGCAATTATCGCCGACTTCACACCTCGAGATTCGATTCGAATTTCCTTATTTTCTATATCCACTCTACTCCGCACTTCCAGCCAGCGCCAGGAGGGCGAGTTCCTTGAACTTGTTACACATTTCTTCTTATTATCTAACCAGATGGTTAAGTAACTTGCCTCCACAACACCAGCACCATCAGAGAGCGAAAATTCCAATCAAATCCGGCAGTTTTCCACCTGTGTGCACTTCCCACATTGAAATGATACAATTTCGCTTTCAATGCGCTGCAAAACGCGCGTGAAAACCCGCCGACTTGCAGTTTTTCATACAAATTCCCTTTTTCCAACCTAGAGACAAGGAGAAATTATTTGCACAAACAATTTGCGCGCGCGCGGCCGTTTTATCGTGTCAAGCCCATTTACTTCTAATTTATGGTCCAAACTGCAGCGTTCCGCCCTCCTCCTCGTGGTTAATCGCACGGATGTCAGGTCGACATGCTCACGTTTTTACTTCAACTCCGGTCCGGCCTCCAGTCAGCAGCTGAACCTTGCCACGAGATGAGGAAATGCCGGCAACTTCGGTGGAAATCTGCTGCTGCTGATGTGAAGGTCAATAGCCGGCTGGCATACCACTGAAGACGAGGGGTGTTGAGATTGGGTAGATTCAACAGAATAAAAAAAACTTAAAATAGTGGACCAAAATGGTTTTGTTTTACAAACAATCACTTTGTTTAAACTTTTATCTGTATTCAAAACTGAGTTAATAAAAAAGGTTTTAGTTTTAGCCTTCTTGAAATGTTTGGATCGATTTTATATTTAAAAAAAGTGTTTTGCGATTATTTGTCCCATTTTCAACGTCTAAAAATGAAAATTGCAGAGCATTTACTCACCTACTGAAATATTTTTAAAAGTGAACATACTTGAAAATTAAAAAAAAATCTTTTTCACCTGAAATAAACCCTTAACGGTGCACATCAACCAAAACTTTTGCACCCAGATTTTTGTTACAGACATTTTAGTGTCTTCAAAACTACGGAAACTATCGATATATTTTTTATTCATCCCCTAAGTTACTATTTCCATAACGATATAATCTAATTATTTGAGGATTGGGTCCGTAAGTTCAACCATTTTAGAAAAATCTAAAATACTTTTCCCTTGGAATTTTGATCTAAAAAAATATTTTTTAAGTAAGATTTTCAATATTAAAAGTACTGAATTATAATAAAAATAGGTCAATGCTATTTTTTCCGTTTTTATCTCGACCCCCTTCTAAATTTCCCCAAAAAATTATGGCCTAAAATTCAATTTTAATAGCAACAAGTTCGAAAATCGATTGCAAACAATTTATATTTTTGTAAACTTTGCAATCTAAACATTTTTTTTAAAGGTTAACCGTTTTCAAGTTACAAACATTTAAACATGTTCGAAAAAATCAATTTAGGAATATTTTATAAACGAAAAGTAATCATCAATTTGTTTGTGGATTTGTAGATTTTTTTGTTTCTTCTTAAAGATACTTTATAAATTTTCAAATCAGGCTCAACATTTCAAAATGTCCCAAATAAGTCCTTTCAAAAATAAATGTCTATTCTATAATTTTGAAATTACCTTTAATGAAAAGAGCACAACATTTCATAAAATTTAATCATATTTTAACATATTATGTTGGCCATTAGATGACACAGAAAAACCTAATTTTTCACAAAATTTGAACTTTAATAGACTTAATTTCAGCAACCAGCAGTCCAAACAACAATGTCTAAAAATTTAAGGAAATTTTCTCAGCTTTTGAAAAGTATCATTTGCAGGGACACTTTTCCTTCATAAAGTATTTCAAATTAAAAAAAAAACACTTTGATAAATAATGTGCACTAAATATAAAAAATAGGTAATTTTTAATTAAAAATTTGATCTGAGTACTAGCCTTTCTTTTAAAATAAGAACAGCAGTTTTTGGGACTTTCATTTTATGTCTAATGTAATCTAGTTTCTGGAAATTTCACTTAATGTCAAAAAAAGTTTATAAAAAATGGATAAATTTATTTAAAACTTTAAATTTTTTTTCTGAATTGTCCTAATTACCAACTAAAACTTTGCTGAAAAAATCATATGAAACTTTGCTGAATATGCTTTAATCCTTTTTTTTATGTTAAAATACTTAAAATACTTAAAATACTTAAAATACTTAAAATACTTAAAATACTTAAAATACTTAAAATACTTAAAATACTTAAAATACTTAAAATACTTAAAATACTTAAAATACTTTAAATACTTTAAATACTTTAAATACTTTAAATACTTTAAATACTTTAAATACTTTAAATACTTTAAATACTTTAAATACTTTAAATACTTTAAATACTTTAAATACTTTAAATACTTTAAATACTTTAAATACTTTAAATACTTTAAATACTTTAAATACTTTAAATACTTTAAATACTTTCAAAATCAAATCAAATTATTCGCTCTACAGCATTGCCTTGGCGTTCTCGATTGCGAGATTCCTACTCGAAACTAGGTGTCCGAAGGCTTGATTGTTGAGGCAATTGCAAACCTCTTTTTACACCTAAGCTTCCATCCACCCCGGGATTCGAACTGACGACTTTTGGATTGTGAGTCCAACTGCCTACCAGCGACTCCACCGAGACAGGACCCAGGGAGACGATTCTTACACCTGGACTGAGCTATCGACCTAACCTCTAGGTTAGACCGGGGCCAACATTTACTTCCCTGTCCGACGGAAGGCGTGATCAGACAAATCTCGTCTCAAAATTTGCCACCGGGACCTTCTGGGATCAAACCCAGGCCGACTGGGTGAGAGGCAACCACGCTTACCCCTACACCACGGTCCCGGCACTTTAAATACTTTAAATACTTAAAATACTTAAAATACTTAAAATACTTAAAATACTTAAAATACTTAAAATACTTAAAATAATTAAAATAATTGAAATACTTAAAATACTTAAAATACTTAAAATACTTAAAATACTTAAAATACTTAAAATACTTAAAATACTTAAAATACTTAAAATACTTAAAATACTTAAAATACTTAAAATACTTAAAATACTTAATATACTTAAAATACTTAAAATACTTAAAATACTTAAAATACTAAAAATACTTAAAATACTTAAAATACTTCAAATACTTCAAATACTTAAAATACTTAAAATACTTAAAAAACTTAAAATACTTAAAATACTTAAAATACTTAAAATACTTAAAATACTTAAAATACTTAAAATACTTAAAATACTTAAAATACTTAAAATACTTAAAATACTTAAAATACTTAAAATACTTAAAATACTTTAAATACTTTAAATACTTAAAATACTTTAAATACTTTAAATACTTTAAATACTTTAAATACTTTAAATACTTTAAATACTTTAAATACTTTAAATACTTTAAATACTTTAAATACTTTAAATACTTTAAATACTTTAAATACTTTAAATACTTTAAATACTTTAAATACTTTAAATACTTTAAATACTTTAAATACTTTAAATACTTTCAAAATCAAATCAATTTATTCGCTCTACAGCATTGCCTTGGCGTTCTCGATTGCGAGATTCCTACTCGAAACTAGGTGTCCGAAGGCTTGATTGTTGAGGCAATTGCAAACCTCTTTTTACACCTAAGCTTCCATCCACCCCGGGATTCGAACTGACGACTTTTGGATTGTGAGTCCAACTGCCTACCAGCGACTCCACCGAGACAGGACCCAGGGAGACGATTCTTACACCTGGACTGAGCTATCGACCTAACCTCTAGGTTAGACCGGGGCCAACATTTACTTCCCTGTCCGACGGAAGGCGTGATCAGACAAATCTCGTCTCAAAATTTGCCACCGGGACCTTCTGGGATCAAACCCAGGCCGACTGGGTGAGAGGCAACCACGCTTACCCCTACACCACGGTCCCGGCACTTTAAATACTTTAAATACTTAAAATACTTAAAATACTTAAAATACTTAAAATACTTAAAATACTTAAAATACTTAAAATACTTAAAATAATTAAAATAATTGAAATACTTAAAATACTTAAAATACTTAAAATACTTAAATTACATAAAATACTTAAAATACTTAAAATACTTAAAATACTTAAAATACTTAAAATACTTAAAATACTTAAAATACTTAAAATACTTAAAATACTTAAAATACTTAAAATACTTAAAATACTTAAAATACTTAAAATACTAAAAATACTAAAAATACTAAAAATACTTAAAATACTTCAAATACTTCAAATACTTAAAATACTTAAAATACTTAAAAAACTTAAAATACTTAAAATACTTAAAATACTTAAAATACTTAAAATACTTAAAATACTTAAAATACTTAAAATACTTAAAATACTTAAAATACTTAAAATACTTAAAATACTTAAAATACTTAAAATACTTAAAATACTTAAAAAACTTAAAATACTTAAAATACTTAAGATACTTAACCCTCTACAACCCAACCCCGCCTTTAGACTGGTTCGATTTACAAAAAATCACCAAAAATCCATTTTTCAACAAATTTTTGATCTTTAAAAATCATTGGAAAGAAGAACCCTTAATTTTTAAGTAAATTTATGGGTTGAAAGTTTTACTTGTTTCATGTTACTTTGCCAATGTTTTTAAAAATGTTATTTTTTCATCGGTCAACTTTGGCTGTGTTTTTTACTAACATTTCCTATATTTTAAATAAAAAGAAGCATACAGTATTTTTTGTAGTGTCCCAGACTTTGCCTCTACGCATTTTTTTACAATTTAAATGATAATGGTGCCATTTTATAACAGAAAATATGAAAAACAAGCAAAAATTTTAAAATGTGGCTGTAAAATCATGGAAAAATTAGAAAAGCAAAATGAAATGATAGGAGGTGGTAGAATAGGCCAAATACTACCGAAGACAAACACAAACTAAACAAGATAAATGCATATTAAAATACTAAAAATGAAACAAGAAAAACATAAAACAAGAGAAGTAAAGTTTTTCGTAGAACAACAGTTGCTCAAAATGACCTCCTAAACACGGGAAAAATAAAAATTATCGAAAAGTAGAAGGGCAGTAGAAGGTTAAAATACTTAAAATACTCAAACTTGAAATACTTTAAATAAAATGAAATACTTTACTTTATCGAATTGTATGGTTTTTATTTTCAGTTAAATTTGCAGCTAAATTTGTGTCTCCCAAGTTTACAAAGTTTTTTATTGCACTATTACTTTAAAAATCAATTCTGATGATGATATTATACTCTGATTGGGAAATTTAGAAAAAAAAACCGTTTATTATTTTTTAAAGCTTATAAAAAATACAAAAATGTTATGTAATAATTGTATTTAGTTGATTCACTTAGGATTTTTTTTATAAATTTGTTTGCTGTCTTTTTGTTGCCTTTTTTAAGTTTTATAGAAAAATTTTCTAGAGCAGCATTAATCTATTGATTTTGTTTGGGAGAAAACAGAAGAAATACAGTGAGAAAAGGATAAAATATTTTCGAATGTAACTTATAAATCAATTTTTTTATATTGCCATTGTCGCACCCCTCGCTTTTCCAAATCAATTTTTATTGGCGCGCTCTTTTCAAACCAGAGTGCATTCATCTGCGCGCGCCATATTGTAAGAGCATCATCATCGCAAAGAAAAGCAAGTGGGGTAAAAAATGGAATTCAATCGCACTAACATACTTCGTCTTAATGGAATCCGGCACACAAATAGTGTCCGCCCCCCGTCCATGCACAAGTGGCAAATATCCCTTTCCTTGGTAATCACAGGTGGACTTGAAAATTTCGTCCGTACTTATTTCTTTCTAAAGTGCAACTTGCAGAAATATAAAAAAGCAAGCCTTGATTAAACTTCAACTTTGTCGTGTCGTGGTCGGTGAAAGAGATAATTTCCTGTGGTTACTTGGAGGAATGTCCAGCACTCTTTGATTGATGCTGATCACAACTTGTACTCAACCAGCAGCGCCTACTTTGTTGACCATAGAGGGAGTTGTCGTTAGTCAGAAAACGAAAACAATGCATTTCGGGTGAAGCCCTAAATTAGCCTACTGCGACCGCGAGGTATTATTGCTCAATTGCTCGCTGAAGTGCGCACTTTCTCTTTCCGTTGACAACCTGCTGAAAGTGATCCCGGGGTGCCCGGTTCCTTGGCGCCGCACCGCTTTAGTGCCCTTTGTGCTGTCAATCATTTGACGTTTCTCGTAACGACAAGCTCTGAACGCGCTGGGTTGTCAATAGTAAACTGTCAAAAAGCAGTGCGGGCAGCAGCGCTACGTAACTTGGCATTTCTCTTACAGTTTTCCTCAAATGTAACCCACTTCCTACAAAACAATTGGTATTCAACAAACATGTAAAACTTTTGCGCGTCCAACAATATGGGGAGGGGTGCCTTACGACGATCACTACCGCCAGCTGTCTGTTTCTGTCCGACGACGCCACGGTTGATGAGTTTCGATTTTGATTGACCATGAACCGGACACCCCCCCTTGCCAGACCAGACTGGTGGTGGCGCATCCATCGGAACAACGACGGCGAATTGCAAAACACCGCAACCACCGCCAAATTGGAAGCTCGTGCAAAAACTTAAACATGCGAAACCAATCTTGGCGGAAGCTTGTGCCAGGCTCATAGTGTTGCACTTGATCGGTGAATGACGCTACACGGGGGGCGCTAGGTAGATCATTGGGTTAGTTGGTCTAAATGGGGGAATTTAGCGGTTGGTTGGGGGTTTGGGAAGCGATTTATGCGTTGGTAACCCACTTTGAAGTTGTTGGTAGCCGATTAAGTTGTAGAAATATTATGTTTTATTATTTTTATAATTATGATACAAAATACAACACTAGAAGAAATTGGTAAAATTAAGCTACCAATCGAAAAAAAAATTGGTAACCATGATATGGTCACCCAAAAATTATTGGTAACAAGAGTCAATTTAATTTTTTGCATTTTTGAAAACGATCGTTCAATGATCACACCTAGTTTTCGACAATGCATTTTAATACTTTGGTAACTAACGTGTAGTTACCAAGTTAGTAAACATGTTATGAGATCCATAAATTTGTCAACCACATTACAAATAAAATATCGTGAAACTTATATGGAAAACCAACATAAAAATTTTAAGTAATGAGAAGTTATATGAGGCATTTTTTGGTAACCAATTTCCAAGGATTGGTAGCTGCTTTAATTTGAAACATATAATATGTAATAATTTGAACAATAATTATTTACAATAAAATACTAGAATATATAAACGCAATTAAGTTACCCATCTAAACATCTTTGGTAACCAAGAAGTGGTTACCCAAACATCATTGGTAACCAAGAAATGGTTCCCCAAAATCATTGTTAACTAGATTTCAATTATTTTTTTTGCACTTTTAGTAACGTAACTGTCGAAGTTTAACCAACTCGAAACTCTTGAGCGCGGAAAATGTTTGTGCAGCGATTTTTAATTATAATGCAAACAAATTTGTGCCCAAATAACACAGTTTACGAAACTAGGTTACCAATCATTTATTCTTTGGTAACCAATGATCAATTACCCAAAATTACTCAACTTAAACTTTGGTGAAAAACTATCCAGTCTCTTATGACAATTTTTAAACAATTAAAATTGCACATGATTCTAGGGACATTATAGTGCTACTTTGGCAGCCCACTTTGACGTGTTGGTAGCATGGTTAGTAGTTGTCATAATTTTAAAGTGTAGTGTATTGTAACTGAAGTAATCATAATTCACTACACTTTGTTATATTTTTATGGTTACCAATATTAGAATCTTTGGTAACCAATATATGGTTACCAAAAATGTGGTTTTAAAACATAAAGTAAATGTTCGTTCTGGTCAAGGATTGACATATTTTATGATAACTACAGATATCATTGTTCTTTTTCGAGGTCCAACCAAAATCTTCTTGGTAGCCATTTGGTTAACCTCGCCAAGGAAATGTGACAATCCCTTTTAACGTCTTAAAACAAACACAGCTCATCGCACAAAAATCCACATTCTCCAGCGCCCTTCTCCGCACAAGGCGCCAAAGCCATTTAGTACTCAATTTGTCCAAACGCCTCCCGGTTAAATCACTATCACCGTGCTCGTGTCGGCAGACTTAGGACTTAACTCAGCAATCGAGGGAGGCTCAACTAAAAAAACGTGACGATTGCATAAACTCATCTCAACCCATCTTCTCTCAGCGAGATATTCCACTTAAAAGTCTTACCACAGGGAAAGAGTCCATTTCTCCGCGCGCAATTGTATCACCATCCCCGGATTAGCTGAGAGAGCCCGCGGCACTCTAATCCACCCCTAATGCCTCGGCGATGGCGTCTTGTGTGACACAACCAAAACCATTCCAGCGGTAGTTTACGACCTGGTTTGGCTTAGTTTTTGCGATTCGGCGCTCAGGTCGTGATATGCAAATGGCCCGCGGGTCTCCAAATTCCAGCAAGCGGGAGTACGGGTGATCCTCACCAGGGGGAAAAAATGAGCTAAGAAGCGATCAATCCTGTGTTGTTTTTTGCATTAGTCACACTTGGGACTTGTTTTGGGGAAGCTTAAACGAAGGAGGATTATGTTTTGGTTAAAACCTGATAAATTAAGCGGTAGTTTGTGGTTTTGGATAGCGATCTCTAGGTTGGTAACCACTTCGAAGAGTTGGTAGCTATCAAACTTAAAAAAAATAAAGCATATTTAAGCATAATTGAAGTGATCGTGGATCAATCTGCAATTCTGAAAAGTCAATATGGTCAAAGTTAACCAGTCGAAGCTACGTTGGTAACCGAAATGTAATACTTCAGTACTTTGGTAACCGATATGATATTAACAGAGATTCTACAAACACACGTTGAGCAATGTTTTTGTTGGTTCTCGATTGATTTCTTAAAACTAAATTTCAAATATTTGTTAACTAAGATTGGTAACTAATTGGTAACCAAATCATTGAACTTGGTAACCAGAATACAGAAAACAAATAGTAAACAGTTTAAAATGAACCAACAAGACATTTTCAATACATATCGTGTGTTAGTAGTCCATAGTTTACCAATCGAAGATTTTTTGGTAACCATTTTTTTCACTTTCATTGGTAACCGGTATGTGATAAACAAAGTTTGTCAGAAACATGTTTAGGAATGTTTTTCTTGCTCCTTGCTTTGCTTTTTCTCGAATATTGGAAACCGAGTGGTAAACGAATCGGTGACCACAATGACCAGAACACATTAATAGTTAAAGGAACGTATCGTTAATAAAGGTTACCAATAATTTAAATCCGTCATTTTGGTAACTGCTTCATGATTTTATTTCAAGTAGATTAAATAGAGACAGAGAGAGAGAGAGTAAATAGATAAGAGAACTAAAATTAATCAACAAGAATTGATCGATACGTATCATGAGTTAGTAATGATAGTTTGAAAAGGGTTACCAATAATTGAAATCCGTCATTTTGGTAACTGCTTCACAATTGTATTTCGAGTAGATTAAATAGAGAGAGAGAGAGAGAGAGAGAGAGAGAGAGAGAGAGAGAGAGAGAAAGAGAGAGTAAATAGATAAGAGAACTAAAATTAATCAACAAAAATTGATCGATACGTATCATGAGTTAGTAATGATAGTTTTTAAATGGGTTCCCACTATTTGAAATCCGTCATTTTGGTAACTGCTTCACGATAGTAAATAGATACGAGAACTAAAATTAATCAACTAGAATTGATCGATACGTATCATGAGTTAGTAATGATAGTTTGATAAAGAGTTACCAATAATTGAAATCCGTCATTTTGGTAACTGCTTCACGATTGTATTTTGAGTGGATTAAAAAGAGAGAGAGAGTAAATATTTAAGAGAACAAAAATTAATCAACAAGAATTGTTCGATACCTATCGTGAGTTATTTATGATAATTTTAAAAAGGGTTACCAAAAATTGAAAAAAATACTTCATACCTTTTCTCCTGCAAGAAAGGTAAAAATCTAATAAAATATCAAACATTCCTTCAGCGTGATAAGCTCCCCAATCAAGTTTGCTCCAAAAATCCCCAAATCAAGACCAATTCTGATCCAACCTGAAGAACCACTTTTATCACCACACACACAGAACCAGTTCTGCGATAAAAACGGTCCGGTCAGGTAGACCTTGTCCGCTGCAAATTTTTCTAGTCTCGATTCGGCTTCTTCGTCTTCTGGGGTGGTTGCGTAGCCTTGATCTACTGTGAAACTGTGTGAATGTCACCACCAGGTTGAGGTCCATCCGGTGGGGAAGTGGACCGCCGGTTGAAGATCTCCAAGTCTATGATTCTTTTTCTTATTTTGAGCCGGTGGATTATCCGCGGACAATCATGATTTTCTGTGTTCCATCTATTGTTGTTGTTTTGTGAGAAGTTGTTATTAACCTTTTTTTTTGTTGTATTTTCTTCTCCATTTCCAGGTGAGTCGATGAACCGGGTGACCTTGTTCGAGTGGTGCAATTGTGAGTCGGTCTAACTGAAAGCTAAGCTTTTGCGAAGGAAATTTCCAATTTTTCGTAAGTTGTTATCAATCTCACTGAAGACTGTGCAAGTGGATGACTAAACAAGCGACGTCTCCCAAAAATTCTTGGGAATTCAATGTCATTCCTGTGAACTCCCAGAATACCTGATTGACTCATAAGCAGCTTGTTCGATGATCTCATGGCAATCGTGAATACTTCTGAAAGAATTTCCTTAACTTGAATAATAGGTAACTTCGAATATTAGTCCCCTTTTCAGAAATAAAACTGCAGGATACATGATTTTAAAGTTTAAATTTTCGAAGTCCTTCAGCCATCCAAATATCGAGGTGACCAACATCCAATTCCAAAAAAAAAACCAATACGCAAATGTCGACACAAACTCGCCAACACCTCTCTCAATCTCTCGGAGGGTAGCTTGCCAATCGATTGCTACCGAATCCAATCCGATTAGGCACATGCTCGGAGCCGCTTCTTCACAGCCCAATGTTTCGGGGTTGGGAAACCCGCCATCATCGATTTGCAAGCACCGGCATATTAAGGGTAACCTGTTTGATTTGATTGCTGCAGAAGAGAGCTGCGCGCGTTGGTGCAACAAAAGAAGGTTACCTCCATCGACGACGTTGCACATTGCTGCACCTTCTAACGGGAGATAATCTGGGCGCGCACAAAATGTCAACCGTGATCTATTGGGCGGCCCCCCGAGGGAACCAACCTGGTGCAAGGTTGCAGAGCAGGTGGATTTTGATGGGGGGAAGGGGATTCAGGAGTCGATCAGAGGGATGACATTTGTGCGCTTTTTAGACTGGAAAATCGGTTGAGAAATTTAGGTGGAATTGGAGTTACGTTGTTGACTGGTAACTTGGTGCAGAAAATTGATCTAATTTAATAAGCTCGAGTCGTGGTGAACGTAAAAAATCATGGTACAGAGAAACCTCTTTTTACGCGGTGGCATTACGCTTTTTATTTCGAAGATTTCTCTTAAACCATACAATATTTTTGCAAGCTTCAAAAGCGTTTTGTGGATCTGAACAAAACCTACAAATTGCTTTTAAAACATTGCAAAAATGTTGCGTCGTTCCAGAGAAATCGAAAATTAGAAAAACGTAACGCACCGCGTAAAAAGAGGTTTCACTGTAATATTACATATGGAAATGTGAAAAATATCAAAAATAAAAAAAAATTTAAGAAACTCAATAAATTTAAACAAATTTAATAGATTTGACAAAATTTCCAAAATACAAAAAATCTAGAAATTAAAAAAAAGATAGAAATTCCAGCAAATAATAACATTCAAGAAATTTAAGAAATTATAGAAATTTAGAAAAAAAAATCTGGGAATTCAAAAAGATCCAGCAAATCAAGAAATTCTAGAAACTCAAAAAAGGCCGTTGCAAATATTTTTCAATGTTTATGTCGCGAAGTTAAACTTAATCAAGAAATTTAAAATATTCACGAAATTAAAAAAAAAACAAGACATTAAAAAAATAAAAAAAAAACAATGAATATCATAAAACTAGAAAAAAATAAGAAATTTTATAAATTCAAAAAAAAATCAAAATACAAAAATTCTAGAAATTCAAAAAATAAAAAAATTCTAGAAATTCATAAAGTTTAAGAAATTTAAGAAATTCAAAAAACTTAAAAAAATGAACAAATTCAAAAAAATCAGGAAATTCGACAAATTCAAAAAAATCAAGAAATTCAAGAAATTTAAGAAATTTAAGAAGTACAAGAAATTTAAGAAATTCAAGAAATCAAAGAAATTTCAGAAATGCAGGAAATTCTAGAAATTCAAAAAATTCTAGAAATTTTAAAAATTTAAGAAATTCAAAAAATTTATGAAAATCAAGAAATCCAAGAAATTCCAGAAATTAAGCAAATTCAAGAAATTCATAAAAATTCAAGAAATTCAAGAAATTCAAAAAAAATAAGAAATTCAAGAAAACAAAAAAAAACAAAAATTTAAGAAATTAAAAAAGCAAGCAAATCAAGAAAATCTAGAAAATCAACAAAATCAACAAAATCAACCAAATAAATAAATTAACAAAATCAAGAAAATCAACAACATCAACAAAATCAACAAAATCAACAAAATCAACAAAATCAACAAAATCAACAAAATCAACAAAATCAACAAAATCAACAAAATCAACAAAATCAACAAAATCAACAAAATCAACAAAATCAACAAAATCAACAAAATCAACAAAATCAACAAAATCAACAAAATCAACAAAATCAACAAAATCAACAAAATCAACAAAATTAACAAAATCAACAAAATCAACAAAATCAACAAAATCAACAAAATCAACAAAATCAACAAAATCAACAAAATCAACAAAATCAACAAAATCAAGAAAATCGAGAAAATCAAGAAAATCGAGAAAATCAAGAAAATCAAGAAAATCAAGAAAATCAAGAAAATCAAGAAAATCAAGAAAATCAAGAAAATCAAGAAAATCAAGAAAATCAAGAAAATCAAGAAAATCAAGAAAATCAAGAAAATCAAGAAAATCAAGAAAATCAAGAAAATCAAAAAAATCAAGAAAATCAAAAAAATCAAGAAAATCAAGAAAATCAAGAAAATCAAGAAAATTAAGAAAATTAAGAAATTCAAGAAAATCAAGAAAATCAAGAAATTTATGTAATTCAAGCAATTCAAGAAATTCAAGAAATTCAAGAAATTCAAGAAATTCAAGAAATTCAAGAAATTCAAGAAATTCAAGAAATTCAAGAAATTCAAGAAATTCAAGAAATTCAAGAAATTCAAGAAATTCAAGAAATTCAAGAAATTCAAGAAATTCAAGAAATTCAAGAAATTCAAGAAATTCAAGAAATTCAAGAAATTCAAGAAATTCAAGAAATTCAAGAAATTCAAGAAATTCAAGAAATTCAAGAAATCCAAGAAATTTAAGAAACTCAAGAAATTCAAGAACTTCAAGAAACTCCAGAAATTCAAGAAATTCAAGAACTTCAAGAACTTCAAGCAATTCAAGAAATTTAAGAAATTTAAGAAATTTAAGAAATTCAAGAAATTCAAGAAATTCAAGAAATTCAAGAAATTCAAGAAGTTCAACAAATTCAACAAATTCAAGAAATTCAAGAAAATCAAGAATATTAAAAAAATCAAAAAATACAAGAAATTCAGGAGATTCAAGAAATTCAAGAAATTTAAGAAATTTAAGAAATTTAAGAATTTTAAGAAATTCAAGAAATTCCCGAACTTCAAGAAATTTTAAAAAATTAACAAAATCAACAAAATTTTAACAGCTTGAAAAATCAAGAAATTCGAGAAATTTATGAAATTCAACAAATCAATGAAAAAAGTCCGGTTAATCCTTAGGTTCAGCAAAATATTATTTACGAAATGAAGTTGTCATAATTAGAACAGAGTTCAATGAAATACCACCTAAAATCTAGTCCAACAAGTCAATTTATCTCCGCGCGATCGCCACAAATTGCTTCAAACATTTTCGACAGCCACCAGTCAGTCCACGCTAAGTAGCATCGATTGAAACTATTAGATAACACGCGACAAGCTGCGCCAGGGTCGCACAGATCATAAACACCTCCACAAAATTAGGCGCGGCCCCAATGCAGAGAGTGGCAAGTGCCGTAGATCCCTTCGCCAAATGCGACATCGACGGCGTGGGACGACCTCCTTAGGGTCTCCCTTCAACGACAATCCAACGACCTGTCATAACGATAAATAAACAAAAAATATTCGTCAGTTTTTGGCGGGACACCTCGATAGAAATCCCATAAAGGTCTCGAACGCTGATTTATGGACGTCCCTCGAGCAGGTGATAATGAGGTACCTTTGCGTTGTTTAACACGAGACAACAACAAAGGGGGGGTTTCATTATCGAACTTGTTGATTTAGTGCATTTTCGGGTGCAGTTTGCCGATGCTCGGAGACTTCCAAAATGTATGCTAATAGCTCGGGGACTGCTGCAGCTGCCGCAGTGGTGCCAAGGGCCCGCGGTCACCAAAATTAGGAGGTCGCGTCGACGTTAAAATTAGCATAATATTTTTATCGAGTCTTGGGGTACGACGACCCACCGAACGCTGGTGCATTGTGCAATGAAGGGCACGTGACGAACCCTTGACCTGGATGCGGTCCGGCTTGATTTGGATGCTGATTCAAAGTGGAACGATCTGATAGCGTGGTGGACCAGTTTTTTGTTGCTTCTAAATTGTCAAGAAGCTTGATGGACATAGCTGATTTGATTGAGAAGGGCATCCCGATTTAAACAAGGGCGTCTATGCGAAGTGTTCCTGTTTTAAATTTTTAAGGCAGTTTCGCAGTAAAAATTAAGAGATGATATATGTATTGAAATACATTTGAAAGCGTGTCTACAGGTTCCTCGGACCTCCTTCCCGATTTAAACAAGGGCGTCTATGCAAAGTGTCCTTGTTTTAAATTTTTAATGCAGTATAGCAGTTAAAATTAAATTAAGAAATTAAAACTAAAATCAATTTGAAGTCGTGTCTACGTTGACTTCATTGAAGTCACTAAAGGCGTCATCACCACGCGCGTTTCTCACGACCTGATCGGCAACCTCCAGTCGAGTGTAGAGCGTCACACATCGCAAACAAGCTCCTCAACCCAGAACAAAACAGCAAGAGAGCTTCAAACCTGGAACGCACCTCCCCTCCCTCCAAGGTCGACCACATTCACGCCGATATTCTATTCTAGATCAGGTTGCGCTTCACCTATCTTTCAGTAAGCTGTACTTGCTACTACTCAGCGCGAGCGACAGGTTAAACACGGAATAACTTAGAATTGCTGATTAAATCGCGGCGATCTTATTTTGACGCTTCCTCCATTCGCTTGTATACTCCCTTCTGGGAGGAGTTGATCACGTCTCCGACATAGAACGATTCTTCGTTCTAACCACGCTGTCAGGTATCGTCGACACATCTGGAGCGCGCTAAATGGAGTGCTAATTGGCAAAGTGCTTTTGCGGGTCTCCAAGTCGCGTTGCGTCGGCTTTCGGCAATCGAATTACAGACGATTTTTGGATCGAGGCCGTCGTCACAATTATTAATCTCGTCCCAAAGTGCCGCTCGCAAGGCTACCAGAGGTGGATTGCCTGTGATAGAGTCGTGGACAGCAAACGGTACTTGCGGGGTGACCAATCACAGAGATGCATATCACGGTTGTTCAGCACGCTGAAGGCCGGAAGTTGCGGCGGCTTGAAGAATTGTCTAATTTGTCCAAAATTATCTGGGCCGCGCGCGAACTCTGCGGTGAACTTGCAGAATCGCGGTCCATTAGCTGTGCGCGCGTTCGTGATTGATGCGAGCTCTCAGCATGAGTGGCGTGAAAACTCCACAGGGGGGTTACCTCAGCGTCTGATGAATTTAGGTAGACGTCACGACACAGTTCTCTGCGTCAAACTTATTACAGATGCGGTAGGGTGATCCTGCAGTCCGTACAACTCTCAGTAGCTGTTTTCCTTAGCAACGTGATTGAAACAAGGGCGTCTATATGAAGTGTCCCTCCCTATCCACAGAGGGGTTGCCTAAATGTCTGACGAATTTTGGTAGAAGTCACGACACAGTTCACTGCGTCAAACTTATTACAGATGCGGTAGGGTGTTCATACAGTCCCTACAACTCACAGTAGCAGCTTCCCTTACAACGCGATTGAAACAAGGGCGTCTATATGAAGTGTCCCTCCCTATCCCTGGAGTGTTCAAAAACATGGAGATTACAGTTGCGGTAGGGTGATCCTGCAGTCCGTACAACTCTCAGTAGCTTTTTTTCCTTACAGCGTGATTGAAACAAGGGCGTCTATATGAAGTGTCCCTCCCTATCCCTGAAGTGTTCAAAACATGGAGATTGTAATACATTGCGTAACATCCAACAACTTAAACCGGTCTCCACCGTTCCACCACCTTGGGTGGGCAAAATGTCAACTCTTGTCAATGCCAAACCCCACAACAACAAACATGGCAACATGTTGCATTTCTCCAATTACCCATCAATCAGGCACCAATTAGCACTCTGCGCACACTTGCAAACATCCTCATTCCAGCGTGCTTTTTTTGCTGCGAAGAAGTTGTCCAATCTTGGCGACCTCGTCGTCGTAACCAGTTCTGCCGCCGGGGGGACATCAATGCCGGCGCTGAAGAGAGATGTATTGCACATTGCTCAAATCGCTCTGTTTTATTAGGCTTGATTTTTTTCCCCTACTTCTTCTTCGTCTTCTTCTACTATGATACCGGTTTGTTTGTCATTTTTCATTTCGGCCTGTCACCTTAATGTGATCTTTATGTTGTTGCCCAATGTTTTGACTATAAATCGTCGGAGCTATTGCCGATCGGGGCATGAAGAATCGAGCGCCATTGTTTGGGCAAGTTTCGTAGATCAATGCAATCCGAACTGGTTATGGGATCTTGGACTTGCTCGGGCCGTCATTTCAAAACTTCTACTGTACACAAAGATGTAGCAATGTTCGTTAGCGGGATTCGAAATGGAGTCAACGCTGTTGAAACTGTGACTTTGCCTTTTGAGTCATGGTCGTATGAAAATGGCAAAAGTTGTTGTTTTTTTTTAACATCAACAACAATTTCATTTAGAAATACTACCAAAAAGAAGTTAAATTATCCCATTCTCAACAATCTGATAAAATTTGATGTGGGGAACAACTTTGTAGAACATCGCGAAGCGCTACGAGCCGTTCCTGTAAAGTTATAGGTTTATTTTTGAAGTAGATTCAAGATCATGGTTAAGGTGAAAGGGAACACTTAGCAATTTTCAAATCGGAAACAATTCGACTTTTCTATTACAGTTTTCTATTGCATTAATAAGCATAATACAACTAAAAAATTTGAAAAAAAAACTTTAAACATATTTTTTTTTTGTCGATTTCTTGATTACGGGGATTGCAAAGTGTCCCAATTCCCCTTAATTTGGTTCCAACTAAACATACTCCACGAAATGTCATGCACCTTTACGCGGTTAATTTGTATAGCTTCAGGATGTTTTACAAAATTGTTCTCCTGAACGAGAATTGCACATTTTTTGGAAAAAGGAACCCTTCCTGATTTAAACAAGGGCGTCTATACGAAGTGTTCCAGCACCTCTTTCAAATTGTTAAGGCAGTATTGCAGCTAAAATTTAAAAATAGCCTTGAATGGTAATGTAGTTTGTTTTGTAGCATAAAAATCAATATGAAAGCGTGTTAAAACTAAAACAAATCCTTAAAACGAAGTGGAAGATTTCCCGATACAATTTCGTCAAAGTCCTACAAAAACATCCGAACCAAATCAACTCACATTTTCAGCCGAGCTCATGCAAAAAATCTTTTGAAAGGATCTTAATTACACCGAAAACAAGCCAAATCACCCCGATTTTATGCACTTCTCCGCAGCCCACTATATTTAAAGTCAGATGCACATATCTCAAACGCGTACTGACATAATCCGACCAGAAACCGGCCAGCCACCTTACGACTTTCACTTCCAGAGTCACCAGCTGGAGATCTTTGCGCGCGTTGGCGGATTCCGAACGACCTGGACGCGTAATTTCACAGACAAATGGATGTGATTTTTTTCAGCTTGATTTTTAATTTTGGAAATCTGTCAAAATCTGTGAAATTAAGAAATTTGAAACTTGATAAAAAAGCACCTTAAGTTACTGTCAAATCTTCTGACCTATGCTTCAATATCAACAAGGTGGCTAAAATTATTAATGCATAAAAAATATAAACTCACTTGTCTGTAGGTAACACCAGCTTCACCCATGTTTGCCGGCTAATTGCGTTAACATTCTTTGACGCGGAAATATTTGTGCACACACACTCTTACAAGTATCGGTGGAGTTTGTAAGGAAAGAAAAAGTATTGCTCCCAGCCGCATTGAACAGCAACAAGTGGCGCGATTATAAATCAGTCGATTACATTGGTGGTCTGCTCTGGTGGTTTTGGTCCCCAAGGGAGCACAGTCACCTGTCGTGAAATATGGCTCGAACTCGTTGGGTTTTACCTGCTGGAGAGATTTGGTGGTGGTGTTTTGATTAATGGGAAGCGTTTTGGAACATTTGTAAAAGTTGCACTTTGGAGGTGTATTCAGATGATTTTACTCAGATCATAATCGATTTCAACGAATCGAATCGGGCATCAGAGCAGTTATTCTTAAAATTTTAATTTTTGTATTTTTTAAACTGGCTGAACTTGTTTGGATGCCTTTTGTTGACACAAAGAAGCCATTTCGCATCATCAGTTCGTGCACATCTTTTCCCATACAAACTTGGCAGCTGCCCATACAAAAATGACATGTGAAAAAAACAAAAATCAGTTTCTTTAAAAAAAATTGTTTGTATCGATGTGGTATCATCGGCAAAAATGTAATTATGGATGGTACCACAAAAAAGAAACACGGAAAATTATTTGTTTGTCACTAAAATTGATTTTCAAACATGTTTTTGACGACATAATTTGCAATCTTTTTAGAAAATTCCAGAAGGAGCAAAACATTTTCGACTATGTAATGATTTTTTTTAAATAGCGATAAAATAAAAAAAATGCTAGAAAATGGTCAAGCAAACATTTTTACATATTTTTTATGTAAAATCAAATTTGCAACCAAACAATACTTTAGTGAAATTTTGATTTAATGCATCATTTTCAATTTATAGCATTTTTAGGTATTTTTTTTTAAGTCGAAGTCCAATTTTTAAAAATTGTGTCCCTTTAACAAAACAATATTTATGAAAAGCTAAAAAAAATGGCTTTGTCAAAAAGGGAAAATGAGATTTTCTAAGTTTTATCCAATTAGCCCTAATTTTTTGATCGATATCTCGGGAACTCATAGTACGATTTTAAATTTAACAAAATAAAATTTTTGTATTTTTTTTTCAAAATTCCAAATTATTTCGAAGAATCAAAAGCAAGAATAGCTTTTTCATAGGGCTAAAAACAATAACCTTTATATTTTCAATACTGGGCTGGTTTTAAAAAAAATCAAGATAATTTTTATTGAAGTAAGCAGAAAAAATCATATAATGTTAATTTCTTTAATTTAAAATCACATTATTATCTCTCGAGATATCGGTGATAAAAAAGGGACTTATTGGGCAATACTTAGTTAATCTCATTATTTAAGTTAAAAAAAGAAAAAAATGTTGGGATTTTTTAAAGCTCTTCTACAAGATTTTTTTCAAAAATAGGCGAACATGGGCACTATTGTTAATAATAAAAAAATTGCGACTTTTTCAAAAAGTTACCTAAAACTATTATATCTTGAAAGCACTTACTCAAAATTTGACTAAAATACTTTTTGATTGTAATTTTTTTTTTTTTTTTAATTATTAAGAAATAATCACTTTTTAAAATCATTGAAGATTTTTTCCCTTTCTGAAACTTTCTGAAGAGATACAAAAATATTATATGGTTTTTTGGAATTCAATTTTGACAAAAAAGTTTTTCCGTGTATCATTTTTTGGTTTTCGATGTAGTCCTTATCCATACCTACTAGACAATTTGCCGAAGACACTAAATCAATCAAAAAATTCCCGCAAAATACACAAACTTTTGAATCTTCACATACCATTTGTGTATAAACAGCTCAGTCCTTCTCTACGATTTCGCAATTTTTAAATTTTCATTTTTTGATTCGGATGAAACTTTGTCCAAGCATTTCCTATTCTCCTACTAAAATTATTACTTTCTAAAAAATCTTAAAAAGGTCAAAAATTCAAAAATCAAATTTGCAAACAAAAAAGTATTTTAGTAAAATTTTGATAATGTTTTTTATAAGTAGCTTTTTTGAAAAAAAATGTGGTATCTTTTAACCTAGAATTTTTTTATGAAATAGTGCCCATGTTTAACCATTTACAAAAAAAAATATTTTTGAAAGGGTTTAGCCTTACAACAAGGCTTAGACTCACAACATTTTCAAATGTTGAGCAAGATTATAAAATTTAAAAATCATTTTTATTGAAATGATAAAAAAAAAACAAAATTTGCATTTTTTTAGGTTTAGTTTAGTACTTCTAGAGATATCGATTATCAAAAAACGAGGGCTAATTAGGTAACACTATGAAAATCTCATTAATAAAGGCCGTATTTATAAAGTTTAAAAAGATAAATGTATGGAATTTTCTCAGCTTTTCAAAAAATATTCTTTTTTTAAAAATTACCAATGGACACTATTTTGAAATAAAAAATGCAATTCTTTCATAAAAGTTACCTAAAAAGGTTATAAGTTAAAAACTTACTCAAAATTTTACCAAAAAAAATCTCCTTTTTTCCAGGCCTGAGCCGAGGGACAAAAACTTTGAAAAATATTTGCATCGGCCAAATCGATCAAAAATCCTGCAAAAATACAGATTTTTGAATTTTTCGCACACCATTTAGTATGGGAAGCAAAAAGTTTTTTTTTTTTCATTTTTTTTCCATTCTCCACTCTGACAGGAACTGGTTATACAAAATGTACATTTATGAAATTCTGTATCTTTAGATGAGATTTTCTGATCGATTTTAGGTCTTCGGCAAAGTTGTATGTTATGATTACGACTATTCATAAAAAAAGGTGCACGGAAAAAATCCCTGTTTTATTAAACTTTTTATGTCTAAAAGTTGAGTTCCCAAAATTCATATTTTTTTATTTTATTTTTTTATATGTTTTAGGGTAGGGGAGCTGGGGGTAAGACGGCCAGGCGGGGTAAGACGGCCACCCCACTGTTTTAATAAGTATACTAATGAATATTACTAAAATGTTTAGCAATACTGTTCCTCATGCTAAATAATGCATATGGAGTCACCTTTGCCAGAAATATTGTTTTAAATAGTATAAAAATAGCTCTAAATAAACAAATAATTTTTGAACTTGAAACTGGATGTAATTTTCATGAATTACAACTTAGGCATTTTTGTTAAATAACAATATGTTTTCCTGTCTTCAAATATTTTTTCATGTTAAATTGAAGTTTTCCCTAGATTATGTCCCTCGAAAAAGTTCAAAAAATGCGATGAACTGTTTACAAATTTTTTTTAAAAAAATAATGTATTTGGGGGCAAGACGGCCACCTCCTCCGGGGGTAAGACGGCCACCCGTAATTTGTAGATTTTATTTGATATAGGTTATATTTTTGACGGTTTTTGACTATTAAGACATATTTGTAGATAAAGGAAAAGCATTTTCAATAAAACTATCCATTTTTAATCAAAATGCTGTTAACTACCGTTTCGACAACATTCTTTACTGTGATATAGTAAAACTCATTGAATAGTATGAAATCCTATCAAACTTTTCATAAAAATCGCTAATTTAATATTGTTTACATAATTTTGATTTACTTTTTCTAATCGAAATACACAAACTATTTTTTTTGTATAAAATTGTGTTTGTTTAGTAGTAAAAATTCATAGTTTTTCATAAAATGTGGTCGCAATAATATGAAATTCACTGAGCAAAAATATGACATTTTTTAAACAGCATTTTTCTTCACATTTGAAACCTGATTTTTTTCAACCAAAATAGTTATGATGTTCAGAGAAGTCTGTTGAACCAACCATGTAGGTGTTTGGGTGGATTTAGCAAAGTTATTAAGTTAATTTATAGCACTGGCCGTCTTACCCCACATGGGTGGCCGTCTTACCCCACGTATTTCATATATAAACGATTTCAATTATTTTTTTAAAATTGCTGAAAAGTATTGAAAATTGGTTTTTAGACCAACTAATTTCTGTCATTTCTATAATCGACTAGTAGTAGAACAATATGTACGTAATTTGAGATCAAAATAATCTGTTGTGTAAATTTTATTAGACTTCTCCCTTAGGGTGGCCGTCTTACCCCCATCTCCCCTAGGTACTAAAAAAATAATATTTCGAGCCTTAGTGCGTGATGGTGTAAAATCTTGTTTCGGCAATATATTTTTTGGAATAAAAATGTATTTTTTTGAAAATATGGAAAATTTTAACAAAAAAAAATTAAAAAATCATTTTTTTAAGCAAAATCGAATTTGTAATCGAAAAGAACATATCTTTATTTTTTTATTTTGATTGATAAAATGTATGTTTTCAAGTTATAGCTACTTTTAGGTATACATTTTAGATTTTTTTAAAAGTTGTTTGAGCTTAAAAAATAATCGTTGAAAGAAAAGCACCTCAGAAAAAACATTTTCATGTTGAGAAAATTTCCTATAATTTTCTCTCTGGAACTTTGAAAATCGGGTAATTAGTTTTTCAGATACAGCCTTACAAATAATTCGAATCCATGAAAATACATTTATCTAAGTTTCACCTAATTAGTCTGTAATTTTTAACTGAAGATATCTCGGAAACTATTGGTGCAATTTAAAATGTTTAAAATTGAAACTTTTGCATAAATTAAAAAATAGTTTCAGAATTTTAAAAACAAACTTAACATTTAAAAATTTATTTTCCCTAATTCATATTTTAGACCAAATTATAAAATTAAAGATTTTTTAAATATGCTAACAAAGAAAAAGAGGGTTAACATAAACATAATTTCGCTGCCGGCTGGGTATTTGATTGAAAACACACAAACAACCTTATCGAATGACATATTTTACAGCAACATCATACGTTTCCCATTTGATCTCTGTGACCTCTTTTTCGGTCTTCAAATCAAGTGATCACTTTGACAGAGACCACTTACCCCACCAGCCAAGTCATTCCAAGTCCTTGCAACATTGTCCATCACTCCACGCGGACCACAAACTCAACTTTCCACGCTCAAATCGACCGGCTAAATCGATGTTTCCGCAACTCCAACGCGTGACGACGCCTTGCGTTTAGGGTCGGGTTGCAAATATACGCAACCCCCCCAGCCCAGCTGCTCTAGATATCTCAGTTCGACCGACCCTCAAAGGGGTAATTGTGTGCCCGTTGGGGACTTTCGCCGACGCCAACGAGGTGTCCGCGTCGTCGTAGTCTTGGAGAAAGAGAATCGATTTTCCATGCCAGATTATCTAACATCTGGCAACGCAATCAACGGCGCGTTGAGATCGAAATCTGACCGATCTGCGTCTCGCGTTGGGTCTTTTTGGATATTTTAGGTTAGGGTTTGCGAAAAAAGACCGGTGGCCGGTGAAGAACGTGATGGGATCGTTTACCCAGATGATGACTGACGGCCACAAAATTGAGCCTCCAAACAAGTAAGCGATGTCATCAATCGACGGGGCCACCCCAAGATGAGCCCAATCTTTGTCGTCAACCACCGCTACTGATGCTGTTGATGGAGATTGAGTTATTTCATTTATTGCTTGTTATGGTGTTGTGGTCTCCGCCGGATTGGTCAGGGAGTATTGTTTCGTATTTTTTTTCGGATTTTTTCCCTCCTCGTCAAAAACCCATTTGTTGCCTTTTTTCCAAAAGGATTGCGTGTCTTGTGGGACCCAAGCTTGTAGGTTTTCAGCACCGACTCCAACCAGAGACATGCGATTGTGTAATGGCATAATTTTCCAGATCAGAGGAAGTCATTAGGGGTGGTGGTGGCACCACTTGGACTGCTGGTTAATTGATTGTAATGCATTTTTATGGAGATGAAATCGAGCCTGACCGTGCGGTTTTGTACGTAGTCGTCGTCGTCGCCGGCCGGCAAACCACCACCAGACGGAAAATGGATCGTATCGCATCGTCAAAGTTACACAAGATTTCTGCGGCTGCTGTGCGCGCACATTACAACGACATTTTGATGATGGATTCCGAGTGGTTTTGGAGTGCCAATTTGGCAAAGGGATCGTCGGGAGCTTTTGGCATGATCTCTAAATGGTAATTAGTTCAGAGATGTTCCGGATATATAGGGCAAATGATCCTATGTTTGTCCTGGTACTAATTTCTGACCCAAGTCGCAAAATAATGAAGCATATTCAGAGAGCCCGAATCTATCATACCTTGCCAAAGTTAAATCGTTCACTTACATCAACTTCAAAAATATCGAGTTGTGATATTTATTTTAATTTGTGCGTCCATCCTGAGAATTACCGGGACAAAATTTCCGGGATTTTTTCCAAAACCGGGAACTCCTGAATCCCGGAAATTTTTAAATTTTATCCCAGGCATTCCCGAAATTGAAAAAAAAAATCAAATTTTGGTCTGGAAATTCAGATTTGGTTATGGAAAATGCTGAACAGTTGAATACTTAGTAATTGATAATAATGTTAAAGCATTAAAATTTGTATTCGGCATTTATCACCATTAACTTGGCTTATTAGGCCGATGCAAATATTTTCCAAAGTTTTTGTCAACAGACCGTGGTCGAGAAGGTGGCAAAAAAATAAAAATAAAAATTTAAATAGCAAGCCATAGTCTTAACATCTGAATGAAAAATATATTCCCAAAAACAAAAAAGTTGGCGAAAAAAAAACTTTTTACGGTACTGCACATCGAATAGTTTCAAAACATCAAAAGATTTTTGTGACAAAAACTTTTAAAAATATTTCTACCAGGCAAAATTGTAAAAAGGCAAAATGCCTGAAGCTTTAAGTATTTTTTAATTTGATATTATATTTTTTAATGGACTGGGTATATATTTACTTTTATTTATGATGTTAAAATTGGAAAAATTTCATAAATTATATGTTTTATCAAACATCGGCATCTTGGGCAAATCAGTACAAATGTAACGAATTAAGATAGTTGTTCAAGCCAATTTTTACATAATGTTTTGATTGATTTCGGTTAAAACTGGAACAGAACAAAAAAAAATAGTACTTCGATTTTCAAATTTATTGCTCTAAAATCTCCTTTACCTATTCAGACTGTATCTGTTTGTAAAATATGTTTTACACAAAACATGAATTAATAATATACATGACGTATAAAATATAAATAAAGGAATAATTATAAAAATAATAAACATATTAATGTTTAATAACATTGTATTAAATATTGTGGTTCAATAAAAATCCAAGCCACTCCAAAGAACAAAACAAACCATTTTAAATTTCTTTTAAGCTATCTAACAAATGCTCTCCTTGTTTCGATTGAAGTGTAGATTAGCACCAATTAATGGTATTGAGTAATTCTAATTTTAAGCTTGAAAGAGATAACAAATATAATAGAAAACATAGATTTTATGACTAATTCAAAAAATCCCAGTTGAAAAATCCCGTTTCCCGGGAAATTCAAAACTAGTATCTATTGGAAACTATTCAGAACACAATGTATAACGAACGTTTTTACAATTATAATTAAATGGGGCACTTTGAGGCTTTTTGTTAATTTTCATTTTTGAGACCAAAGTTCGCAAAAGGCTTGCAACTTTAGGAAAAAAAAATATTCATGAACAGAATGATTTTTTTTTTGTCAACCAGGACCGACGTATAAAAAATGTAAATAATATTTGGACGTGCCTAATTACTTCTGCATATGATTTAATGAAATGAATACAAGATTGAAAATTCCACTCCATTTTTTATTTTTTGTAGGTATAATTTTGAATATCTATTTTCATCTAATGAAATACTATGATTTTTATAAAGTTATTTTTACATTATAATCAGATATATTCAATAAAAGTTTATTAGGTCATTGCAAATTTGAAATTTGCCATTTTGCTTAGAAACTAGAAGTGCAGTTCACCGATTTTTTAAAGATATTTTTTTTTAATTGTTTATCATTAATATTTTTGTATTTTTGATCCCATTTAAATTTTAATGAAATTCTATTGTCTAAAGTGCCGAAGACAATTTTCATCGAATGAAATGACATTACATTACTTTTATATCTTATTTTTACCCTTGGCTTAGAATTTAAGCTTTTTATGTCAGATTGTCACTCATATTTACTAAAGTTGGTAAAGTTGGTAAAGTGTTTCTAATCAGAAAAAAAATAAAACAAAGTGTTGGGAGAGCTATTTTATTTACAATTTACCAAACAATTATAAAACTAATGATGAATTTGTTCAAGGATAATTTTGCCGAAATCAGTCAGAAAATATAAAAACATACGGACATCAAATAAATGTCTACAATTTTTATATCTTTTTAACGTCCACATGGACATGGAGAGTTCCCAAAATCGTGAACAAGCGTTCATGAAAATGGGAACCTCGAACAAAGTGTTCAAATCCCATGGTATGATTTTGAAAAACGTACCATGAAATTTGAACACTTTGTTCGTGGTTCCCATTTTCATGAACGCTTGTTCACGATTTTGGGAACTCTTTTTTCTCCGTGTGGAAGTTAATTTAAACTGTGATTTACTAAAAACTTAAGTCAAACTACATAACCTCAAAACTTCTCCAACCGGATCAAATCCCATTAGAGTGACCCATTTTTTATTGTAAAGGAAACCCCTCCCATCCTCGTTGACCCTTCCCCCCAGCACTTAAAGTTCAATTAACCCTTGGTCCAACAGCAACCATCTCTTCTGCTGGCGCTCGGCGGTCTTAATAGAGTCATCAACAGTTGTCATTATCACGCCCCGGTTGTCGGAATAGCTGTAAGACGGAGTTGGCAGCAGTCGGAAGTACTCAAAGCATAACTCATTCCTTTGCGTTTGAGTTAGAGTTGAGCGCGTGGTTCGTCAGAGTAAATCAACACTTGAGTGTCCGCGCGGATTGGGAATAGAGGTCAGTTTGAGACGAACTTTTTGTTTGGGCATATCACGTATTTATTAACAATCCTTTTTTTGTGAACATATTAATAAAATTAATAAAAAAAAACGAGACAATTGTAAGGAGCCTTTGTAAGTGTTTGTTACTTACGCCATTACAAAAAAGTCCACTCGCTTTTATATTTTAGCAACTTTGTCCACCCAAGTGCTCACACCATCGCCATTCTCCGGAAATTATGCGTCCAAGCGCCGCCGTCACCCCGTCCGACATAAGCCAAGTACCGTAATCGATTTTTAATTAATCACCATTTTGCTCACCTGGTCTCCGTGGAGATTGCGCCAAGTCATGGCCCTCTTGGATGCGGAACACCACGACTGAGCCGGCTGGCGCGAGATTGATATCAAAACATCTCGATACAATATCTGCGGTACCGTTTCAGGCCGTACCGCAACTTAAGGTGAGGTGGATTATTTATTCAATAATTTGCTTTCAGTGTGCGGGTGACGTGAGCCGTTTCGTTGGGTTGTCCGCGTTTTAGAAGGAAATAAATAGCGTGTGCGAAACTCAATGGGTGACCCTCCCCCGTCTCTCTGAGGATCGCAATACTTTGTGGATTAGGAGGCCAATGAACGCTGATGGTGGCTGGACTAGACACTGCGCGGGGTTGATTTAGCTTCAGGGGGTGCGAGTTGAGCAGTAGTCGTTTGTTTTAATAAATTTGTCGGTAGCGAAGGAATTTATCATTCATTAAGTATATGGTGTGGCGCAGGGAGGGAGTTTGAGGTAATGGTCTTGTAATACCTAAGGTTGATATTGAAATAATGATTTATCGATTATTATTTTTGCTTATTGATTTTAAACATCCTGAATTTCTTATCTGACAATTTCAAAAATTGTATAATGCACATTCCTTAACAAATTTGGAGCATACTAGAGCTCGAGTTAGAAATGAGATATTTGTATATAAGAAAAAGAGATATTAGATTTAGAACATTTCAGTTTGCCTGTTTCTTTTATCCACTGTCTCTCAGTAACCAGAGGCAAGGTTGCCAGTTCATAATTTAAAAATCTGGCTATGAACCGATAAAAAATCTAGTAAGAAAAAAAAGACAGTAGAGATCGATGAAAAGCGTTTATTTTGTTAATCCATTTCAATGCATGATTTGCGCTTTAAGATATGTAAACTTTAAAAAATCATATTTGTAATTAAGAAATATTGTGAGTGGCACATTTATTTTGTAAAAAAAAAATAAAATTTTCTAAAGCTTTGAAATCTGACAAATTCTGGAGTATAACATGGTTTATCCGTCGGATTATCATTATTCTGTCGGGCATTTGAAAAATCTGGCATTCCAGACTTATCTGACAACCTGGCATCCCTGTCAAGAGGTCCCATCTTCAATGTTTCTTAGACAAATGTATAAGAAATTTTCTGAACTTTTTGTGTATATTTTTTTTATCTTAAATAGACACTTATAGACACTTTTTTTTAATTGGAAAATGTTACATATTTTCAATCTTTAAGTGGCTATTTTATTTTATTTTTTTGCTAGGTACCTTTCTGAACTGATACCGAAAGTTTGAGGATTTTCTTCAAAAAGTAAATCATAACGGGGCGGCAATTTGTTTTCTCCGTTCTTCTTTATTGCTAAAAAATTGGGTTTGGCCCCTTAGACCGCTGCAAATATTTTTTGAAGTTTATGTCCCTGACCAAACTCGTGGGTGCTAAAAAATATATACAAAATAGAAAAATTGAAATAACAAGCCGTGGTTTCAGCAATTGGATGAAAAAAATGTTTTAAAAATGCATTTGACATCACTCCAGTTGTTTTTAAGAAAATTCTATGTGTTGAAATACTGTACATCGAAATTTTCCAACAAAAAAAAAAACAATATTTTTAAACGTGTCAAAAAAATGCGGGCAAATGCACTTCTTATTGGGTCATTTTCCGCCAACTCGACCCCTCTTCGATTTGCGTGAAACTTTGTCCTAAGGGGTATCTTTTGTCCCTGATTACGAATCCGAGCTCCATTTTTCGATATCTCGTGACGGAGGGGCGGTACGACCCCTTGCATTTTTGAACATGCATAAAAAGATGTGTTTTTCAATAATTTGCAGCCTGAAACGGTGATGAGATGGAAATTTGGTGTCAAAGGGACTTTTATGTAAAATTAGACGCCTGATTTGATGGCATACTCGTATTTTTCATCGAAAAAAATACTTAGTAAAAAAGTTTTAAAAAATTCTACAATTTCCCGTTACTCAACTCACCAGATTATTTTATGGGAAATCTGTATTTTCTTAAAAATTAATCTGTATTTTATCTGTATCATGTCAAAATCGAAGCCATAGAAGAAATTTAAAAAAATTTAACAGCAGATTTAAGCTTTATTATATTAAAACATAATTTAATTACTGAATTGTTGAAAATTTTATATATAATAATTTTTCAAAAATCTGTATATACAGATTTTTGGGATCGAAAAATCTGTCAAATACAGATTTATCTGTATGAGTCTCAACTATAATTTTTTTTTTGGCACATTTCATTTTAAGGGAAATTCATTGTACTTTTCGAATCTTCAATAACCCATTTAAAACAAAAAAAAATCATTTTAAAACTTCGTGTTTTTCTAACTTTGCAGGGTTATTTTTTAAAGTGTAACAATACTCTACAAAGTTGTAGAGCGGACAATTTCATCTTTTCCCGATTGAACTGCCCTATTGTTTTCAGTTGGTTAAACTTTTGTTTCCATAAACATTTTGAAGTTTTTTGAAACAATATTTTTTGTCCCCATATTTTTCGGACCAATTATGAAGGGAGGGCGACATAAACTTTAAAATATTTGCAACGGCCTTAAAACATTAAAAAAATACGTATTTTTAGTTATAGACATTTGTGACAAATGTTAATTTCAAAATCGGAAATATATTTTTTCCGATACTTGCAACTTTGTCGTAGAAAGTTACAAATTTTTTAATACTTTCGTAACATTGCCAAAGTTGTTTGGAGCGAACCGATTTTTGGAGAGAATTGCTCAACTTCCTTATACCATGTTATGGACAAAAACGCTTGATATCCGAGGATTACAAAACTTCTGAAATATTGAATTTTTAAAGCATCGAATATCTCACCAGGTTTTTATTTTAGCAAAATTGTCTCTAGTTTTAAGTTACTTGCCTTCCCGGGCAGACGGTAATAACATAATTCATGCCATTTCAATATCAAATATTGTTAAAATAACAGAAAGTGTTATGGAATCTTCTTGAAAAATCCATTTTTGCATAAGGGTTTAATAACAGTTTATGTTATCATAACAAAATTTGTTATTGGTCTGATATTGGTTGAAAGCCAAAACAACTTTGGAATAACATTTTTTGTTATGGAAGAATATCTCCAACCGTTATTGGGATGATCGGATTAGTTGTTAAAATAACAAAAAATAATAACAAAGATTTGTTCGAAGAATAACTAAAAATGTTATTAGTCTGTTATTACAATAACAATCCAATAACAAAAAATTCATAACGACGAATAACAAATCTTGTTATAAATAACATAAAATGTTATTGGCCTAGTATTTTCAAATATCAAAAAATGTTATTCCCAAGTTATTTCCGTCTGCTCGGGTTAATAGAACTTCTGTTTGGGAGCATCCATGAACCACATGGACTTTCGTTGTAAATTAAAAAAAAATTGCTACCCTCAGCGACAAAAACTCTGAAAATTATTTGCAACGGCCTTACTAAAAGATAACAACATAAAATTATGTTCGAAACAATCTTATCAGGATCAGATATTTTTAGCAAATTTCTTTTTTGAAGTAAGATAAAGTTGTTGCTGTGTAGTTAAAATTGCACTCCTTTTATTCCAATAACAACAAGTACATTCCAACCATCGAATCGATTGATTTCCTATACAAAAAAACGACACCAAAGTCTAATTAGTGCAACATGTTTTCCCGTGAAGTGACGGGGTATAAATTACAGTTCAACCTGCAAGCGAGTGTCGACTGCACTGGGTGGTCACTTCTTCTGGCTGCTACAAACTAAACAATTTAAACAAACAAACTCCAAAAGGGGGCGCAGCAAAGAGACCTCTCTCACCGGCAAAGATTTCACGCGAAATCAATTGCCCCGCGGGTCGTGACGATGGGGTTGCTGACACCACCGTGGACTAGGAATTTCTGGCGAATGGATTGCATCCAATTTGCTTGGTTGGGATTTATGAGAAATTTAGAATTGATTGTTGCGCTAGATTGGTTGCGTCTAGTTTGGTATAAATTAGATTGGCTTTTGTGGCAAATTCGAGCTTGATTAAGAATGGTGGGAACTAGATATTGATCTAGATCAAATTGGTCAGAAAAGGAATTTGGGAGACGGAAAGTGTTTATTTTTTAAGGGGATAGGGGAAATTCTCCACACAATCCAAATAAGTTTTGCTTGGAGTTCCTTCGCTTAGTAGTCGATCAAAATCAATTTAATAATGCAGAATATATGTATTAATATTTCAATAATCAAATCTCGTTTGAAACATAACATTGCAATTTCGTTTCCATATATTAGTCCGTAATATTCCACATTCCTCCACCGATTACCTAACCCCGTATCATTTCACTTTCTTCTTTCTCCCTCAGGTGAGCATCGTCGTTAATCGAATGTGATGAAACCCAACCGCACCGGTGACATCAAAATTCGCAAAAACCAGCATAAATCTCTGTCCCGAACGCAACAAATTAATGGTAAACCTCTGGCGCACGACCGGCCACAGATTTGGCACGGTGGAGGAGGAGCCGCAGCAGCCAGGACCAGTTCCGGGTCACATAATATCATTTTAATGTCCACACACACACCCCGGTCGCCGCGGCCATCAATTCACTGCCACACGACTGGGGACCCGGCCCGCAGACCGGTCGACCTGGGCGAATTTATTCGCCTATGAGATCAGAGACTTGGACGACTTGGCGACGAACCCTCCTCTTTCCGGAGGAGCATAATTTCACTTTCAACGCCAGAGCGCGCGCGTCATCTTCGGATGTGGTGGCCTCCGAACCTGATTTGGGTGGAGGTTGGTTTTTTTAAGGGGCACTTTGGCCTCGGAATTGGGCGAGTTGTCGTGGTTTTATTTATTTTTGCCACGACGACGACGTGTGGGGAAGTGACACATTGTTTGCATAATGTTGTAATCGATGGGTCGAACAATATTTATGTAAATAATGATTTTAGATTTGAGGAAACGGAAAATTTAATTCGTTTTCTTAATTTCATTTTTACTAATGCTGATCTTTGCATCTTGTGATTTGCTTTAAATTTACAAAACAACAATTTTCATTTAGAAAAAAATTAATGTTACATCTGGGAATATTGACAGATATGAGAACTTAAGCTAAAAAAAAACAATGTGTATTTCATTTACATATATACGAAAAACCAGATGTGACAGTCATGCTTTTTTGGGCAAGCCGGCCCAAAAGAAAATTTTATCAATTCTGGAGTTTTTTTAAAGGTCCAATAAAACAAATTTTTAGTTTTTGCTTATTGGGTGTTTTTTAATACCCCTGACTTAAGGCGGTTTTGAACAACACCCAAAAAGCAAAAACAGGAAATTTGGTTCATTGGACATTTAAAAAAACTCCTGCATCTATCTTTATAGATTATAACTCATAACTTGTGCTAGGTAATAAATTAAATAACTGAATAAAACATCAGGGAAACATTTGCATCAAAATGTACATCATTGGACCTGGTAATGTTCTATGAATTCCAAATAAATTGCGATGTATATCTCGAAAGTGTTTATGAATTAAAATTATTGCACCTTGCAAAAAAAAAATATTTTTATATAAGTGTAATTTAAAATATTTTAAGAAATTGCTGCCAGAACAAAACTTTTTGATTCTTTAAAATCCTTTGTAACGATGTAAATCAAGGTTGTTCCTTGAAAACATCTTAAAATTACCCTCACGTACACCCAACTTGTGACAGTGTTGCCAGGTCGCTCCTATTTTGATCTGTTGGGTAAGATGATTCCATAGAATGTATACCCGAAATTTATGATTTTATTTATTGACAGGAAATTCACTAAACTTCAATTCTGCCGATTGGAGCGTGTTCAGCAAGCCCAAATCTATCATGCCTTCAACTTTTAAAATGTCGAGTTTTGTATTTAAGTTATCGTAAAAGTTTTTAATCACCCCCAACGAAATTCATAAAGGTTGTGTCGGAAGCTATTTTCAACCAAATTTACATCGTCTTGGAAAGTTTTATGAATTTTGTAAAGGTGATCATAACTTTCTTGTTCAGCTTGTTCAATTGTTAAAAAATGGACGCAGGACAGCTAAAAAAGTTATTTGGTTTTCAACGAAGAAAAAATATGTATTATTCCATCTTAAAATATGTAAAATTACATCTTTTATTATTTTCCTCATAAATTGAAGTAAAATCACATTGAAAAAGAGGTAATATTCACATTTTGCTGTGTACATAAATCAAAGTAATACGCTTAAAAAAGAAGAATGATATAACTTTATTTTGATGCAATTCTAAACCAAATGTTGCAAATTTATGTGGAATAAGTAAAATTACACAATAAAAGATGTAAATTGACACATTTTTTTTGTCTTATAAAATAAAAATAGTTTCTTAAATGCAAGTTTAAAGTGTAACTGAAACATATTTTTTATAAATATCTTCAAATTGGACATTTTTGGTAGAAACCTAATAAATGCTAAAAAATTTATTCAGGCATTAAAACTGGGTTTGGTTTCTGTGAAAAAAAATATATTTTTATTTTTTTTAATATATTTATTTTTTATGAATTTTCATCCAAGCTGTGTTTTTTGTCAATTAAGTAAGTTAAACTATCACTCAGTTGTATTTTTTGAGTTAAACATTAAAAGCAACTTACACAGTTTAAAAAAATCATGGTACCAAGAAAAAAAATCATGGTGTAATTTTACCTCTGGAAATGTGTAATTTCACCCTTTTCTGGTGTAATGCCACTTTTTCAGTCTAAATTGAGGTTAAATTACATCATAAAAGAGATAATATTCAACCTTCCAAAATTACAGCTTCCAAATTTACATTATTTTTTACTGTGTAGCATTCATCGAGGAAAATATATAAAAGTATGATATTACCTATGAAAATGTGTAAATTATCATCTTTTAATGAATACCGTAAACCGTAGGATTATTTCAAAACTCTCAAAGTGTCATGTTTTATTCTTTAAAAAAATATCTGGAACCAAAAAAACGGACTGCATTGTAACATTGCACTGGTTTTGTTGGCAACATAAAATTATATTTTAATGAAAAATTAATTTCAAATAAATGTTGATCCAACTTGCAACTTTTATTTGCTTGATCTTAAATTAAGATAAATTTTATTAAAAGTTGATTTACTTAGTAAAACACATTTTTTAAAATGTAATTACTCTTGGCATTAATAAAACTGTAATTACAAAAACCGAATCGGCCGTAACCAGGTCCCTGTACCGAATAACTTCTAATAAAAATAGTTTTATGAAAAAAATACGTATCTAATCAATTTATTTGCAGACTTTTAAACTGAAACAAAGAAGCTATAAAAAACATCCAGTAAAAAAAAACATTTTTTATGAAACTATTTTAACTAAAAAATTGAATTTGTTCGATTTTTTTTTCAATGGTCATGAAATTTTGTTTTTTAAGCAAAAGAGCCAGACATTTAATATCACGTCCTTTTCAAATGTAAGTCTTGAAATTTTAAAAGTAGTTAATTTGTATATTCTCCCAAAAAAATCAAAAAAATTAACAAATGTTTCATATTTTAACATTGAATTCGCAAAACTGCAAACTTTAAGTTTAAATCAAATTAAAAGTGGTCATACCTCGAGAAAAAAATCCGCATTTCGATTGCAAATTCTATTTTACATACACAGTAAAACAAAATCATGGTAATATTACATAAGGGAAGGGGTACATTTTTTATGTCAGAAAGAAATGTGTAATTTTACCTCCGGAAATGTGTGATGTTACCTTTGTTTTTTAGTAAAAAAAATACTATTTTGAAAATCGGCATTTTTTTCCATAAACCTATTTTTTCTGAAAAGTCCGTATCCCTACAATTTTGCCGAAGACACCAAATCTATCAGAAAATTCCTTCAAAAGATAAATATAATTTTTATTTACGTACGATTTTGTGTGAACAGCTGCCAAAATTGAGACTACTTGTATCAAAAAATACAAATTTAATCACTTTCCGAAATTTGGGGAGAATAACAATTGCTCAATTAAAATAAAAAAATGCCGAGGATTGCTCTAAAACGAAAATTCCGTGTTAAAAACATGTACAAATTCAGAAATCAAAAATTGAAAGAATATCTTCAAGCAAATTGCGTCCTTCGGCAGTTCCCCTCATTACAGTTCCAAAACAAAATAATTAGTGTGTAAACAAATCGTTAAATATGTTATTAAACACTAAACAAACGTGACTCCGACTCATCTCCGGTATCGTCCTCGTTCCCCTCAAAAACGAGCACATAACAAGATGATTCTCAGCACTTTTGCCACGGCTAATGAACCTGCAAAACACGCTCACTTTATTAGCCACTTACTTCTGCAAGAACCACAACTTAAGCCAAAGCCGACGCAATTATTTCCCATAAATCTTCCTCTTTAGCACCCCCCTGCCTGACGCATGTGCGTAGTTTGACACTTTTTTACACTTGTTTACCGGTTTGCCATAAAAAATAGAGACGAATTTCGCGAGCAGCGACCGACGGGGGCGCTAATTGGCGATCGTTAAATTTTGAATATCTTTCCTCTTTCTACTCGCTGCGTCGGAAGCTGTCCATCATAGTTGATAAACAAAAATAAAGAAGCGAAAAATTCATATGGTAATGAACTTGACATTTAACTGGCATCACTGTGTCAGCTCACGTAACGCAGGAAGCGCGTTCGCAGCACGCAGCCATTATGGCGCGTTTGACAGCTACAGAGCGATTATAGCATCCCGTCGCCATAATGGCGCGGCGGCTTATCGGTGCGCGAGTTCATGGCCTGCTCGGATCACCGAACGTGACCTGTCAATCGTCACACGCTCTCTGCTATTATTATAGCGTTTCGGCTCATAAAGCTCAGCGTTTCCTGTTGCGCAGCGGTTCACTTACCGCGCGCGCGCTTCCTGTGGGGTCCACCAAGTGAAAGGATTATAAAACACTACTGACTCAGCAGAATGACAGTGTAAACACAACAGACGCTTGCAAAAAAAGTTAAAATGTTTCAATTTGCTCGCACTTTCTTATCTCGAAAGCCCCCTTGACAGCTGTTCAAGCTGAGAAGAAAGAGAGCTGTCAAATTTGTCACGTTACATCAGCGATTGCTGCGCTGCGCTCGCTGTCAAGTGGGTTTGTTTGTAAACAAAGTAGTCCGCGCTGTTTGTTTACAAATTTATGCTGCAGCTTCGCTGCGTTGAGAGGGGGAAAAACTTGTGAAATTATGGTTTGTTTGCCCGAGCTCTCTCCTCTAGCCGCGGACAGAGGACATCTCGAGTGTACTTGTCACCCGCGAGACGTCGTGTCATCTGTCAAACCATGTGTGGTAACGCTAACCTCTTCATAGGTGGTGCGCGCGATTGAAAGCTTGTGCTGAGATCAACGTGGCCTACTAAGTCGATAATGACCGGTCGTCGTGCGGCTTTGGCGGGAATTTTTATTGAATTTAGTTGCAAAAAAAAACAATACATTACGGCGGCAAGTACGCGTAGTTGCACCTTAATTCGTACACGAGTGGTTCGCAGTAGGCTATGCAAGACTAATTAATTGGTCTTTCGTAAGCTCTGCAATTAGGCCTCGCTAGAAATGATTCTTGTGGTTCATCGAGCTTGCTGAAAATAAGTAAGGTTACGATAATGGGAAATTTTTGAGATGCCTTGGGCCCTTAATTCAGGTTGCGTCACTCCGAGTGGCTGCGTTCTTTGGTAAAACATAACCTCAAACACATTGTTTTGGACATAAAACATCACTCATTGATTGCACAAAAGCCGGCGAATTACAGAACTTTCACTCTCAGTATTGGCCAATTTTGCGTTGTTTCGTTTGTTATTTCTTGTATCAAAACGGCCATTTCACTTCGGCACGTGCCAAGCATGGAAAATTTTGATTTCACCTGTGCCGGCGTTGCGTACCAAAGTCATCGATGATGTTCCGCTATTCAGGGCACGTCTTCAAGCCGAACCCAACCGGATACTCCCAATGGGAGTTTAAGTGACGAATAGTAGAAATTCAACACTTGAGGATGAATAATTTCCAAATTTCGCAAAATAAAAACGCTTTGCCAATCGACTTAAGACACTTCTGCCATTTCTCATAACCTCTAACTTTAGATCAATCGACTCGCGCGCCTGCGCCAACCGCTTGCTCTTGGGTTCAATTCCCAGCCAAACAACCTCTCTTAAGTGAACCATTTCTCAGCCCCCAATTCTGCACATCCAATTAGTCTCGATCCATCGCACTTCCCACACTGTGCGCCCCGGCGTACAAAACAAATCGCATTAATTCGACATGGCTTTGACACGCTAACCGTTGCACATCTTCTCTTCATCATGTCGGCGTGCCACCAAACGAAAACTCTTCCATTAACGTTAATTAACCAGCGACGGAGACACCCCCGCCGCTCCACAAACTGAGCGAAAAAAAAATCGGCTCTTAAGTGCACTCTAAAGTCTCAATCAAAGAATGGCAAAGAAGAAAAAAGAAACGCGCGAAACATAACCTAGCAAATTCGCCGCAAATCTTCGCCATTTTCTGAGGAGGGTGCCTAAAAGACATATAAAACTTCAACTTGTTACGCGAAATCGAGTCGCTTGAGAGAGAGAGAAAAAAAAAACTAAGTCAAGTCGCGCGCTCGATGACAGGTCATAAATTGAGTACCTTTTTTTGCATAACCTCTGGCACACTTGACATGCGTGCGCGCGCCAATTTGTAGGCGCCCGCCTTAGGGGGCGCGCATTCCACATGGTTTTCGGCTTGAGAAATGGAGAAGCGATTAGCCTCGATTTTTTTGGGGGGTGACAGCTTAGTAGTGCCCTAATGGCAGAGGGCGCGCTGGTAGAAATGTAGTAACAATTTTGTTATTTATAAATAGCCCCTCTGAGTTGAAATAGTGCAAGATTTAATTGTGTACAGTAAAAAGTGATATAAAAATATTACCTTAAAAAAATGAAAATTAAAACAATTTAGTTCTTTGTCTTGAATATTATTCTATGAAGCACACTGATGATTAGGCTTAGTGATTTTTCACTCTCAAAAATAGAAAATTTCACGGGGACCTCAATTTCTAAACACCAAATTTCACGCAAATTTCGCGGAACGTGAAAAATATTAAAATAACTCTGAAAATCTTATGTTTAATTCACAGAAACTAGGTACTTTTTATGCTTCATTAAATATTATTCTTCAATAAACTAAAAAATGCTCACTAAATTTAAACTTGACACAAAAAATCTCCTTATTTTCAAGAAAGTTTCCATCTGGTTAATGGATGGGTCTATTTATATTTTGAAACAAAATGTTAGCATACCTATTATCATTTATTGAACTGCTTTTTTCAAATATTAGAATTATAAAGCAAAAAAGTTTTCTCTGATTTGCTTCTGTTTTATCAGTTTACATTTCATTGAATTTCATATCAAAGCAAGATTCAACAATCTTATCCAGCCAAAATGAGTAAAATAGTTTTGACCTTTCAAATAAAAGAGTATTAATTCTTTGACAACAGCGAATAAAAATATTAACAAATTAAGTTAGTTTCTAAAATACTGAAAAATCTGGACAGTTCTTCAATATATTATTATTATTCATATTAATTTTTTCAATACAAAACTAATAAAATTTACTTATAAAGTCTTTATTGTTGAAATATTTATTATGATGCTATTTGAAAAATAGATTTGAGAAAATTGATAAATTTAAAGAATTTTATATCGTCCGCGAAATAGTCAAAATTAAGTAACCCTATATTTGTAATTGAACAAGGTTATTCACTCGCATAATACTACAGTAGTTCTTAAGATTATATTTATTCCTATTTGAGTTTGATGCAATATTTTGAGAAAAATCGTTTCAGTTTCACACAAACATAATATTTCACGGGATTTCGCAAAAAAAGCCAAATTTCACGGATTTCACGCTGTCCGTGAAATCGTGAAATTTCACTAACCCTACTGATGATGAAGTAACCGATTCGAGTGGTAGTTTTACAGTTTGCTTTATAAGAAATACTTTGTACACAATTGCGTCTTTTTCTCCATTAAAATAAAAGTATAATTAAGTCCTAAAATTAAGCTTAAATTTGTAACATTATTCAAAAATCAACTTCGCGGCCCATCTTGACAGAAAAGGTTCTACTTGACAAATTACTTTTCACTATATGAGAAATTAGTTGTTAGGCACACCGATTATATTAGGGAGGGCTTTAGAACCCTATTTTGAATATTGAACGAAATTATATACAAAAATAAAGCCTATTTGCAAAAAACTTCTGCAGGTCTTTACTCTCGTTCTACGACGTTCAGTCAGCAGTGTCGCGTTTAAAACGCGACAATTTTCAACAGCTTCTTCAAATTCAATTGATATAAGATTTGAACTGTGTACAATAAAGTTTGTTTTACGATTATTGTCTTTGAAAAATCCAAGAATAAAAAATACAGTGTATTGTCTTGAATGTTATTCAATGAAGCACACTGGACATTGGAATTAAAAATGTCATTTTAGAAAATGGAATGAAATTACACAGGAAACTAATTATAATTAATGTGAAAAACAGAAAAAAAAACTTATACAGACCTTTACTACCGTTCTACGGTCTGGCTGGCCAGGGTTGCCAGGTCAAAATTAAAAAAAATCTGGCCAAGCTCAGAAAAAAATCTGGCCAAATCTGGCAGAAGAAAATCATTCAATTTTCAGTAGGGAGGATATGAATTTATTGAAAAAAAAAAAGTTAGCAGCATTCAGATGGTTAACGATTTTTTGGCTTTTTGGGTTGAATTTACATTTTCAATAAAATAAATATTTACTAAATTTTGCGATTTTTGATCAAAATAGTTCATTTTAATCAAAAAGCGCTGTTCGAAATAGGCAGAAAATTAAAAATCTGGCAAAATTTGTCAATAGAGGATAACCATTCTCGAGATATTAAATTTCCCGGGAATCGAGAGTTGAATTTAGCAAATTCCCGGGAATTCCTGGGTCTCGGGAGTTTTTTTTTTCTACAGAATCAATGATTCGTTGACATAAATTTAAAAAAATTATAACAAATTTGTAACATTTGAATAAATTTAATATCATCAAGTCATAGTTATTCAACACAATTTGTTGAAACAGCTTCTTAAACAATTAGCCCTTAGCCACAGTGATTCAAAACTGTTCTGAATTAGTATTTTTTGATTCTTAACTCACACTAAATGATTTTTCCTGAGTTTAATGAATTTGTCTATGCCGTAGTCGGTGGTGGTAGACATCAATTTGTTATGCGATTTTATTTTATTAAAAGTTAACATCAATTTACAAGGATTTTTGCTATAAGACAATAAGAATGCTTAGTAACACTTGAAAGTTGTTTTTTTTTTTTTTTTTTTTGTTCTCAACAGTCTTAATTAGCAGTAAAGGAATATTTACAGTTACTGTAAAATTGAATTCAACATGAACAGAAGTAGGAAATTATAAAAAAAAAATGCCAGAGTTTTAAGTGTCTTTTATTCCCGGGAGTCTCGACCAAATTTCCCGGGAATCGAGAGGCTCAAAAATTGCCGATTTCCCGGGAATTTCCGCTCGTCACCCTCTATCTGGCACAGATCATGATTAATCTTTATTCTGGCTGACACTTGAAAATCTGGCATTCCCAGGTTTATCTGACAACCTGGCAACCTTGGTGCTGGCAGCACTGCCGTTAATAATCAAGTTTATTTTGCAAAAACTGCTTCTTGTAGTGGAATTGGTGTTTGATTTGAAATGTTTGCGATAAAAAGTTTATTGAAAATATTGTCTTAAGAAAATCCTACATTTTTAAAATATTGTACGTTGTCTTCAATATTATTCTATGAAGCACACTGGCATTTGAAATAACTCTGGAGCAACACGAGAAATGGACCAATAAGCATATTGACAGCTCCCATACAAACTGAGCGTACCCTTTTTTGTGGGCCCAGTGGGCCTACGATATCATCTAGCCAAACATTTGAAAATGGCGAATTGTTTAAATTAATATAGTTTTTGCCTTGTTTCGGTTTAAAACGACAAAATAAGCATTCTGGAATCATTTTCTTGAAAAACTTGTTTAAATATACGCCACGTTAAAATATTAGTCTCGAACAGTTGGAGGAAGCGTACCGCGAAAGCCGTCCCGAAAAAAAAGTTTCCCATGCAAATTTTTAGTTGCGTTTTTATTGGACGGACTACGACGAGGCCCATTTGCCATCTGTCGGTGGATACGCGCAACTCACGAAAACTGTCATGTTAGGGGACGGTTGTCAATAAGCATTTTGAGGGTTTGAACTATTTTGCCTTATTTTCAAGCTTTTTGTAACTTTTTCAGGAAATTCCGCCTCTCTAAAAGTTGGAAAAAAATTGTCTAGGAATTTGCAAAATAGTTGCAGCTGTTAAAATGCATCTGCGCCCTTTTGCATCTGCAGATCCATGCAAACGTAATATTTGTTTGTTGGACCTTTTCATGTATTATGGCTGATTTTTAAATTTGGAAAAAAAATTAGCTCCGAATAACAAAAAAATACTAATATTTCATTTTTGGATATTGAAAATTGGTCTAATTCTAGAGTTTTATTTTAAAGGTCCTTTATACAAAGAATACTACAAGACACTCTATCCTTTTCAAAAAAGGCTCTATCATTTATGCTGATATATTGTTACTTGAATGTTGAACTCTAATCTGTTGATACACAGAATACATATTTTTTCCTGCTTGTTCTTTTTTTTCGAACCTGTCTCTCGGCAACCGTTAGGCCAATATTAAATGTTTTTAAATAAATTTATTTGAAATTTTTAAGTATTTTCGACAATCAATTTTTTTTTTCAACTCTAAGATGGTCGTGTAAATTGTGTAAATTTGGAAGGTTTAAATTACCTTTTTTATGATGTAAAACAAAAAAAAATAGTAAACAAATTTAAACGACATATTCTAGGATTAAAAATAGAACAAAATGTTTAAATTTTGTTGAAAATAAAATTAAAAAAAACGGAGTGACTTTGATTGCTACTGTGTTTCTCGGTCTTTGTAAGGTTATTTTTCTTGTTTCGTTTGCAGAAAAATACAGATACAATCAAATGTTTGTTTAATTATGTTTAAGAACTTTGAATTAAATGTTTATAAATTTGACACTAAAAAAAAAGAAAAGTTTTAAGTTTGTTAAAAAATAATAAGATATTGTTTTTTCCATCAAAATAAAAAAATGATGCCACCAATCTCAATATTATAATAAGATTTATAAATTTTCCAAGTTTACTAAAAAATTAAAAGTGTATCTAAATGTAAAGAAATTTTCGTGTTTTTTTTAAATAACACCTAAAACTTGTAATTAAAAAACTTATTTTAACTGTTCTTAATGCAAAATGGTTCACAGAACCCGATAATGTTTTTTTTTTCGTTTTTCGATTTGATTGAGAAAGACATGACAAGTTGACAGTATTTAAATAATCTTATTTATCAATATATATTTTTTTTAATTACAGTTAACTTACTTTAGAAACTTTTCAAAACTTTTTGAAAACTACTTCTTTATCAAGTTCAGTAAATTTACTTGTGTTAAATAAATGTTTTTCATCATTTTTTATTGCAAAATTCAATCTGCAATCAAAAAGTACAGGACAGAGTTTTTGATGAAGTGAACCGTTTTCAAGATATAATCACATAATGTTTAATTTTAAATTAAAAATTGAAAAATAAGTTTTTGAGTTTATATTATTTTTTTCTTAAAAGTCCTCATCAATACCTACAATTTAACCGAAGACACCAAATCAACCAGAAAATTCTTTCACATGTTGATAAAAACAAAATTTCACATAGGACAACTATGCTCTTAACGACCGTAAACCCATAATTTGTCCGAAGCAAACGTCTCGGCATGGTCATTCTAATGCGGGGAATATCGCAATGACGCTCCTTGTCCAATTAATCGCGTTTAACCACGTTTCGCCCGTGAACCACTAATTTATGGTGTTTTTTTCGCACTCCAGATATCAGCAGATGTGACCAAAGAGATGTTGCGAAAAATTTAGACAGGTTAACCCAGAAACCATGTTTCGAACTGTGACCCACTGGATGGTTATCGCGGCGCTAGATTTGTTTTCAGCTAATTAATCTTTGCCCCGTTTTTTTTTCTTTTTTCGGATTTCTCATTCAAAATTTAACCTTAAAGTGGCAGCAGTAGCCAGCTTAATTGAGACATTTATTGGGCTCATAAAATGTTGTTGCTGCTGCGCTTTTTGGACCACGATTTGGACATCCAAGCTGTGTGTTGCTTTTTCGACTGATTTAGATCGATAGAAGTTGTGTGGCGTCAGTTTGAGGTTTAGATCTAGTTTTCTCACGTTTGGAAACTTTTTGGCATTATGGAATGTCAAAATGCTCAAAGTTGCATCAATCTGAGTAGGCCTATCTTTCTTTTAGAGTTTTTTGGAAACTCAAAATTTCAAAATGCACTTGTCCATTATCCGGTCCCTGTTGATAACATCCAGCGTGATTTGCTTCTCCTTCGGGCTCCTGTTGATATCCGCTGGGGCCGTCATGTTCCAGAACTCGCTTACCGCCCGGAATCTCCCTACGGACTGGAACCAAATCTTGGCGACGGAAGCCCTGCTGGCCATCAAGCTGGGCTCGATCTGTCTGCTGGTGGTGACCTTCGGGTTCTACGGAACGGTCAAGCGCTCGCTCCAGATGATCTTCACCTATCGGCTGCTGCTGGCGTTGCTGATTGTGATTCAGATCGTGGTGACCTGCTTGCTGCTCGTTGGAACCAGGTCGGACTTTCGGTTTCAGGCGCTGGAGCGGCTTTGGGAATCTTTTGAACGGAGTATGGACCGAAGCAGGGCGTTTGGAGTGGTTGACCAGAGAATCGAGCGGCTTCAGCGAAGCTACGGATGCTGCGGGATTGATTCGTACCGGGATTGGGGACTTGTGCTTCCGGAATCGTGTTATGAAGAGGGATCGCGGAATATTGTAGTTACTGGGTGCTTGCAAGTACTGGAAAGATATCTCAGAGGGTCCGGCAAGGCTCTGGGTTGGCTCCTGATGAGTTTGACCGTTTTTGAATTCTTCACGCTGCTATTTGCTAAATGTTACTCCAACGGAATACAGAATCAGTTGATGACGTTTGTGAGGTCTTGAAACCGATAATAAATCACTTTATGAAGAATACAAAGTCGTCTAACCTCGCCCAGAAGTTGTTGACTTTGGAAACATCTGTACCTCTTCTCAACTGAGAAACAAACAGTAGATCGCTTCCTCAATCCTTCTCGCCAGCGATACAATCTACAAGGTAGCTCAGCTACCAGACTACCTTCAGAGCCCACCATACTGGACATCTATCTCGGGAGTCGCCACACCTCGATGGCTTATTGAATCATTCACTCGATAATTCCAACAATTTATGCCGTGTGCCGGACAACACCGCAGGATTAATTATAATAATTCCTCACAGTCCGGCGAATGAGTACAGTGGAACTCCGGTAGAGCGACTAAACTTGTTTTTAAAAGTGACCACAATGACAGCTGTCAACCCACCAAGGTTCAACCGTACCAAGTACTCCAAGATGCAGCTCTCTGGTCGCAGTAGGCTATGTGGGAAAGCCACCACATGTCTCGACCAACTACACAAAAAAACCGGTTGATGTGTTTTCATGACCATTCTCGGGTCGGGGGTCCAAGTTGGCGTCGGCCAGGAGGTGCTACTGAAATGGAAATTGCATGCAAGTGCGAAAAACAACACAACACACCGCACACACAAAGTGCGAAAGTAAAAGTGCACTTCGGCCTCTTTTGTCTGGCGGATCATGGCGGAGAAGCGCGCAAGAGAGTGGTAGCAGGGGGGAAAATGGGTTAAAATTACCCCAATTTTCGCCATTAGATTCTCGCGCCTACTTCGATTCCATTAATACGCTGGTGGGTATATTTTTTCGGCGAGTCTGGCCACCTGACGCCAAAAGTGCCCACCAGCTGTGGTGGCACCTCCAGTAATTGGGGTTGTTCTCCGCGCGGGATTGAAAGTGAGCCCACGGGGCACAGACTAGTCGACATCTCACTTTTTTCAAGCAAATAAAATTCTAAATGCAGGTTTTTTAATATTAAAAAAAATACAAAATTACTAAAATAGAAAAATATTAAAATACTAAAATACTAAAATACTAAAATACTAAAATACTAAAATACTAAAATACTAAAATACTAAAATACTAAAATACTAAAATACTAAAATACTAAAATACTAAAATACTAAAATACTAAAATACTAAAATACTAACATACTAACATACTAAAATACTAAAATACTAAAATACTTAAATACTAAAATACTAAAATACTAAAATATTAAAATACTAAAATACTAAAATACTAAAATACTAAAATATTAAAATACTAAAATACTAAAATACTAAAATACTAAAATACTAAAATACTAAAATACTAAAATACTAAAATACTAAAATACTAAAATACTAAAATACTAAAATACTAAAATACTAAAATACTAAAATACTAAAATACTGAATTACTAAAATACTAAAATACTAAAATACTAAAATACTAAAATACTAAAATACTAAAATACTAAAATACTAAAATACTAAAATACTAAAATACTAAAATACTAAAATACTAAAATACTAAAATACTAAATTACTAAAATACTAAAATACTAAAATACTAAAATACTAAAATACTAAATTACTAAAATACTAAAATGCTAAACTTATTTTAAACAAAGCTTTTTTATCGGTTTCTCATTTGCACGTCCTTGAAAAGCTCGTTTAAATTTAAAAAATAATTTAAAAATATCAAAAAAAAATTTCAAAGGTTTAAAAATTCACAAAAATGGTAAAAAATCTAAAATTTAAACACATCTTTAAAAAATTAAAAGCGAAAATTCGATAAAAAAAAATTAACAAAATTCAAAACATAGAAATTTTAAGATTTTGAAACTGGGAAAATACGAAAACTCGAACGATTCAAAATCTACAATTTTATAAAATCAATAATAAAAAAACACAAATTTTCTAAAATTTTAACATTTAAACATTCTAAAATTTCAAAATTCTGAAATTGAAAAATTAAAAATTATTAAATTGAAAAATTATAAAATTTTAAAATTATAAAATTATATGATTTCAAAATTATAAAGTTTTAAAATTATAAAATTTCAAAATTATGAAATTTCTAAATTAAAATATTTTAAAATTATAAAATTTCAATTTTTTTATAAAATTCAAAGGATTAAAAATTCAAAAAACTGGTAAAAAAATCTGAAATTTAAATACATCTTTAAAAATTAAAAAAAAAACGAAAATTCGATAACAATAATCAAAAATTTCAATTTTTTGAAAAGTTTTTAAAACTAGAAAAATACGAAAACTCAAACGATTAAGAATCTAGAATTTTATAAAATAAAAATTAAAAAATACAAATTTTCTTAAATTTTAACATTCGAACATTCTAAAATTGAAAAATTATAAATTAAAAAAATTAAAAATTATAAAATTTTCAAATTATTCTATTTCAAAATTATAAAATTTTTAAATTATAAAATTTCAAAATTATAAAAAAATAAAAATTTTAAAATTACAAAATTTTTAAAATTACAAAATTTTAAAATTATAAAATTTCAAAATTATAAAATTTTAAATTATAAAATTTCAATTTTTTTTAAATAACCAAATTTTAAAATTTTATAATCAGAAAATTAAAATTAAAATAATCAAATTTTTAAATTATAAAATTTCAGATTTATTAAATTTAAAAATTATAAAATAAAAAAAAATAAAAATTATTCAATTCAGGTTTTATTAGTGAATAATTAAAATACAATTAATTCATAAAATTTTAAAATTATTCAATTTCAGAGTTAGAAAATTTAAAAATTATTAAATTTCAAAATTATAAAATTTCAAAATTATTAAATTTCAAAATTATTTAATTTCAAAATTATAAAATTTCAAAATTATAAAATTTCAAAATTATAAAATTTCAAAATTATAAAATTTCAAAATTATAAAATTTCAAAATTATAAAATTTCAAAATTATGAAATTTCAAAATTATCAATTTTTTAAATTTTAGAATTAGAAAATTTCAAAATTATAAAATTACAATATTTTAAAATTATAATTTTTCAAATTTATTAAATTTCAAAATTATAAAATTTTAAAATGATAAAATTATAAAATGTCAAAATTATAATTTTTTTTTAATGTTCTGAAATATTAAAATTGAAATATTTGTTTTAATTTTATTTTGGGATTTTTTTTGAATTTAATGTTTTCATGTCTGCTAGCCTGTGATCAACAGATTATTAGGCGAGTTGCTAGCTAGGTTCGGTGAACGTAAGACTGCGAAGCAGAAAAAAATGAGAACGAAATAGAGAGTGAACTTAAATTCACAAAAAAAAACAAGTAATTTCACGAATATTACATGTAAATACCACTTACTAGAGTGACCCCTTGATTATTTTTTTTTCATTTTTTTATATAATTCTTATTGTTATGTATTAAGACAGTTTTCATTCTACGTCAAAATGTTTGAAAGCAATCAAGACAAATCTCGCCTTTAATTTTGATCGATCGCAGCCGAAAAACGACCTTGACGGCTATTGTTCACGATCTGCTCGAGTTATTCCAAATGGTAGACCCATTCGAAACATTCCAAATTTAAAACACTTTTCTTCTTTTCCATCTTCTGTTTTCGCTTCGCGTTCTCTCTTTTTGTCGCTGGAATGTCTTCCGCGTGTTTTTCTTTCATTATTAGAAAATTGCCATTTCGGAATTGAACCGTGTTGTTTTGTTTGTTTGTGCTTTTTTTTTTTTTTTTTTTTTTGAATTAAATATACTTTATTGAATCTTTCTTATAATAATTACATTTGGTTTACATAATAAGTGGTCAGCTGTGGCTCTTCAGCTTTAGTTTGCTTTTCGTGATTTAAACACTGTTCATTTTTATAACTTTAAAAGTATATGATTTATCATTTTTGTAACACTAGGTACATTGAGGAAAAAAAAAATGTTAAGAAAACATAACCTAACCTAAAACTAACTTAAACATACCATAAACTAAACCAATCCTTGAATCAAGGGGTATTCAGAAATAGCACACTTTTCCCTGAATTTCAAACATTTTTCTTGAATCTTCTGATCCAACATTTTTACTTCTACTAATTCATGAACCTCACTTGATCTTGTCCAGCCAGGAACATTCAAAACCATTTTGAGTACCTTGTTTTGGACACGCTGGAGCTTCAATTTATGAGTTCTAGCGCAACACTCCCAAACAGGTACTGCATACTCAATAACGGGGTAAATTATTTGTTTGTAAACTGCTAGCTTATTTTTCAAAGAAAGCTTTGATTTTCTGTTAATTAAAGGGTACAAGCACCTGATGAGAATGCTGCACTTATTCAATATTTTGTCTACATGCTGCCGAAACAATAGTTTCGAGTCAAGTATGAGACCTAAGTAGACAACTTCCTTTGACCAGGGTATTGAAACATCATTCATTTTAATCAAAACATCATCCTTTGGGACAAATCGGGCCGATTTGGAAAGTGGAAAAATGATGGTTTGAGTTTTGGCTGCATTTATGCGAATTTTCCAGTCGCCAAAGTATTCGGAAAGAACGTCAAGACCCTTCTGAAGACGGCCAACTAAATATCTGGTTATTTTACCCTTATAAATAACGGCAGTGTCATCAGCAAAAAGTGACAACACACCATTACCAGGAAGAGTAGGCAAATCAGATGTAAAAATATTGTACAGAAGTGGGCCAAGAATACTTCCTTGGGGAACCCCAGCATCAATGTTGAATAATCCAGAAGCAATCCCATTCAGAAAAACCCTGAACGATCTCTCCGAAAGATAGTGCTGGATAATTTTGATAAGATACATTGGAAAACCGTACAAATACAGTTTATGTATCAAACCATCATGCCAAACATTGTCAAACGCCTTCTCAACATCCAACAAAGCCATAGCAGTTGATTTAGACTCAAGCTTGTTCTGCTTGATGATTTTAGTTACTCTCGTAAGCTGATGAGCAGTATTATGTCCCTTTCGGAAGCCAAACTGCTCGTTCAAAATTATATTATTATCGTTGGTAAAATCCAAAAGCCTTGAATAGATGACCTTCTCAAAGAGTTTGGACAGACTACTCAAAAGACTAATGGGACGATAACTTGTTGGCGATGTTGGATCTTTTTGAGGCTTCAAAATTGGTATGACTTTGCCCAGTTTCCAATTGGTGGGGAAGTAACCAAGTTGCAAACATTTATTGAAAATATTGGCTAGATGTTGAAAGAACTGATCACTCTGTTTTTTCAACACTAGATTAAAAATGTTATCAAAGCCAGGAGCTTTCATATTTTTCATTTGTTTTACTGCAACTTTGACTTCCTCACCAGAAACATGGGAATCTGCAGGAAATTCAAAGGTAGAGTTATTGATTGTTGAAATACTATTGGCAACTGATGTTTCTTTACGACTGGTCATGGAAGCGCCAAGATTATGAGAACTAACAAAATGAAGCCCAAGTGCATTTGCCTTTTCCTCGGATGTAATCAAAGGAGAATCCTCAACAATAAGAGGAGGAATAGGTTTTGGTTTGTTTTTAAGAACTTTAGAAAGTCTCCAAAATGGTTTTGAATAATTCCCAAGCTGGCTTACATGTTTTGAAAATTCTTGATTTCTGATATTGTCAAGTCGGTCTTGTATGATTTTGTTCAAATTGTTTACTGAAATCTTTTTGTCATAGTCCCCAGTTCGTTGATATTGTCTCCTATAAACATTCCTAAGTCTTATCAAGTGTTTAGTATCTACGTCAATATCAGTTACCTTAAAATTAACAGGAACCTCCCGAACGTTGGCAGCCTCTGCTTGGTTGATAGCCTGCTGGATCACCTCCAGCGAACGATCAATATCAGCAGAAGTTTCAGGGTGTTGATCATAGTCGATGTTGCTGTCCACCACTTGCTGAAACTGCTGCCAGTCAACGTTGTGGTAATCTTTCCGGGTTGGTTGCCGCTGCGGAGTAACGGAAGCTCCAACCTCCACAACCACCGGATAGTGATCAGAACTCAACTCTTCAAACACCTCAGGATGAGCCACGTTCTCAGCCATATTGGTAATGAAGAAGTCGATGATTGAGTGATTCCCAGACCGAGCCACCCTCGTTGGACGATCCGGACTCACAACGTTGTAGTATCCGTTTTGCAGATCGTTGTGCAGAATCACTCCGTTCCGATTCCTCCTGCTGTTGCCCCAAACTTCATGCTTCGCGTTGAGGTCACCAGCGATGATGTACTTTGCACTCCGCCGTGTCAGCTTCTGTATATCGCTCTTCAGTTTTGCTGCTGAACCATCTCTGGCATTCACCTGACGTGGGCAGTATGCAGCAATGAAGAGTACTGGGCCAACCGATGTGGGAATTTCCACCCCAACGGCCTCGATGATGTCCAGCTTGAAGTGTGGCAGCCGGCGTGGCTTGAGATCACGATGAACAGCGACAAGCACACCTCCTCCTCCAGAAGTGGTCCTGTCAAGCTGCGTCGCGATCTTGTAGTTTTGCAGATAAACTTTTTCACCGGGCTTCAGATGAGTTTCCGTGATGGCAGCTACGTCGATCTCCTTCTCGCGAAGAAAATCCACCAGCTCTAAGTTCTTCCTCCTAATGGAGCAAGCGTTCCAATTCAGCAGCTTGAGGGACCTACGATCCATACTGGATGACGAACGAGGTCAGCACTTCAATCTGCTGGGTCTTGGTTTTGCATCCACGCAGTGCAGCGGACATCTGTTTGAAAATATTGAGGAGTTCGGTTGAGGTGTAAAGATCGTTACCATTTTCCTCAACTACTGGTTCTTGGGTTGGTCTTGGCTCCTGGCTGAAGCCCGGTGGTGACGGTCTCGGCTCCTGGCTGAAACCCGGTCGCGGTTGATTCATCTCAGCTCTCTTCCTGGGATCCAACGGCAACGGTGCCAAGTTCGGGACCTGGCGTCGCGGTTGAAGAGGTGGAAAGTTTTGCTCCACCAGGGCTGGAGGAGTTCTACGACGCTGAGGCTGATTCTTCGTCGATGCTTGCTGCCGAATTTTCACGAACTCAGCTCTCTTGGGGCACTTTCGGTCGGTTGACGAGTGCTCACCGTTGCAGTTGAGGCACTTCACCAGCGAATCTTGGATGCACTGGGATGTGATGTGCGCATCGGTACCACATTTGGCGCAACGACGCTTTAGGTGGCAGTTCTTACCTCCGTGCCCGAAACCCAGGCAGTTGAAGCATTGTGTGACGTCACGGTGCACTGGTCGGTATCGCTCCCACGACACGATAATGTTGAAAACCGCTCGGATTGCCTTCAGCTCAGGAAGCGTCGTCGATCCCTTAGCCAAATGCAGCAGGTAGAGCTGGTCACGGTACTTGATGTCTTTGTTGCGTCGGCTCATTTTGTGCACGGCCAACACATCCAGTTTCAAAACTTTTAGCTCGGCAGCTAATTCCTCCACTGCACAGTGGTCCAGATCGCAAAATTAAGTGGAAAATGGATTTTCCGAAAAATGGTTAAGTTTTGGAGCTTTGGTGTCTTCAGAAGAGTTGTTGCATATGGAAAGGCGCAACTTTTGGTTTGGTTGAAAATTAGGGTGGTTCACGATTAGGGTGATTTTGGAAATCTAACTTTACAGAAATATTTTTGGGAATTTTTTCGTCTTCTAGAAAGTTGACGGGCTTGCCAATCCAAGCAACTTTGTCGAAGACACCAAAATTTTATCTCGTAATCTACGCCTTCTACGACCAAATTTATGGAAAGCATCTGAGCAAACCTTCAAAAATCAGTTTTTTTAACGTGGCAATTCAGGGTTAAGTTTTAGAGAAAAGTGGTATTCGGGGCACTTTTAGAGCTTTAAAAAACAAACATTTTTATTATCTAACAAGTCAATTTGGACTTAAGGGTCAAAAGTTACAGCGATTTTAAGGTAAAAAAGATGCAAATTTAAAACTTAAATATCTCGAAATGGCGCAAGCCAAATTTTAAGCACTAGGTTGCATTTGAAAGAGGAGATCCAGCACTACAAACGCTGAAAAAATCTCAGGGGTGTTTTTCTTTAAACTCGAAATATCTTCATTTGAAAAAGTCTAATATTCAAGGGTAAACCTTATGGGACCACCCTAACGAATTTCGAAAATTGTCAAAATATATGTTTTTCCATGTAATTTTGCCCGCTGAATCTGAATCTGCCCTCAGAATTGACCCAAAATGTCGAAAAATCGATTTTTGGTCATATTTTGGGTTTCCATGTAAAATTATCATTTAAACCCAAAATATGACCAAAAATCGATTTTTCGACACTTTGGGTCAATTCTGAGGGCAGATTCAGATTCAGCGGGCAAAATTACATGGAAAAACATATATTTTGACAATTTTCGAAATTCGTTAGGGTGGTCCCATAAGGTTTACCCTTGAAAATTAGACTTTTTCAACTGAAGATATCTCGAGTTTAAAGAAAAACACCCCTGAGATTTTTTCAGCGTTTGTAGTGCTGGATCTCCTCTTTCAAATGCAACCTAGTGCTTAAAATTTGGCTTGCGCCATTTCGAGATATTTAAGTTTTAAATTTGCATCTTTTTTACCTTAAAATCGCTGTAACTTTTGACCCTTAAGTCCAAATTGACTTGTTAGATAATAAAAATGTTTGTTTTTTAGAGCTCTAAAAGTGCCCCGAATACCACTTTTCTCTAAAACTTAACCCTGAATTGCCACGTTAAAAAAACTGATTTTTGAAGGTTTGCTCAGATGCTTTCTATAAATTTGGTCGTAGAAGGCGTAGATTACGAGATAAAATTTTGGTGTCTTCGACAAAGTTGCTTGGATTGGCAAGCCCGTCAACTTTCTAGAAGACGAAAAAATTCCCAAAAATATTTCTGTAAAGTTAGATTTCCAAAATCACCCTAATCGTGAACCACCCTAATTTTCAACCAAACCAAAAGTTGCGCCTTTCCATATGCAACAACTCTTCTGAAGACACCAAAGCTCCAAAACTTAACCATTTTTCGGAAAATCCATTTTCCACTTAATTTTGCGATCTGGACCACTGTGCACTGGCATGTCGTACAGACCTCTGACGACGATTTTGTACGGCTTATCCATGGCGACATCATGGGTAAAGTACTCCGCCTCGTTTTCGGTCAAGTAATCCTTGACCAGTTGATAGTGCTGCCTGGATTGCACCAGCACCTTAAATCCGTCCTGACACAGACGAATGTTGCCTTGGACTTTCCCAGACTTGATGAGTTCAACCAGCCCCGCTCGAAAGTCGATCGTTGCTGCTGATTGCCGTACATAAAAAGGAGGCAGTTTCTCCTTTCGCTGTTTCACTTCATTCTCCTTTGCTTCCGCTACCTGGTCCTCGTCAGGCAGTCCAGCGAACTTGTTGTTCTTCAAAAGCTGCTCCTCGTGCGACGAAGAGTTCTCCTCCTCCTCGTCCATCGGTACAGTACCGTCGCTCTTTTTCGTCTTTTTGCTGTTCGATGTCACTTCCAAAAGCACCTTCCTCTTGGAAATCCCCGGTTTTTGGCCATCAGTTGAGGCCTCAACTTTCCTTTTGGAAATTCCCACTTTTTTGCCTGCTTGAGCCGCAGGTAGGGCGATATTGCCGGCGTTTTGCGCCGGGACGCGACGAGTCATGTTGAATCAGACAACCTTCTCCAACGAATGCTCGATGAACAATGTTTGTTTGTGCTTTTTTTTTGCAACCCACCACACCATCATCATCTGCGAAAACATGTGCTTTTTTCCATGTTTGTCGCTGTTCTCGCCATAAAAGTGAGGGCACAAAACGTAAAAACTCCATTAGCGAGGGTGTCGATTGTGAAACAACAAAACATTTGCAAACATCGATACGAGGCCACCTGGAAAGGATGCTGCTGCTCCCAATTAACATTCCGCCGCCATCTTGGATCGCTACCGCGCGCGTTGCAAAGTGCATCGTGTTTGACACATGCGGCCATTAGGGCGCATTAATCATCATTACACACTGTAAAGAAGGCGAGAATCGATTGCATTTGGCGACGACGCTGAGGAGGTCATCTGCTGAACGAACAGTGAGTGAGTGCATAATTGACTCGCCAGAAACGATGCGAGATGCAACACGGCTCATTAACAAATTCCACACTTGCAGCAAGTGGAGCAAACCCCCACGAGGCAAGCACGAGGAGTTCCAGTTGTGTCTACTGCGCTGTCAATACTAGGTCAAGTAGGCTAAGCAGGCTGTTAAAAAGTGGCCCGAAGGGGTGGCAGCAGTGCTGCCGGTGATAATTATTGAGGGTTGGGATCAGCTGTCAGATTGGAAGACCCTTTCGAAAAGAAGATCTGGAAAATGTAATGCCACTTTCCTTTGAATTTAAAGAAAAGCGAACACAAGAAATATTCGCACGATCTGGCAATACTGCAGCTGTCAAACAATCATGTTCAGATTAAAAACAGTCAAATTGCCGAGGTCAAACCGTTTCAAACTCGCAAGAAAACGACAAATTTCTCCTAAACAATTGCGACTGCACCTGCACCCGACCATCTGCATATCAAACGGCGCGGTGGAAAGTTTGAAAGTCAACGCCACAATGTTTGTTTACCTTTTCCCCGCGTGCAGCGCCTGCTCATTATGGAGACCACGAGCCGGCACCTGTCATTATCATTTACCACACTACCATTTGCGCGGTCCATCGCAGTAGCCCTGCGCCGTTCAACACGCCTCTCTGGGTCACTTTTCCTCCTTTGAGGAATTTGCAACGCCTACCTCGTCCCAATGACCGATTTTTGGTCAAATTTCACGCGCGGGTCATAGACAATCAATCGGTCAATTGCATCACTCTCGGAGCGAGAAAGTGACGCAAGAGTGATGTCGATCTAACGCTTGATAACGCACTGCTGGCTGCTGCCACGCCCGCCTGCGAACAATGAACTCTTCGTCGTGGAGATGGGCAAGAAGGGGTCTCCCAGGAGGTCACCGGCATCTTCGATCGGGCGTCGTAATCTTCATTGTTGTAAACTTTGCATGTGGTACGGTGAAAACCTGCTAGGTTGACACCTTTTGAAGCAGACTTCTTGAGTGTTGTCAGCTTGTCAAATGATCGAAGTTGTACTGTACCAGCCAAGAGGGTGAGCGAAGCCCACCAAGAAGTCTTTTCACCTAATGAACTCCGACAAAGACCTCCTCTGTCTGCTTTTGGGCCGAACTCGCCGTTGAGGGCGCTCGGGACTTGCCAAAAATGGATTACATCATGCGCGATCACCCCCAAAACATTTCGGCACGAATATGGGACCGGTTTGCAATTTCACCGCACATTATCAGCAGGGGTTTTGAGTCATCGGGAAGGAATTTCGCACATTTTTTCGGCTTTCTTGGGGGACGTGACGGACCAAAAGGGGCTACTTCGATTTTGGAACATCGTGACAATGTTTTGAAACACAAGATTCACTTAAAAAGGATTTATTGACCAAATTATCTAAGGATTGACGCGACCCGCTGGAACCCGCTGAAACTGAACCCGCTTTCGAGCCGCCTCCTCATCCCGGAGGCCGTTCGCCAGCCAACAACCCGAAAGGGCGGCCACAAACTCGATCACCGTGAAGCAGATCAACAGCCAGCCGAAGGTCCGCGCCGACCGGACAAAGTAATCCTCCAGCTGCTCCACGCAACCCGTTTCGTACGGCTTACAACCGGCGGTGATCCCCCCTCTACAGCACGACTCCGGCAGCCAGCGGCCCCACTCCTTGTACGAGTGCTTCCCGCAGCACTGGAAGAGCCGCTGGACGCGCGCGATTGCGGGATTACTGCGCAGATCGGCACCACCCGCCGACCGGAAGATCCGGTCAAAGTTGGCCTCGACACGGCCCAAAAAGTACACCCGAGCCTCCTCGTACTGTAGGAACGACCCGGCGGCGAACCCAATCTGGATGACCATCAGCACCAGCAGCAGGAACGCGTACGTGGAGATCATGCAGGCGGAGTTCCGGGCCGCACCGAAGAATCCAAAGAAGGAAATGACGAACGCGATCATGCCAAGGGTTACGGCCAGCAGCGCTTCGTACGCCAGCAGGGAGTTCTGCTCCGCGTACAGCCCGTTGATGGAGGAGTACCGGACGTGCATCACGGTTCCGACGATGGCCAGCGAGACGCCGCACAGCAGCGTAAACAGGTTGGTCACCAGCAGCAGGAACTTGACCGTCGTCAGGGTGCAACCGAGGGCCATGATTTGGAGCGCAATTTGATGGATTTGACAGTTGGGGGGCAAGGCTCACTTGATCGACATTTTTATTTTCGCTTTTTTTTAAGAACCTCGCTACTTTGACAGTGTCATTTTGACAGCTTTTTCGCACAACAATTCAAAACTGTCAAACCAGCACGGTTCTACTGTACTGTTTACAAACTTCTACGAACAAATTACATGCTCGCGTACACCAACAAGTCAATAAACTAGTTTCGGGAAACTTGCTCTCTATAATTCAATTACGAATGCGCCATACCTTTCCTTGCACGGGCTGCTCAGTGGTCACACCTTAAATCGGCGGCGCAAAGGAAACCCGCGCGGCGGTGACGACAGTATCGCCCCATTATCGTGATTATCCGAGTTTAGCGTGGTGTCACGTAAATAGAGACCTGACTTAGGGGAACAGCATCTAATTCCAGCGTGCCTCTAATGTTGGCAGGTCAGAACTTTGACATTCAATTAAAGCTAATTAAGAGCGTTTTCAACTGAAATCGAGATATAAATAGCTCAATAAGAAGTGAGCAAGTAAGTTTCTATCAAAAGTTTGCAAAATTAGTTGTTTGAATAGTGAAAATCAGCAAATTGGGTGGAGTTAGGAGCGAGTGCTTAACCTGCCAAACATACGAGAATTTCCCCTAGTTGCGGCTAAACCCACTCACGTGCACAGACACAACAACAAGTGCTCTTGTTTTGATTGCATTTGCGGGTTGCGCGTTTCGTCACTCGTGGACGCTTCCTTGCGCGGAACAATTTGTGACAGGGAGCTAATTTCGCTCGGAACGGTCCTTAATTGGAAGTGCAAATGGTTCGAGACTGTTTTATTCGAGAACATTCAGCGATACCGTTACGTGGGATTGAGTCATTTATGGGTTGTTTACAAATTTGCATACGCACGCTGTCATTAGGGTCCGTGCATGTATTCCATGCATGCTTTTTGTTCAGTGTAGCAGTTGCTTGCGTTTGACATTTTTTAGTGTGTAACCCGTTTGTTTGTCAAAGTTGAACTAAAAAGTGACGAACTGTCACTTTTACACAAGATGTTAATTTTTAGTTCAATTATATTATTTATTAACCAATCAAGATTAGCCGTGCATTTTTATTTATAAATTAACTAATTATTGCTTAACCTACATATCACACCCTGATAACGCTATTTGTTGTTGTTATCTTTGGATGCGATAATACCTAATTTAAAATCGCTTCCAACAGTTCGACTTGTCCACAACCAACTGTAAAAGTCATCCTAGACCCCAACTGTCACATAACAAAGCACAACTTGTCAAAGTGTTACGCTCGCGCTGCGCGCCGAACTGTGCTGCCAGTCAGGCAGAAAATTGGAATTACTTAGCAAATATTAACTTTAAATTTAGCGTTTGTGTTGCGTTTTCTTTTTTCGGAACAGATGCGTTACGTTCCACAAATCGGACCAAACAAAGCGAAACAAAAGACCATTGAAGATATTTACCGTTTACACGTTTATCAAAACTTATGCAAATAAACCACAAAAACAACCGGGTGGTCAAGTCGCTTTAAAAAATGAACACAAGTGCCCTTATTTGCTCTTCACCCCCTTTCGCAACGCGTAATGAACACATCAACAGAGCAGAGCTGCAACAAATTCGGTGAAATTTCCAATGAGTTTGAATTTGGTGGGGCCGTAAAATTGGACACAGCCTTAACTGCAGGGGGGTGTAATTGTAGGGCCGCGACGGCTCAGCCACGGACAGCCGGCATAAAATGGGATCAATGAAATGGGTACTTGGAGGTGGAAATAGAAATCAAATATTTTATTGATCCAATTTTAGGGTCTGACACGCTGGCGGTGTCAGCTGTTGGAATGTAAACAGTTTGGGAAGTAAACGACTGTTTGTTGAAAGTATCACCATAACTTTAAATTTCGCAGTAATTTGCAAAAAGGGCGTAATTGTCTGTTTTTGCCTAAAGTTCCGCCCTATTGTAAGATTATTTCTAGGGTTAGTGAATTTTCTATATTTCGCGGACAGCGTGAACTTCGTGAAATTTTGAGATTTCCGTGAAATCCCGTGAAATTTATCATTTTTTTCAAATCAAATTATTAAAATAACAACATAATAAATATTTCATTGAGCAGTTCTCTAGGATTTCGGTCATTCGATTTTTTTGTATTTTTTAATCCGACTGAAACTTTGTTGGTGCCTTCGGTATGCCCAAAGAAGCCATTTTGCATCATTAGTTTGTCCATAAAATTTTCCATACAAATTTGGCAGCTGTCCATACAAAAATGATGTATGAAAATTCAAAAATCTGTATCTTTTGAAGGATTTTTTTGATCGATTTAGTGTCTAAGGCAAAGTTGTAGGTATGGATACAGACTACACTGAAAAAAATGATACACTGTAAAAAAAATTTGGTTATTTTTTTATTTAACTTTTTATCACTAAAACTTGATTTGCAAAAAAACACTATTTTTAATTTTTTTTATTTTTTGATATGTTTTAGAGGACATAAAATGCCAACTTTTCAGAAATTTCCAGGTTGTGCAAAAAATCTTTGACCGAGTTATGAATTTTTTAATCAATACTGATTTTTTCAAAAAATCGAAATATTGGTCGCAAAAATTTTTCAACTTCATTTTTCGATGTAAAATCAAATTTGCAATCAAAAAGTACTTTAGTGAAATTTTGATAAAGTGCACCGTTTTCAAGTTAAATCCATATTTAGGTGACTTTTTTGAAAATAGTCGCAATTTTTATTTTTTTAAAATTAGTGCACATGTTTGCCCACTTTTGGAAAAAATATTTTTGAAGAGCTGAGAAAATTCTCTATATTTTGCTTCTTGGGACTTTGTTAATACGACCTTTAGTTGCTGAGATATTGCAATGCAAAGGTTTAAAAACAGGAAAATTGATGTTTTCTAAGTCTCACCCAAACAACCCACCATTTTTCAATGTCGATATCTCAGCAACTAATGGTCCGATTTTCAATGTTGAAATATGAAACATTTGTGAAATTTTCCGATCTTTTCGAAAACAATATTTTCAAAATTTTCAAATCAAGACTAACATTTTAAAAGGGCGTAATATTGAATTTTTGGCCCTTTTGAAATGTTAGTCTTGATTTGAAAATTTTGAAAATATTGTTTTCGAAAAGATCGGAAAATTTCACAAATGTTTCATATTTCAACATTGAAAATCGGACCATTAGTTGCTGAGATATCGACATTGAAAAATGGTGGGTTGTTTGGGTGAGACTTAGAAAACATCAATTTTCCTGTTTTTAAACCTTTGCATTGCAATATCTCAGCAACTAAAGGTCGTATTAACAAAGTCCCAAGAAGCAAGATATAGAGAATTTTCTCAGCTCTTGAAAAATATTTTTTCCAAAAGTGGGCAAACATGTGCACTACTTTAAAAAAAATAAAAATTGCGACTATTTTCAAAAAAGTCACCTAAATATGGATTTAACTTGAAAACGGTGCACTTTATCAAAATTTCACTAAAGTACTTTTTGATTGCAAATTTGATTTTACATCGAAAAATGAAGTTGAAAAATTTTTGCGACCAATATTTCGATTTTTTGAAAAAATCAGTATTGATTAAAAAATTCATAACTCGGTCAAAGATTTTTTGCACAACCTGGAAATTTCTGAAAAGTTGGCATTTTATGTCCTCTAAAACATATCAAAAAATAAAAAAAATTAAAAATAGTGTTTTTTTGCAAATCAAGTTTTAGTGATAAAAAGTTAAATGAAAAAATCACCAAATTTTTTTTTACAGTGTATCATTTTTTTCAGTGTAGTCTGTATCCATACCTACATATTTGCCGAAGACACCAAATCGATCAAAAAATTCCTTCAAAAGATACAGATTTTTGAATTTTCATACATCATTTTTGTATGGACAGCTGCCAAATTTGTATGGAAAATTATATGGACAAACTAATGATGCAAAATGGCTTCTTTGGGCATACCGAAGGCACCAAAAAAGTTTCAGTCGGATTAAAAAATACAAAAATTAAAATTGAAGAAAAAAGACCGATTTCGTAGAGAATTGCTCCATTCATAAAGACTTTTTAAGTGAATTTCACTAGTTTTCAATTGAAAAGCGTATGAACCATTCTTCAAATGTTAGCAAAACATACATTAACATGAAATTCATACAACATTTACTGAGAAGTGAATGCTGCGAATACTTAAATGATGTTAATAAAAATCAGTCAAGAAGAAAAAATATTCTCGGAATTTATTTTTTATAAATTGTGTCTCATTCATCCAAAAATTGTTAAAACTGACTAAACAAGTATTTGTTTTTTTAATTGCACAGATTTTTTTTAAATTGTATTGATTTATTTTTAGACATAAATAAAATGCAAACATTCATGTAAAAGTAACATTCGATAAAGATGACTACCTTTTCCTCTGGTCAATGATATAAATGGAGGAGCAAAACAAAATAGATTGAAAAATGTAATTCCATCAGAGAAGAGTAAGAAAAATATTGAGAAAATAGATTGCTATTTTCTTAATACTATAAATAAATTTTTCTTAGGAACTAACTGAATTTAGCATGTTTTTATTCGCCTTTCCCCTCTGCATGTTTGTTATACCAATTTAACTATTATTTGATTTGAAATTTGAAAGATATAATTTTAAAAGAAATTAAAAAATTCAAGCTTGGTTTATTCCAGATAAAATAAACAGTTTTTTTTTTTTTTTTTAAAGATACCTTTTAAGAACATTTTAAGGTTTTTTCTGAGTCCTGTTCAATTTTTACGATATTTCATTATTTTTGTGGATGGTTTCCGTGGAAGTTAAAAAACTTTTTTTTTTGTTTTCTGATTTTAAATAAAATTTTTAAGATTTCGTTACAGATCAAATTATTTTTGCCTATTGATTTTTAATTTAGTTTTTGAAAAGTGAGATGAAAACCTTAAAACTATTTTTAGTGGGCAAAATGTCGCAAAAAAGTTATTTTAATTGTTAAATTGTTTTGTTAAATTTGGCTTTGATATGAAATTCAATAAAATGTACAATGATAAACTAGTATCAAATCAGCGAAAACTGTTTAGCTATATTAGTCGAACATTAAAAAAGCAGCTCAATAAATAACAAAACGCATGCCCTACATTTTGATTTTAATATATATATAGAGCCCATCCATAAACCAAGCGGATTTTTTAAAAAAATAATCAAAGTTTTTTTGTGTCACGTTCAAATTAAGTTAAGATTTTATTAGTTTATTGAACAATATTATGTAATAAGCATGAAAAGTAGTTTCGGTAAGTCTAACATAAGATTTTCAAAGTTTTTTTAAAATATTTTTCACGTTCCGCGAAATTTCCGTGAAATTAGGTGTTTTGAAATTAAGGTCCCCGTGAAGTTTGCAATTTTTAAGCGTGAAAAATCACTAAGCCTAATTACTTAATTAAATGATGATAGAACTTTCTATAAACAATGTTTGTTTTTTATACTTTGCAGCAAGCTATGCAGTCTCTCAGAATCGCATACTTCGATCCATCGTTACCTTAATATATTCTCTTGCTCAATACCTCTTTACCTCGATGGTCACCTGGATTTAAAAAAAAACTCTCTTTCTGTCATTCTTTTTACAGCAAACATGTCACAAGATATCACATAACCGACAATTTCTCTGTGAAATTATTCATTGCGAACATCGTGGTGGCTCCACCCAGTTTGACCTTTTGTTATCTCAACTTTATCAAAACAAACAAAAAGGTCTCTTTATCTCACCTTCACCAAACAAAGCTGCACTTATTAGTTTCTCAAAAAAAAAAAAAACAGAGAAAACATATTGCACCACCACAATGGCAATCCAAAAGCCGATGAGGCGCGACAAAATGTCGGTGGTAAAATTTATTGGATTTAATTATAGAGACCATAGGTATATTAGGGTGGCTGTAAAAACAAAGTGGATCCGCAAAGATTTTCGTTTGGTCTCTCTTTCGAAACATTGTGATGGCGGATAGAAGTAGCCAGATCGTAGGTCTATAAATTTGATTAAGGTGTAAAAGGTGACGTTGGGCTTTTGTGGACTTATGGATTATGTTATCTCATCGCAATTTTGTGGACTTTTGGTTATGCTTTGAAAAAATGAGGGAGAGGGAGAGGTTTGTGAGACTACTGTGGTTACGTTTTAAATGGGTTATAGACGGGATTACGAGACAATTTTTGTTTTATTGATTCTTTTTAGTATTATCGTTACATCAAGTTAAAATACAACTCCAAACGCGTGCAGATTGGTGATTTGCTAAAATTCTGACCCTAGAATTTATTTATCTTTTTTTTTTGTTTAATTGTTCTGTAAAAAAAAAAGTAGTTTATTATGGTGTTGATATTAAGATATACTTAATACATTACTTTTTAATGATGCAATTCTTTTAACCAAACGCTTCCGTTGATTTTTATGACAATTCCACTCAAGTGAAAACACACAAATCGCACCGAAAAAGCCACTTACAAGAAGCCACCAGAGTGAAATTAAATCCTCGAGCTTTCGCATCGTATTCCAGCCACATTTTCCAAATTCCGGGCTCGATAATTCGCGTAAAAGTTTGCTGAAAGCTCTCGGCAAACGGATGCTTCGAAGAAAATATGTTCACCGACATCCACCAGCTGATTTGCTGCGGCATCATGTACGAGTAAAGCTCAGAATCATTTCTGGTCGTCTTAAGCCATAATGCAGTTTCTTCACAGGATATAATATGGACGCAGTCTGTGTCGTCTCTCTTGACTTTTTCCAGCAGCGTTGGGTAGACATCATTCAATTCTTCAGCTTCCTGTCGATAAAGGTCACAAATGCGATGATTTGAGCGTCCAAATTCTTCGATTGTTCGCAACTGTGGCTCAAATTTGTTATTGTTCATGAAGCTGATCAATTTGGCTAGGTAAGCTTCACCGACTAGAAAAAACAACCAAGTTAATACGATTAGAATGATACGTTCAAACTTTCTCAATTGGTAGCTGTGGACCGTTAGTCCGAAGAAATACGCCGCCAATATATCACGTGGGAAATGCTGTTTAAGGACTCGATTTACTGATGTTATTACAAAAATTAAGAGTAATATTCCTGTCCAACAGCCGCTTTTCAAAGGTATCGTAAGGTAGGGAAAGAAAGATCCAATCGACGTTTCCTTGATGTGCAAGCACATGCCACCAAACGAGGGAATAGCAACAAGGTCAAGTCCCTTGTAAAATTTGGTCACCCTATATAAGGGGAACATATTCAACACCTTATTTCTAAACATTGTGACGAGATCCGTTTCCGGGTAGTTAGAAACCCAGACGGCACTGGCGTTAATGTTTCGCGCGTAGACTTCGATCAGTTTGCCAAAAATTCCCAAGTCTCCAGTCAAATAGTAGGGTAAATACACAAAATTAAGAGTCATTCCAACCTTAAATGGATATCCCTGAACGTCGCGGAGTTTATCGCTGGCCAGGAACTTCAATGCACTTTCATCGTCCAAATACTGAATGCTCGTTTTTGTAAAGTAATCGAAACTAAACATCTCCGTGCGATCTTCCAACTCAAGCAAAAACACTGAATTCAAAATTCCAAATCGAGTCACAATTTCACCAAAAGATTCCAGCAGCACTTCCCCGTCAGAAACGACCACAAACCAAGCGGTTCGATTCCACTGGGGTCCTTCAGCTAAACTATCCAACAGCAACTCAAGAGTATCCCGTTTGGACACAATCGCCACCACCAGGGAACACTTCACCCCAACGGCATTAAAAGTTTCAAATTTACCAGACGAGACGATGGTTCGAGGATTGTGACTTTGCTTCAAAATTTGTCCAAATGAGTTAAATGTTTCGCGCAGGCTGTCGTCCGCGTAAAGGCAAATGTGGGGAAAAATTTGCTCAAATTTATCAGAGAGAATCGTGTCTAGAAAACTGGAATTTTCTAAAGATTTAGTTTGGTCCAACAGGACCACAACAAGTACTGCAAGTGTTGCCTTCATGACTGCTGAAAAAGTACTGTAACTTTTGTTGAACACATTTTTCGAAAAACAACTCAATTAGGTCTAGGTTATCGTCCTGTAAATCTTGATTCAAATACAATGTTGTTCAGCGTTTATTCTTGCAGCTTAAGATTTTCTCACGATTGTTTTGTATTTGAAAATGATACATAATAGCTGAAAATTATCATTATCAGTTGGTATATCAAGGAAAAAAGGAACCTAAAACTTAAAAATTGGCTTTTCTCTTTACCAAATTTCTATGTTTTGTTTAAATCAATTTGATTTTTGAATTATTTTTATTCTTTTTTGTTTTTGTTTTAAAATTGGAAACGGATTTTGAATCAAGACTAACATTATAAAAGGGCCAAACATGCAATTTTACGCCCTTTTGAAATGTTAGTCATGATTAAAAAAATTAAAATATTGTTATGGAAAAGATCGGAAAGTTTCACGAATGTCTCATGCTTTAACATTGAAAATCGGACCAATGGTTGCTGCGATATCGACATTAGATAATGGAGGGTTGTTTGGGTGAGACTTAGAAAACATCAATTTTCCTGTTTCTTTTTCTTTAAGCCGCTGTATCTCAGCAACCAGAGGTCCAATCTTCAATTTCTCTTAGACAATTTTATAGCAAATTTTCTGAACTTTAATATAAAAATATTTTGAGAAATGGTCACCCATGGTCCCCATTTTTTAAAATCGAAAAACTTCGAATATTTCGCTAAAATCAAACCTTTGGTGGCTATATCTTGAAAACGAAGCCCTTTATCAAAACATCTGTAAAATACCTTTCGATTGCAAATTCAATTTTACACAATAAAAATTGGTAAAATTATTTTTTGTGTAAAATTTCGATTTTTTTTCCTAAAATCACTGTTTTTTTTCAATAATTTATAACGCGGCGGAAGATTTTTTGACCTTACTTCTCTATGGCTCAAAAGTTGCGGGTTTTGGTCTTCTAAAAGATATCGAAAAAATATCGAAACCCAAAAAAAATACGTATTTTGAGAAATTGAGATTTTGTGAAAAAATTCACTCAAATGTTTCAAATATTTGTATATTTAGGAACCATTTTTGTATGGACAGCTGCCAAAATTGTCCACGAGGGAGGGGGGTGTGGTGAGATCTTCAATAAATATCCACGTGGTTTATGGATGGTCCCTTACCTGCTATAAACCTACATTCACGTACGCATATCGACTCAGAATCAAATGTCTGTGTGTAAGTATGAACGTAAAAACAAAAAAATGTCACTCAAATATCTCGGAACTGGCTCAATGTATTTATGCTAGATTAGTTCCATTTAACAGTCTGGACCCGAAGCCTGATTTTTCTGTTACATTCTTATTGGAATTCCATAACAAACTGTAACGGGAACTGCAGGCACCGGGTCCAGACAGTTAATCCGGTTTTGTGTCTCAGAAGTCCACATTAAAAATTATTAAGTTTGACAGAGTACTTTGAAAATTAAACACAACAAAAGATATAAAATCTAAATCAAAATCAAATAAGATCAAAAGATATAAGTAGATGTAAAAAAAATCTGATTTGCACATCCGACTCGGATGTTCAAATCAAATCATGACAAAGCATGCATTAAATTGGAAAAAAAACTGGAAAATCAGTTTAAAAAACACACACAAAAAGCCGATGGATAATAATCAAAGGTTTATGGAAAAACATAAAACGCCATTCAAAAATAACGCAAAACCCCCAAAGAAAAAAAGGTGAAATTTAACCGGAAACGGTCAAATTTTCACTGTTCTAAAAAACTTGTTGCTCAAACGCCCTGCCTGAAAATATAAAAGCAATTATGTAGAACCACAAAAGTGGCTTGAATCGAAGAATTTCTCTTGTCCTCTTAAAAAAGTGAAGCATCATCACTTCCCATCTTCCTAATCAATGATCAATGATGATTGTCTTTTAATGTGCGAAAAAAAACTAATTTTAGATAAAAAATGTATTCCTTTTAAGGTAACTTAACAATATGACGTTTCAAACAAGGCTACGTCCTTTTGAAAAATTACATCAGAATAGAAAAACAGAATTACTGAAAATCAAATACAGCCTTGTGGATTTTTTTTATCAAATGTTTTTTTTTCAAAATTGTTTTTAATGTAATGATAATATTTGTAAATGACCCAAGTATACTTTTCTGAAAACATCAAGCGATAAGGAAATCGGTTCGCCAGGTGCAATTAAAAAAAATGTCTTTCATTTTTATGTGAATAACTGTATGGCGAATGTTATTGCAAAACTTATATTTTAATGAAATAATATTTTCTTAGGATAATTTTTTGTGCTTGATTCGATTATCCGAAGGTTTGTATGGGACTTCGGATAAGCGAAATTTTGGAGAATCGAGGCTAGACTGTACTTTTTTGAGCGATTTATAATCCTTAATTGAATTATCTATAACTAATAGTATTCTTTCGCCTTCTCTTTTCCAGGGTATCCCAACGTGCCCGATCAGTCTCACAACCCTGCGCACGCGGTTGCCAGACGTTGGCAACTGGAGTTTGCCCCACATATGCAAGGAAGCTGTCACAAACCAAAACAACAACCAATACACCACCAATAACAACACTGGCCCGGACGGAACGCCCCTCGGCAACGGACTCGGGATCGCGGCCATTTCCAGCGGCAACTACAGCACAAACCTCGCGACGGCTGCGGCGGACGCGTTCTACCAGCCCCAATCGCTGGGGGCCCTGTCCACCGTGACCACGGCCACGACCGTCACCAGCTGTGGTGGTGGTGGGGGTAGTGGCGGCGGCGGGTCAACACCGGCGACAACCCAGCAGCCACTGCCGCAGCAGCACTACCTCCAGGCGGCATTCCAGCAGCACGCGCAGTTCCAGCACCAGCAGCAGAACCACCAGACCAGCCTGCACAAGTTCTACAAGCAGCACAAAAAGATGCCGGCCTTCCGGGGCAGACGCGGCTGGTGCGGGTGTTTACAGGTTGGTGGACACTTTTTTGTTATAAAACTGTTATAACTGGCAGCACTTATCATGACAGAGCTACGTTTGACAGATGCTTACCTCTTTAACATGACTTACCTTGATTCTGGTCAACGCATCATTGTAAACAAGTTGAAGGTAAGCATCTGTCAAACGCGTGGCTAAAGTTGAAGTTATTTTTAATTTATGTTTGGGAAACAAAAGATTGAGTGACCATGACATTCGAGCGCGTGACAACGATCTGCAGTCCTTCCCAGAAGTATTCTGATTTCTTCATAAATTCACCTCAAAACAGGCTGATGAATGTGACTCTTCTCGGCTTAATCAGTTCCTACCGCGAATAATAAACCGAACCCGAATATGGTAATTTCATGGCCTACTGTTGTTGTGACCCGACAACCCGACACCCCGTGGTCTCCGCCAAGTTCAAGTCTGGTCATCGTTGCGAGAAGACCTCCGACAGATAACCTCCTCCTCTTTTGCAATCCTCAATACAGCCAATAAAGAACCCTATGCAGCAGGCAAGCACTTAACACCCCTGTAAGTGCACTCTGAGATCACCGCCAACTTCTGTTGCGTACATGCATCGCTAACGCGACATCGGCCAGCCTTCTGCGATCGCATGCATAATTTAATGCGCAAATTTATGCCTCGTGACATAATCAATCGCAAATCAGCGTAAATTACGCGTCCCGCAGCATCGGCAGCGGGGTGTGAAGTTGTCGTAAGAAAATTGCAAAAATGTCAGTTTAGTAATAAAATTAAATTTCTAGAAAAAAGTACTTTAATTTTAAGAAATTATAGAATATTTCAAACATAAGACATTTATACCTTTATCGGTGCTGTCGCTGTGAAACAAATCGGCCGTGACAAAAGTCATAAATAAGACATATTTCCCTTAAGATGCAGCACTCTTTACAGAGTGACGGCGGAGAAGAAGAAGGTGCCGGCACAGCAATGAGCGTTAATTTGCATCGATTTGCGTACAACGCGTTTTCATCATAATTTGCATACATTAAACTGGTTAGCGGGAGACCTTCTTGGCTTTTTCATTGATGCTTTTTATGAAATAAACAAATAATATTCTTACAATTTTGGCAGTTGCCGATACAAAAATCCTATTAAAATTTAAAAAAAGTAATTAGTGGACCAATTTTCGTAAGATTTGTTGTCCTCAGAAAATATCTTGGAACCTCACTTTAAACTAATTTAGGTGATTTACGATTAAAAAAATGCAATCAAATAGTTCAACCAACTTTCAAATTTGGAACATTCCTGTTAGGGTATTTTGTTGAAATCAATTAGGCCATTGCTTGTAACAGTTTAGTAAGGTTGTGTTCAGTTACAGTTCAGTTAAATGAGGATAGAAAGTATTGGCAATTTTCGAAAATAAATCGATTTTTAGGCAATTATTGTAACACCCGAAAATCCTCAATATCATAAAATATTAAAAATCTGTATCTTGAGAACGAATTATCTTTTCGACATACGTATTGCTAGTACTTCTCAGACAAAAACAAGTTACTTTCTATCATAAATTTATCCATTATTTTAATTCTAACTTTCAGTTTTACACAAAAAGTAAGATTGGGCAAAATGACCATACATTGGAAATGTTTTAGACAACAGAAATATCCATCTTTTGAGCTATAGCACAAGTTGTTCAAAATTCATTTGGCAGTGTTGCCCATTTTTCGATATAAATCACGATTTTTGGAAAACGTGGAAAAAATCAAATTTGTAATTGAAAAGTAGGCTTTCTAAAAAAGTGTCCACGTGGTTTATGGATGGTCCCTGTGAAAAAAATTACAATTAAAGATTATTTAAATAATCCTTTTAAGTAAACTTTATTCTGTTTTAGTTTTTAAACATTTTAGGTACGATACTTAAAAAAGTTTTCAAAATGATCAAACTTTCATCACAAAAAAAACAGTGCGATTAAATAAATTATAGCACGCATTTGGCAGAAAAATAGTTTTTTTCTTTTGTGATAAAAAAAATGGGTAAGTTTGCTTAATAGAGTCCTAAAACCCTATGTATATTTCTGATCACTTTTTTCATTTAATTCAAAAAAACATTGACAAGACAACATTTTACGATGGATCAACTATGGTTCCCTTAGAACAAGCTGTCAAGTAGGTTGCTTTATATCAAAAGGGCCTCGAAATTATTTTTAAAAATTTGAATTGAAAATATATTTTTAATCCTTTGTGGTCGTACAAAGGGTCATTGTACTCAGGAAAATAAGCTTCATCGTTGTGTGCAAAAAAATTTCATACATTTCGGAAGTAATATTTTTTTAATATTGAAAATTTTCATAAAACTACGTATTTTCGAAAAATTACTCAAATAACAATATAGGTCTCAAATTATCGGGATTTTTTCATACATTTCGAAAATAATAACACAGTTTTTTTTAATACTCAAAAAAACGAAGTTGACTTTATAGCTGTCGGCCACCATTACTAGTACCAACCACTAATGTCTTCCTTTTTATCTACAAGGACTTCGCCGCCCTGGGCTCCTAAGTGTATGAAAGTATGGCACGGAGCGACGGCGCCGAATACCCATATTTACACACAGAATTTTAGAGCGCCCGCCGCGGGATTCGAACCGTCGACCTCTGGATTGTGAGTCCAGTGCGCGGTCCGATTGATCCACACGGGAGGGACAAATACTACTCAACATTTTCATAAAACTACGTATTTTCGAAAAAAAATTCAATGTTTCAGTATTTTACAATACGGTTATCAAACAATCGGGATTTTTTCATGCATTCCCAAAGAAATAACACATTTTTTTTAATATTTTTTTTTCAAAAACTACGTATATTTGAAAAAAAAAATCTCAAAGTTTCAGTCAGTTCAGTTCAAAACTTAAATTTTGAGTATTTTTTGAAAAATTTGAGTATTTTCATAAATTTGTTTTACCACTTTCGAAATATACGAAATAATCCCGATCATTTGACAACCATATTGTAAAAAAAACTGATATTTTAGTATTTTTTTTCGAAAATAAGTATTTTTAAGATTTTTTTTATTATTTTCAAAAATCTGTTTCAATGTTTTTAAATGTAAGGAAATCCTGATCATTTGATACCCGTATTGTTAATACTGAAATTTCGAGTATTTTTTTTTTTTTTTGAAAATACATAGTTTTGTATATTTTGTACAGACAGCTCACACACTTAATGGATTTCAGTCAAAAAAAAAAATCGAACGCTAAAAAACTGCTCAGACATCAAGAAGTTACAAATCGACTAAAAGTCTTGTGTTCATCTTGACCTTACTGACCTACCCTTGTCTGAATTACACGCCATTGGATTCAATATCAAGGGGCGACACAGCATGCCGTCTCTGCCATGTATGGAATTTCATTAATTTTAATTTTTTAATTTTAATCTTTGAGAGAGGACGAATACCTTTTTATTTCGATATGTCACGGAGGCTACGAACATGCATGCTTGCGGAAGAAATACAAACTTAAGGTCAATGTTGAAAAAGTTGACAGGAGTACGTGAATTTTTGGTTATTTTTTTGCAAATTCATCAAAAAATCAAAAACTTTTTTTAATCAATCCAAATCTTCTTCCAAACTCGTCTGGCAATAAAAAAAATCCAAACCTTTGTCCAGACTCCATTAATCCATTCACAACACGGAAGACACGTCGATCGTCAGTTCGCACCGGTGCCATAAAATGAACTACATTCCCGGGAACACCCAAAGAGACCTAAACAACTCACGATTTTTTATGATCAACAAGCGGGCTCGTCTGGACCGACCAGAGTAATCTGCACAACTCCAGATCCATAAATTAGCCTGCTAAACATGTGTGTGCCACTGCTAAACATCGTGCGCCGACAAGCCATCACAGATCCAAGCAAGCCGACTGGGCCACTGCGAGCTTTTAATAAATCATTCAATCGATCGGGTTGGATAAGCTGTCAAAAGTATACTCTGGACACCTTGAAAAAAATACTTCAATTATTTATTTTTTTTGCGTTTTAAAAATAAATAAATTTTATTTAATTATTATTTAAAAAAAATACAATTTTTAAAGTAGTTCACGATTTGCTGCAAGGATGTTACACAACGCAGTGGTGTTTTTCGATTTGCATATTGGGCGCGATATTCTGCGATCTTGTTAAAAGAAGTAGGCAGTGTAAAAACAGATGCTAAACCAGATTAAACCGATCGATCCTCGTGTGTTTATCGCGCCTACTCTGATCAGATGGCGTTCATTAGGCAAATGTATCGATTTGATTACCCTGAGTTTTTCTACCTGCAACCAAACACATGCAGGTCGTTTTGAGACGGAAACAGTTTTAAGCCTACTTTGTGACTGATCGATGAGTACTTCAGCAAGTTTTCATGTGTAATTTTTGCAAAAGAAAATCGCTTCAAATTTCAAATGAAAATCACTTTCCCAGATCGCAACCTTCCTATACTTTTCATATCTACCATTTTTGTGTCCAAGACGGGAAATTTATGAGATCGATCCAAGAGTCCTCTACCCACCAGTCATCAGTAGCTCATATGGGTAGAGTGTACTCTTATGTTTAGTAAAGTGAGTGTGTGTCTATATTATTGATTTTCATACATTTGCCATTAATCTTGTGCTGCTGCAATAAAACTCGCACGGCACAGCAAACGCCTAATAATACGGTCGGTTCCGATCGCTTGGTATATACAGCAAGAAGGGTAAATTTATGAACATTTGCACGGCGATTTCCGTCATACCCGTGTCGTGCTCGGTGTTTTGTGCAATGCACGTGGTGGCAGTGTTATAATTCTGTTTGCTGAGATTTGCTTCGCCAAGTTAACACTTGGATTATGAAGTTATTAGCGACCGGATGTTTACGCTGGAAAGAAACGGTTTTGAAGATCTCAGTTTGCCATATCGAGGTTGGATATAGTCTTTTTCAATCAAAACATTTCAAAATATACCAATTAATATCTTTTGCTTTAAAATTAAACTGTAATGATGAAAATATAAAAAAAATAATAAAAATGAATTTTCAAAATATGCATGCCGATACTTTAGAAATTATTTATGGTTTGTTTTTCATATGGACTCAACCCAACGAACATTGACATAAAATTCCAGATTTTCAATGCTCGCAAAGTTTAAGATTCTACATGATTTATTTGCATGACACCTGAATTCTACAAATTATACAAAATTAGTGTTTCTTCTTAATGTTATAAATTGAAGCTTTCGTGAAATTTCTTTTATTCGTAACAGCAGTTTCTAAAATATCGTCGATTGAAAATGAGTGCTAAATGCATACTAAATTGGTAACACCAAGGTAACACTGTGAATAACTCATACTCTCATCATTTTAATTTTTGCTCATCCTTTGATGACCAACTTTTTAAACTTTTCGAATAAAATATTTCTAATTATTTTCATGGATAATTTTTTTAAGAAAAATACAATTTTTAAAATGTTTAACAAAATTTCGAGTTTATTGTCTATACTTTCCAAAGGAACATTTTTTATTAAAAGCGTTCATTATACATTACAAACTATTTTTCTCAAATTGACTTATCAAAATTTCAAAAAACGGTTTAAGCATGCGACCATTTTCTCAACATACAAATATTTGCATTTATTTTTCATGTCACTTTTGTATGGACAGCACCAAATTTATATCAAGACTTTCTTTTTTTTTTGCGAAAAGCTAACGAACTACATTGCAAAATTTAAATAGATTTATGTTGAAAGGCAAACTAATTTTTAGTTAGTCCCGTTCTTTTTTAATAAACACCTAGTTCAGTTTTAGAGCAGACCATTACAAAACATTTTATGTATAAACACTAGAAGTTTGCTTGTAACCAGCACGAGTTAACTCGTGATGATTACAAGCAAATCCCTTACGTTTACACATTTTTCTGTAATTGTCTGCTCTACAACTTTGTAAAACATTGTTACACTCTAAAAAATAACCATGCAAAATTACAAGAACACGAAATTTTAAAATGAAAAACTTTGTTCTAAATGAAAAAAATGACCCTGCTAGGTTATTGCAGATTCCAAAAGTACATTAAATTTTCCATAAAATGACGTGTCCCAAACAGTCGAGTAACAAAAAATGGTTGAATTTTTGAAACCGTTTTTGTCATGTTTTTGTATTCCTTTTCGATGAAATTTTTTTTTTTCGGAGTTCTGAGTGAACCGTCAAATCGGGTCAATTTCACATAACCTTGACATCAAATTTCCAAACCATCACCATTTCATACAGCAAATTATTGAAAAACACGTCCTTTTTTGAATGTTCAAAAATTAAGCTTGGTTTCGTATTCAGCGACAAAAGTCACCTCTTAGGACAAAGTTTCACGCAAATCGGGGACAACTTTTCCGATTTCGTGTGAATGAATATGAATTTTTGAAAAAAAAATGTTTGGTAAAAAATTAAAACCTGGACCAAAAAAAAACATTTTTTAACCCTCTACAACCTAACCCCGCCTTTAGACGGGCTTCGATCTAAAAAATCGCCAAAAATCAATTTTCCAACCGATTTTTGATCTTTCAAAAGCATTGGAAAGAAGAACTCTTAAAATTTTACAAAATTTCAGGGTTGCAAGTATAACTTGTTTTATGTGACTTTGCCAATGTTTTAAAAAATGTCATTTTTTTAGGGGTCAACTTTGGCCGTGTTTTTTACTAACATTTCCTATATTTTCAGTAAAAAGAAGTACATATGCAGTAATTTTTGTAGTGTCCCAGACTATGCCTCTACGCATTTTTTTACAATTTAAATAATGATGGTGCAATTCTATAGCAGAAAATGTGAAAAACATGCAAAAAATTGAAAAAGTGACTATAAAAACGTGAAAAAATTAGATAGGCGAAATGTAATTATATTAGGTGGTAGAGTAGGCCAAATACTACCAAAAACAAACATAAACTTAACTGCCCATGTGCGCATAAATGTCCCATATGCAAAAACAGCAAGCTGAGAAAAACGCATTTGAAGTTTGTCCCATACATAAGGCTACGTGTTAAGTTTTCGCGAAAAAACTGGATTTCCTCCTGATTTCTAGAATAAAGTACTGGATGTTATAGGCTTTTCAGAAAGAGCACACGATTTTGATTCAAACTGCATCATTAACTCAAAAGTGATCAAAATGCATATGGGACATTTATGCAACCAGGGGCAGTTAACAAGATAAATGCAAATTAAAATACTAAAAATTAACAAAAACAACAAAAGTTGCTCAAAATGACCTCCTGAACACGGGAAAAATAAAAATTTTCAAAAAACAAATTTGGGCGGTAGAGGGTTAACCCTCTACTGCCCAAATTTTTTTTCGAAAATATTTATTTTTCCCGTGTTCAGGAGGTCATTTTGAGCAACTTTTGTTCTACGAAAAACTTTACTTCTCTTGTTTTATTTTTTTCTTGTTTAATTTTTTTATATTTTAATTTGCATTAATCTTGTTTAGTTTATGTTTGTTTTTGGTAGTATTCGGCCTATTCTACCACCTCGGATCGTTACCTTTTGCCTTGTGTTTTCATGTTTTTACAGTCACTTTTTCATTTTTTCGCTTGTTTTTTTTTATACATTTTCTACATTAGAGCGATACTATTATCATTTAAAATGTAAACAAAAATGCTTAAAAGCATAGTCTGGTACACTACAAAAATTACTGCATACATAATTTCACAGAATAACGAGGAATTGTTAGTGAGAAACACAGCCAAAGTTGACCCCTAAAAAAATGACATTTTTTAAAACATTGGCAAAGTCACATGAAACAAATCTAACTTCCAAACAGTAAATTTTCTTAAAATTTAAGAGTTCTTCTTTCCAATGCTTTTTAAGCATCAAAAATTGGTTCAAAAATAGATGTTTGGCAAATTTTTAGATCGAAACCCGTCTAAAGGCGGGGTTGGGTTGTATAGAGGATTAAGCAAAGTTGAATTTTCAAGCGAAAAGTAGAAAAGTAGTTTACCATTTTCTTGACAGAATGTGTCGTTTAGGTATACATTTGTGAATTCTTTCTAAAAATAATTTCAAAATTTTAAAATCAAGTTTTAGTTTTGGAAAGATTTAAAAATGGATAATTTTCCATATTACATAATTGAGACCACATCATAAAATGTTTTAAATAGGGGAAGGTGGGGAAAGACGACCATATGGGGCAAGAGGAACAATCGCTCGTACGGCCGTAATTTTTACAATTTTGATTATTTCCAGTATGAGGAATTGTTGCTAGTAATGCAATTAGCTGATTCTACTACCACATAACCGCCAAAATGACGTAAACGCCACGGAGCATAAGATTGAATGAAGTTTTTTTCAAAACCTTTGTTTCCTAATAATATTTGGAAAGTACAAAATAAGGCTTAGGGTTCGTTTTAAGGCTCATTTTATCAAAATGCTAATTTTTACTATATCAGTAGTGTCCTTACCAATGACTTGGACCTATTATAAAGTATGATTTAACTTTTGGTTATTTTTTGTTGAGAGCTTTTGAAAAACTTTGTTCAGGTGGGGCAAGTGTACCATAAGGATTTTCAGTATGGAAAAAATTACGAATTGCTGCAAAAACATATTCTATTCTATAAAAACTGATAAAAAATTGTTAAAAAAAATTGTCGAGACAAAATATAGTGATATTATGAAAATTTACTATTTATCATCTAAGTAATATTTTTTTCGTAAAAACGATCAAATTTTTAGTAAAATATTATTATTTAGTCTAAAAATGAAAGAAACGTTTCAAATACATTCTAACCTGATGTATCTAAGTGATAACAGTTCAATTGTTAGCAAATGCATTGTTCCTCTTGCCCCAACAAGTTGTTCGTCTTGCCCCACTAGGTGACTAGAACGTACGAAAAATCCAAATTTTTAAAATCATTTTTTTATATTAAAAAACAGGATTTTTAAAAAACTTGTTCTATCAAAGTCTTAGTCAAGACCTGGAATAAGATTATTATAAAAAAATCCTACAGATTTTTAACGTTTTTGATGGGTTATAGCGAGCATTTCCTTAGCTTGTTTCACTTGCCCCACTTTCCCCTATTTTTATTCGAAAGATCAGAAAATTTCGCCAAAGTTTTTTTTTTAACATTGAAAATGAGACCAAGAGTTTCCGAGATATCGTCAGTTGAAAATGACCTAATTAGTTAGGTGATAATGAAAAAAAGAATTCATCGATTCTTATTGAAAAAAAAACATATTAAAAAAAATCGAAAATAAAAAAATACTTATTTTGGAAATTTAACTTTTAGTGATAAAGTTAAAAATTAAATTCTTGTTAAGCTTTTCAATATGTACCTACTTCATTGCAGTTCCACAAACTGTGTTCGAACGCTAAGTGTTGATGAGTCAACAAAAGGAAATGTATGCTTTTCTCCTATTTTCAACAAAATCATGAACATAATTGCAAAAAAAAAAAATAATTGGATGCCAATAATTGGAAAACATTTAAAACAATATAATCGCAGTAACCATAAATAAATAACTTTCAACACTAATAAATACAAAAATACTTAAATTAAAATGATGAATTTCTAAATTTTAAGTGTCACAAAAATCGAATTATTAAAAAAACATTTTTTATGTTTTCCAAATGATAAGTGTCCTGGCCAGTTACCTCCGAGACCTGTTATACACAGTTAATCACTCAACAAAATAACCCAAAAAGATCAAACTAACGACCCAACTCTCTCTCCCCTCCTCTTCCCAGGATGACGAACCGCCCGAAATCTGCGTCGTCGAGGGCGTCTTTTCGCTGCAAACGCTCACCCCCACCCAACCGATGCCGGCCATCGACGAGCTGGACAGCAAGTTTGCCGAGCTGGTGGAGGAGCTGGATCTGACCGCACCGAACAAGGCGGCCATGCTGGGTTTACCGCCGCAGAAAAAGTGGCAAATCTACTGCTCGCGGAAGAGCCCACTGGAGGGCGTTACGGGACCTAATGGGGCACCCCTTCCGGGAGCGACGCTGCCGCCGACTCCCGAGCATTACATCGAGCGGTTGAAGGACATGGCGGTGCAGTTGAAGGCTTCCGCGCCGGATGATTCTCCGTCGCACGAGTATGGTCCCAAGATTGAGTCGCACACGGCGCTGTTTGACGCGCTGAAGACGGCGTTGCGGACGTCGGCGCACAGTTTTGTGATTCGGTTTATCGAGTTGCAGGGACTGCCGGCGTTGTTGGAGTTGTTGCAGGCGTTGGATATCCGGGTGGCGAATAGTCCGCTGCACACTAGTTTGATTGGGTGTATTAAGGCGTTGATGAACAACTCGACTGGGCGGTCTCATGTGCTGGCGCATCCTACTGGGATTGATACCATTGCGAGGTCTTTGGCCGCAGATAATATTAAGACTAAGATTGCAGCGCTGGAGATTTTGGGGGCGGTGTGTTTGGTGCCGGGTGGTCACAAGAAGGTGTTGACGGCGATGCTGAATTATCAGGAGTACGCGGCGGAGAGGGCGCGGTTCCAGGGCATTGTGAATGATCTGGACAAGTCGACGGGGGCGTATCGGGACGATGTGAATCTCAAGACGGCGATTATGTCGTTTATCAACGCCGTGCTGAATTATGGTCCGGGGCAGGAGAATCTTGAGTTCCGGTTACATTTGCGGTACGAGTTTTTGATGCTTGGCATTCAGCCGGTCATTGATAAGCTGCGCAAGCACGAAAACGAAACCCTGAATCGGCATTTGGACTTTTTCGAGATGGTGAGGAACGAGGATGAGAAGGAACTGGCCCGGAAATTCAACCATGAACATGTTGATACCAAGAGTGCGACGGCCATGTTCGACCTGCTGAGGCGGAAGCTTAGTCACTCCGGAGCGTACCCGCACTTGTTGAGTCTGCTTCAGCACCTGCTTCTGCTGCCCCACGGCGGACCAAACGCACAACACTGGCTCATGTTTGACCGCGTCGTCCAGCAGATCGTACTCCAGCAGGAGGAACGACCCACGAGCGAAATCATCGACCCGGACGCGCAGGACAAAACCTCTGAAACGTCCTCCCTCAAACTGCAAGACCCGGACGCGGCCCCGCTCCAAATCGACGTCCGGAAGATCGTCAAACTGCTCGTCAAAGAGGAGGAACTGGTCGCGGCCCGAACCCGCGCCGAAGATCTCGAAAAGGAAAACAGCGACATCAACGCCAAACTCGCCAAAAAAGAGCAGGAACTCGACCTGCGAACGCAGGAAAAGGAAGATCTGGAAACGTCGCTGGCGCGAATGCGCGAACGTCTCGAAAAGGAAAGCGCCAACCACTCGCAGGCGGTCCAACGGGCCATGAACGCCGAGATGCGCGCCGAAGATCTCCAGCATCGGTTCGTGAGCGAACAGCAGGAACGCGTCCGCCTCGAGCGTCTAGTCACCGAGGGAAGCATCCCGGACGATCAGAAGGTCGCCGGGCTGCAGGGAGGCTGTGGTGCCAACGGTGCCGTGTCCCCTCCTCCACCCCCTCCCCCGTGCAAACTTCCTCCCCCACCGCCGCCAATGATGGCCGCCCCACCGCCACCACCCGCCCCCGGCGGTCTGCCAAAGATGAACGCCATGCTGCCGAACCAGATGGCCGCCAACCATCCGGCACCGCCCAAGATGGAAGCGCCCAAGAAGAACGTCCCCCAGCCGGCCAACCCGCTCAAGAGCTTCAACTGGTCCAAGCTGCCGGACAGCAAACTCCAGGGCACCGTTTGGAGCGAACTCGACGACACCAGGTGGTACAACAGCATCGAGCTCGAGTCGATCGACAAGCTCTTCTCCGCCTATCAGAAGAACGGCGTGGCGGTATGTTGCATTTTGTCCTTTTTGAAAATCCACTGTAGAATTTTAGTTCATTGCTTTTGTAAATATTGTTTCCATCCCCTTTTCTTTAAGTTCTCATCATTTTCTACCCATTTTATCTATTTTTCGTTTTCCTTTATGTAAAAACCCACCCCTTCTTCCTGCTGATTGTGTACGACCGCCACCACCACTAGTACACTTTCCCGTTCCAGAACGACGGTTCGATCGAGGACCTGCGGCTGATTGGCAAGGCCAAGACGAAGATTCTGTCGGTGATTGATGGGCGGCGCGCCCAGAACTGCACCATCCTGCTGAGCAAGCTCAAGATGAGCGACGAGGAGATCTCCAAGTATTATCACAATTTTTTTTCTTCCAAAATAAGATCATTTTCTAAAATTCTTCTCTTTTTTCTCAACCTAGGGCCATTCTGTCGATGGACTCGAACGAGCAACTGCCGATCGATATGGTGGAACAGCTGCTCAAGTTTACGCCGTCGGCGGAGGAGCGCGCCCTGCTGGACGAGCACTCGGAGGATATTGACTCGCTGGCGCGGGCCGACCGGTTCCTGTACGAGATCTCGAAGTGAGTGATTGAAATCTTGAATGTTTTTCATTTTGAAACTTTCGATCGTTTCTACAAATTTCTCTAATTCCTTAGTAAATGATAGACTAACATTTCAAAAGGACGTAATATTGAATGTTTCGCCCTTTTGAAATGTTAGTCTTGATTAAAAAAACATTAAATATTGTTTTTGTAAAGATCGGGAAATTTCACGAATGTTTCATATTTTAACATTGAAAATCGGACCATTAGTTGCTGAGATATCGACATTAGAAAATTGTAAAATATTTTTTACAAAAGTGGGCAAGCATAAGCTAAGTATGCAGATCGGAAGGAACGCGGTCAAGAAATGTTGCGTGTTCTTTTCTTAATTTTTTATTCTAGATTTTCAAATTTTGGATAAAATAGAGTTTATGAATGTTTTAATTTCGAGGTTTTCGTAAATTTGTATTTACGAATTTTTTTATTTCCAATTTTTTAACTTTTGGAATTTCGACTCGTTTTGAATTTTAAAATTTTTGAGCTATTGAATTTATAAAAACTTTAATATTAAAATTATTATTCAATTCTGCATATTTTTTAATTTCCAAATTTCAGATTATTGTTTATTTTTCCTTTATTATTTAAAAAAAAAAGTTTTTTGAAATTTCTGAAATGTACCTATGTTTTTTCATATTTTTAATTTGTTGTTTTGTTGGGTTATAAAATTTCAGATTATTATTAAATTTTTAGTAAAAACATAGATATTTGTATGATTATTTCACTCTGATTTACTTCATTTTGGTCCCGCCAGTGTGGATCAATCGGACAGCGCAGGGGACTCATAATCCAGAGGTAGCTGGTTGGTAGCTTGGTTGGTCTGCATACCAGCCTATAGGCACTAGTTTTAAAAGTACTTTTTTAATGCAAATTCGATTGTACATCAAAAATTGATATTTAATTTTTTTTGCGACCGATTTTCCGATTTTTTGAAGAAAAAAAATCAGTATTGATTATACAAATTTATTACTCGTTCAAAGATGTATTGCCCGTTCTTGAAATTTCTGAAAATTTGGCATTTGATGCCCCCTAAAACATATCAGAATATGAAAAATAGTGTTTTTTGCAAATCATGTTTTAGCGACAAAAAGTGAAATTGAAAATCACCAAAAAAAATTTACCGTGTATAATTAATTTTCATACATCATTTTTGTATGGACAGCTACCAAATTTGTATGAGAAATTATATTTACAAAGGGACAAACTAATGATGCAAAATGGCTTCTTTGGGCAAACCGAAGGCACCAAAAAAGACCGATTTCGTAGAGAATTGCTCTAAAGTGATTTGTGAATTTTAAAATCCAAATTGGCGGCCATAATGGCGGTGATGAAACATTGAAAATATGCATTTTTTCAGTTAAATAGGCAATCAAACATCGAATTTTATGTTAAAAACAAGATGGTCGTGATTTGATAATCCGAAGTCCCATACAAATCTTCGGATAATCGAAACTTCGGATAATCGAGTCTGGACTGTATTGAAATTTGGACTGTTTGATTTTTTGTTAAATGCTAAATTCAGAAGAAATTTAATTTTCATTTTGTACAAATTTTAATTTCAAGGTGTCAATATTTTCAAATTTTTTGGTATTTTCAGTTTTGTTTTTTTTTTTCAATTTAGAGTTTGAACTTTAAAATTAAACAACTGTGTAGTTTGGACTTGGAATAAATTGTGAATACAAATTAGTTATAGAACTTATGAAAATATTAGTTTTGAATCCCATTTTTTGTTCATGTTTAATTTTTGAGTTTTCGCATTCCTAAAGATTTTTTAAATTTCTTATTTTTTAGAATTCTACAGTTCAGACTCTATTATCCGAATCCCTTGGCAAAATATCACTTCGGATAATCGAATGACCAAAAAAAAGTTTCTCGTTGTCTTATTTTTGATTGTCGAGCTGACTACTGATTGACCCCTTAACTACTCTAAAGTGATTTAGAATTTTTAAATCCAAGATGGCGGCCAAAATAGCGGTGATGAAATATTGCAAAAATGCATTTATTTATTTAATTGGCATCAATTATTCAAATTTGACTAAAATGGGGTCGCAGAAACCGAATTTGATGTTAAAAACAAGAAAACAAAAAAAAAACTATTTGGTCGTGATTTGATTATCCAAATACCCTCACAAATCTTTGGACAATCGAAACTTTGGATAATCGAGTCTGGACTGCATTGAAATTTCAGAATTTTTATGATTTAATTTTTTATTTAATTTTTTATACCAGAATTGATTTGAAACTATTTTTTGAAATATTTTTTAAATATAATAATTTATTTTGGAGCTCTTAAGAGTGTGATTTTTTTTAAAGTTAAATTCAGAAGAAATTCAATTTTCATTTTGTTTAAATTTTAATTTCAAGATGTCAATATTTTCAGAATTTTGGTGTTTTCAGTTTTGTTTTTTTCAATTTTGTTTTTTTTTTCAATTTAGATTGTGAACTTTTTTTTGAGTTTTCGCATTTCTAATGATTTTTGAAATTTCTCATTTTTTAGAATTCTACAGTTCAGACTTGTTTCAGACTCTATTATCACTCTATTACCCTTGGCAAAATTTCACTTCGGATAATCGAATGACAAAAAATAAAGTTTCTCGTTGTCTTATCTATATATATAAAAAATTTCGACGGTTTTGTTCGAACGCGAATCAATTCAACACGGAACGTCGGTTCGAGGTGCTCTTTGTTGCGTTGGGTTCGTGTAAGCCCAAGGAGGGTTTATACGCTTACTAATTGACACTTTGGCCACTCTGGAACCGATTCCGGAGCATCGGCAAATTGTATGGAGAAAGTTACGTAAAATCAAATTTTGATCACAGGAGGCTGAATAAGCAAAAAAGCAAAAAACGTCAACAAACGAAAAAAAAAGGCAGAACGAAGTTTGTCGGGTACGGCTTGTTTTCGATATATTTTTGATTATCGAGCTTGACCCCTAAACAACACAAAAGTGAATTTTCAAATCCATGATGGCGGCCAAAATAGCGGTGATGAAATATTAAAAAATGCATTTATGTATTCAATTGGCAATCAATTATTTAAATTTGATTTAAATGAGGTCGCAGAAATCGAATTTGATGTAAAAAATAATAAAAAAGAAAACTACGAAAAAAAAATGTTTTGTTCGTGAATAGATTATCCGAACTCCCATACAAACCTTCGGATAATAGAACTTCAGATAATCGAGGCTTCGGATAATCGAGTCTGGACTGTACCTGTTTTTTTCTGAAAAGTCCTTATCCTTACCTTTTTTGTATGACCAGCCCCCAAAATTGTATGGAAAAACTAATGATTCAAAATTACTTCTTTTGACATAAGGAATGCATTGACAAAGTTTCATCTAAATAAAAAAAAAGTCAATTTTCGAAATCGTACAGAACCACTCAGCTAAAATGAACCTGTTTCTCCCTCCATTCCAGAATCCCCCACTACGAGCAGCGACTGCGCAGCCTGCACTACAAGAAGCGCTTCCAGGTGACGGTGAACGATCTGGTTCCGCGGATCTCCAGCGTGATGGAAGCGTCCCGCGAAGTTGCCCGTTCGCGGCGCCTTCGCAAGCTGCTCGAGCTGGTGCTTGCGCTGGGAAACTACATGAACCGTGGCGCCCGTGGAAATGCGTCCGGCTTCCGGCTGGCCTCGCTGAACCGACTGGCGGACACCAAGAGCAGTGCCGCGAAGGGAACCACGCTGCTGCACTATCTGGTGCAGATTATCGAGCGGAAGTTCAAGGACATTTTGCTGCTGGAGGAGGATCTGCCGCACGTGAAGGAAGCATCGAAGGTTTCGCTCGGCGAGATGGACAAGGACATTTCGATGTTGAGGGCCGGGTTGGCCGAGGTGAATCGGGAGATTGAGTTCCACAGGAGTAGTGGCGTGCCGCAGCCCGGGGATCGGTTCCTGCCGGTGATGCGGGAGTTCCACGCGCAAGCGTCGGTGCGGTTCGCTGAGCTGGAGGATCAGTTCCAGGATATGAAGACGAGGTGAGGTTTAGAGTTGTTGGCTTTTCTTGAACAGAGTTTATATTTTGTGTGTGTTTCTAGATTCGACCGAGCGGTGCGACTGTTTGGTGAGGATGGAGCCGTGGTGCAACCGGACGAGTTTTTTGGAATCTTTGACGGTTTCTTGACGGCTCTGATGGAGGCCAAGCAAGACAACGAGAACTTCCGGCGGCGTGCGGAAGAGGAAGAGAAGCGCGCCAAACAGGAGGCGGAGGTGAGTTTAACGGATAATTATCCGTTATTATAATTATTATTATAATGGTGGTGGAGACTAATGATTGTTTCAAAAATTGATGGCAAAATGTCGATTGTTGATCATACATTTTACGCGGAATTGGAAATATTGCGGAATTGAATATTGTTTTTCAAAATTTACTTAGAGTTATGAAAAAATTTGCTCTTGAGCAAATTATACGAAAAATTTTTAATCGTATTTTTGAACAAGCTGCACGCAACCTCCGGTGGTTGGTCACTTTTTTAGTTTTTACCCCGCTGGTTAATTAAAAAAAAGTGACGAACTGTCACTTTTTACACGGTGCTCACGCACACTATCAAAACAAACATTTAATAGTGTGTGTGAACTCCTTGTAAAAGGGGTGTCAAACTAAAAACTGACCCCGTTCGTTTGACAACAGTTGGTGTAAAATCATCAGGTTTTGAGTGTACTTAATTTGACAGAATTTAAAAAAAAAATCTTAAATAATTTCAATGACTGAAAAAAACTGTGATAGCATTGTTTTTGCAAGCTGTAACATAACCAAACTTTTTGGCAACCTCAGCAAACGTCAAATCGGTACAAATTTTTGCTTCTCTTCCAAAAAGATCCGGCAACAATTTTGTATGGTTTGACGTTTGCGGGGAGAGTCGAAAAAATTAAAACGAATCTTTCGTACATTATCCAATAATCCAAGCCTGATAACTGCCGGCCATCGGGCATCGGGTATTGGATTGGACCACCCGAGCAGACGGAAATAACTTTGGAATAACATTTTTTGATATTTGAAAATACTATGAATTTCTTGTTATTGTAATAACAGATTAATCACATTTTTAGTTATTCTTCGAACAAATCTTTGTAATTTTTTTTTGTTATTTTAACAACTAATCCGATCATCCCAATAACAGTTGGAGGTATTCTTCCATAACAATTTTTTTTTATTTCATAGTTGTTTTGGCTTTCAACCAACCTCAAACCAATAACAAATTTTGTTATGATAACATAAACTGTTATTAAACCCTTATGCAAAAATGGATTTTTCAATAAGATTCCATAACACTTCCATAACACACTAACATAACATAACACCATAACTTATTTTAACAGTATTTGTTATTGAAATGGCATGAATTTTGTTATTACCGTCTGCCCGGGCACACACCCACACTTAAACAGGTTCCACAAATCGTAACCTATCACAGATTTTTTTTCAACGATGTTTTCTGATTAATTTTACGAATTACGAATTACGAATGTTTTCTGACTAATTTTGTCTTGGACAAATTTGTAGCTATTGCTCAGAATTTTTCTAAAAATTTTACGCTCTAAAAAGAATTTACTTTTTTTAATCAGACTTTTACTCAAAAAATAATATGGTTAATTTTTTTTAAATCTCATTTTTGGATGGATGACAAAAAATTCCATGTATTGAGCTAAAAAATGTTAGATCTAAAAGAATTTCTTCTAAATTTCGATATTATGAACGTTTTTCAAGTTATAGCCTCTGAAAATATTTTCTCGAAATATCAGAAAATTTACTATAAACTTGCTAAGAAAATGGAAGACTGGACCAATGCTCAGTGAGATTCAGCCACTGAAACAAAAGTAAACAGGAAAAAATGAGGGTTTCTCTCACCAGAATAGCGTCAATTTTGAAAAGACTTATTATTGTGAAATTTGTCCACTCTTTTAAATATAAATATATTTATTATTTTCGAATCAACCCTAAAATTTTATGTGGTCGATAATAAGTGTTATTGAGCCTTCAAAATTATTGATCTAGTAATTTTAGAGCGACTTATATTATATCTCATGATTAAACCTTTTTATATGAGGAGGGTTCTCTCATATGTTTTTTTTTTAATTTTGGTGAGAACTTGAGTGCTCCCGAGCAGACGGAAATCACTTGGGAATAACATTTTTTGATATTTGAAAATACTAGGCCAATAACATTTTATGTTATTTATAACAAGATATGTTATTCGTCGTTATGATTTTTTGTTATTGTATTGTTATTGTAATAACAGACTAATAACATTTTTAGTTGTTTTCGAACAAATCTTCGTTATTATTTTTTGTTATTTTAACAACTAATCCGATCATCCCAATAACAGTTGGAGGTATTCTTCCATAACAAAAAATGTTATTTCAAAGTTGTTTTGGCTTTCAACCAATATCAGACCAATAACAAATTTTGTTATGATAACATAAACTGTTATTAAACCCTTATGCAAAAATGGATTTTTCAAGAAGAATCCATAACATTTTTTGTTATTTTAATGGCATTGTTATTACCGTCTGCCTGGGCTGACTGAAATAAATAAATATAAAATTTGCAGTTAATCAAGAGTGCAATTTATAAACAAAAATTCCTGTCCTGTTTTTTTTTTAACATAAACTACAATCAATAAAATGAGAAATAAGATCCCGTCAACATTTTTTTGAAAATAATCCTTTCCTACACAGAAAAAAATATGTAAATTTACACAGCACGTAATTACTGTTTCTTATGTAAACTCACTCAATGTAATGTTGAAATGTGATGTAAAGAGTAAAAAGTCATGGAAATTACTTCAATGTAAATCTAAATCTAATGTAAATCATGAATCTAATGGAAACGTTGAGCATGGAAACTCATATCTGATGAATTTCTACCCGTGTTCGGCTTCCTGTAAATTCCTATTTAATGTAAATCATATATCCAATGTATTTCTGCCAAATGTTGACTTCAAAATTACCCGAACTAAAAATAGTTATATTTGGTTCTCTTTCTATCGCTCTCATATTTCGCTGGCCCACTGCCTGAGCCTCGACCTGAGCAAGTTGATGCTTTAGCCGCTCGTTCATAAAATGCGAAGATGGCTCAGTCGGCAGCGGGTAGCAGCAGTAACACCGAACAGCCTACCCGTCGTCCGTTCGATTCCAGTCCAGCGTTATTCCACTTGGCCGTCGACGAGAAAGCGTCCTCTACCTGTGAAGCAACTTTTTAAAATCAAATTTTCCTTTTGCTGCCCGCTTCAATCATTTTAAAATAGAACATAGGCCACACCCTTTTCCTACTGCAATCCAAGTCGAGCTTCTCATTCCCATTGGCCAATCAGTATTAGTTGATTTGAAATAATGTAAATTCCAAAAGTAATGTAAATATCAAAACTAATGTAAATTTTCAAAACTAATGTAAATTTCCAATGAATCTAATGCAAATTTCCAATGAACCTAATGTAAATATACATCATTTATCATGATACCTTTTGGTACATGATAAATAATGTAAATTTACAGGAATATTTTTTTCTGTGTAGGGCGGTTCGTCGCTATTGCATACAATCCAAAAATTGCACGCAATATGTGGGAGTAGCGAACAGCACTCATTCTCCATACAAATTTTGAAGAAAAACCATTCGGCCCTGTCTAAATTTTTTTGAAAAAATCAAAGTGTATGTACTTCATGCTTCCCCTCGAGTTGAGCCTGCACAGAAATTTTGTTGGTCGGTGTTATTAATAAAAATAATAATCTTTCAATTTCAAAATACCTTTTTGTACATTATTTAGCAGAAAGTTATACAATAATGTATTTTCAAATTGTATGCCATCAAAAAAAAGATTGTGTGTGTAAAACTGCTCTTTTAATTAGTTTTTTAGCATAATTTATGAAGTTCTCGTTCAAATTTTACTAGCCCGTTACAAATATTTTTCTGAGTTTATTCCCTTAGACCAATTTCCTTACCAAAGACGAGAAAAAAAAAGCTTTTCGGTGCTGTACAATGGAATTTCAAAAAAAAAAATCAAAATAATTATAAACAGGCCAAACATGCTAGAAATGATTATCAAATTTAATAAAATGAATTTCAGATTGTTTTCAGTTGATTAGACTTCTATTTTCATTGAAATTTTCAAGTTTAAAAAAACTTGCCCCCCTATTTTTCGGACCAATTTTGAGGGGGAGGCGACATAAACTTTAAAACAATTTGCAACGGCCTTGAAATATTACAAAAAAAATATAAAAAATTAAACTTATGTTATCAAATTCTCAGTGCAAACTTCAACGGCTACCCCTTACTTTTTTTTCTAAGCTAACAAAAAATTGCGTGTGCGTCCCCGAAATTTGAAAGTGCTAGTCAGTCTGCTTTCATCATCGACGATCGCATGCTGTGAATGCTAACATAGCGCGCCATGTAAGGCGCCATGTCATGACCGTCGCTTTTTTTCCTCTCTTTCTTGCTTGTGCAGTGCTGCGTGGTGACAGCAATCATTTGAATGCAGTCACGGGGAAGTTGGTCGGAATTTCGGTAGAATGACTGAGTGTGAGTGACTTTACGTTGTGCTCATTCGTTCGTGTGTGAACTAAAGGAAGCAGAATGCCAAAACCACTTTTTATTGAATCGAAAATAATTCAGTTTTTTTTAAGATTTTCGATTTTTTTGTAAAGTTTCCTGAAATGTGGAAATTTGCGGCGTCTTAAAAAATAGTTTTAAAGATGTCTTCAAGATTCAGATTCAAGATTAACAACTCTCCCCATCTCTTTCCAGCTCAAGAAGCGCACCATCGAGCGCAAATCCAAGGAGGGTCTGCTGAGTTCGGTGGCGAAAAATCTCGGCCTCAAGTCCAAATCTCCGAGCGGCGGCCCGGGCTCGCCCGGAAACGGCCACAACGGCACCGACGCCACCGGCAACAAGGCGGGCGAATTTGACGACCTCATTTCGGCCCTCCGCACCGGGGACGTGTTTGGCGAGGACATGGCCAAGTTCAAGCGATCGCGCAAGACGCGCACGACTGTGGTGGTGCCTGCCGGTGCCAACGGCAATGGGACGGCCGGAAGCAACGGGAGCAACACGTCGCCACCGCGCAGCCGGAACAGCATCGGACGGGAGGACAGCCGCGAGCGGACCGTCGTCGTGGTGAACCAGAGGAGACAGTAGGGAGGTGATGTTTATTTTTTTATTATTTTTTGTTTTGTTTCTTCGGAAGAGGAAATTTAATTGTATGTTTATTATTTGTTTTGTGTAAAAGAGAAAGAGACCAAAAATTGTGTATGCCAGCAGCAGCAGCAGCCGAAGCAGCTCAAAAAAGATAGAAAATCGTACTAATAAAACGGTAGATAAACGAAAACAAAAGAAACTTTGCTGGTTATATTCCAACTAGAGACTGTTTTAACCACTCGAAATATTTAAGAAAAAAAAAATTACGAAATATGCGTAACAAACGAAAGGTTTAAAAATTTAATAAACAATTTTTGAGAATGTTTTACAACTTGTTTCGCGAGAAGAAGAAAAACTAAACTTCAAACAAGTAACTAAAATATACAAATCACACACAACTTACACAAGTTAGAGTAAAACAATCCATCATCAACGTAGAAACAGTAGATAACAATCCGCAACGCACCGCCAATTTGTAGCCTCCACCTATGCAATCACGTTTAAGTTACCATTTTATCGATTGAACGCCTTATTTTCTTTACTGAGCCAAGATCTTTACGGTTTTCGCAAATTGGTTTTTAATTGCAGTTTTTTCAATTGGGAGAAACTTTTTCCACCCTTTACTTATGTCCAAAGAAGGCATTTTGCATGATTGGTACATCAATACAAGTCTCTATAAAAAAAAATGCAATACAACTCAAAGCAATCGAAAATTTATCAAAAATCATTTAATAATCAAAATAATGAATCTGGAAATTTTACAATTTTGAAATGTAATTTTTTTAAATTTCCAAGTAAGTGATCATTCAAATCCTTTTTTTTATTTTAGAATTCTTGGTTTTAAATAATTTTAGATTTTAATTTTTTTTGAGTTTGAAATTTAATAGTTTTAACAATTTGAAAGTGAAATTTGAAAATCCTCATAATTAGAATTCATAGAATTTCGGAATTTTAGTTTTTTTTATGTTTGGATTTTTTTTAAATTTATAATGTTTTGAAACTATTGGATAATTTTGTAACTTAAAAAACAATTTTTTTAGCTCTAATTTTTTTATTTATGCATTTTTTTCACCTTTAAAATTTTTGTTTTATATTTTAATATTGCTTAAATTTTAATTTTTTTTTTATTTAGAGATTTTTTTAATTTTATGAAAATTTTTGAAATTTTTTGAATTCTTGGAAATTTTTGGAATCTTTAGAATTTTTTGAATTTTTGGATTTTTAGGATCTTTTGTAAATTTTAGAATCTTTGGGAGTTTTGGATTTTTTAGAATTATTGGAGTCATTGGAATTATTTGAATTATTTGAATCATTGGAATTATTGGAATTATTGGAATTATTGGAATTATTGGAATTATTGGAATTATTGGAATTATTGGAATCATTGGAATTATTGGAATTATTGGAATTATTGGAATTATTGGAATTATTGGAATTATTGGAATTATTGGAATTATTGGAATTATTGGAATAATTGGAATAATTGGAATAATTGGAATAATTGGAATTATTGGAATTATTGGAATTACTGGAATCATTGGAATTATTGGAATTATTGAAATTATTGGAATTATTGGAATTATTGGAATCATTGGAATTATTGGAATTATTGGATTTTTTGAAATTTTTGAAATTTTTGGAATTTTTGTAATTTCTGAATTTTTTAATTTTTTTGTTATTTAAAAAAATGAATTTTTAGCATTATTTAATTTTTTTTTTTTTTGAATTTTGGATTTTTTAAATTAAATTATTAGCATTTTTTAGAATATTTTAATCTTTTTCAAATTTTTGAAATTTTTAGAATTATCAGAATTTTTAGAGTTTTAGGAATTTTTAGGATTTTTAAAACTTTTGGAATTTTTGGAATTTGAATTTTTTTTGAATTTTTAAAATTTTATTGGATTTTTTTGAAGTTTTTGGAATGTTCGACAATTCTTAAATTTTGAAACTTTTAGAATTGTTGTTGTTTTTATTTGTGAAATTTTTAGATATTTTTTTTTAAATTTTAGATTTTTTTTTACTTTTGAAATTTTTACAAAAATAATTGTTTGAAATTTTCAAGTATTTTTTCATTATTTTTTTTTAATTTTTGGAATTTTTGTTTAACTATTGGAATTTTCAGAAAGGAAGAAGATTTATTCTCTTTTTTTCGGAAAGAATGGTAAATCCCTTTTCTTAGTATTTATTTTTAAATTAAAACGCTATTTTTAACCGACATTCCCCAAATTTGTGCGAAGGCTTGTATGGAGGAACTAATGATTAATGATCCAAATGGCATCTCTAAACACAAGAACTTGATGGACTAAGTTTCTTTCAAATAAAAAAAAATCAGCTAACTTTTTTTGCGAAAAGCTAGAGAACTGCTCAAACTGCTTCCAAACAAAGTTAAGGCAAAGCAACAAAAGTTATTAGCAACAAACCCCACTTGTAAAAAGCGATTTAAACAAAAAAAAACTCTGTATTTAGACAAGGGGTTGGAAACTCTTAGATCTATAATTATTTTGTTAACCAGTATATCAAAATATATGTTAGTATACTTATTATTTCCTTCCAATCGCCAGTATACTTACCAATATACTGAGAGTATCTTAATATACTAACAGTTTATTGCTGTTCAGTAAGTATACTAACAAGTATACTGGAATATCGTTAGTATACTCAGTATTCTTAAGTAATATTAGAGTTTCCAGCCCCTTGTATTTAGACATCTGTATTTTAACTGCTCGCGAGCGACTATTTATTTTAAAAAGAAACGCGCTGCTATTTCTTCCCTCCTTTGCAAACTTGCGTTCATATCTTAGGTTTTAAGACTTTTTTTCTAGTGACTCTAGTACGCGCGCATATTCTTCCCTTTCTATCATCTTCCAACGTGATCCCTGCAATTTTTCGGAAAGCAGCATTAGTTTGTTTACTTTCTTGCAAGCTTGGGGATCACCACCTTTGTACATAAACTCGCCGTGACGCTCTACACGCAATCTAGAAATTGGTAATCGATACTCGATAAAAAAAAATCACACACACACACAAACTATTCGTAACACACTTCACGAAACATCTCAGCTCACACGCACTCATTGCATTTGCAAACTCTAGAAAAGTAAAGAAACACATGTTTTCACTGTTTTAATTGTTTTATTTGCAAACGAAGACAGTTGAATGAAGAAAAAAAAAGAACGTAGCTTAGCAAAAAGAAACACACAATAAAATATACGTTATAGAATCATAGTGAAAAGCAAACAATCGTGCACTTTTTTCCTTCCCAGAAACCCCACAAAATCGCTTTGATCGGAGTGTCAAATCGTCGTATAAACCATCATCATATTGCTGTTTTAGAGAAGAAAAAAGTCTTCACAATAATCTAGCCGTTGAAATATGCGCTCTCCCCATCAACTAAATATAAATGTAGAGTCGTTGCTTACATACCGATACAAAAAGAAATGAAGAATTTACAAACTACAGCTTTTACAACATTTAAAAAAAACACTTTTAAACAAAACCAGATCCCACATAAATGGCACCTTTGGAATCGATAAACACAAAACACCCACACAAACGAAATTGCGCACGATAGCAAGCCGGATTAGGGAGAAAAAAAGAGAAATGCCAACCATCGATTATAATCTTCTTATTATAAAATATAACGGATGGAAATAAAATTGATAATATATTATACATATGAGGCGAGAATGTCAAATAAAAATTTGTCGAAAAATCTAGCTCACTTGTTGTCTTACTTAGCTCTCTTGAAGAAATCCTTTGTCACCTGTGGATCATTCTCCGTCTACTCACTCAGCAGTTGCCTCGACCTCTATTCAACACTTTTTTTTTTGTACCCCTTATGTTTATGCATCAAAAATTTTGTAATTGTATGCTCTAGAACTTTGTAGAACATTGTTACACTGAAAAAATAACCCTGTAAAGTTAGAAAAACACGAAATTTTAAAATGATTACGCTTCTGGGTTATTGCAGATTCGATAAGTACATAAAATTTCCCACATGTGACAAAAATTTTAACAGTTGAGTAATAAAAATGCCAGAGTTTTTTAAACTACCTTTGTATTTTTTTTTTCGATGAAAATAACGCTTTTTCGGAATTCATCATTGACGTCTAATCTACATCTATATATAGGGGTAGGGGGGCAGAATGGCCCGCCTAAGTAAAATGCGCCAAAAACCATGGAAAAACATGAAAACTTATGAATTCAGTGTAGTAGGCTTATACTTTGGGATGTTCCCTTCAATGTTGTATACTTGGTTGATGAAATTTTTTAGCTTAAAACTATTTTTGAGCCACGTTAAAAAAAAAAAGTTTTTTCGACTACTTTTCTAGGGTGCGGGGCAGAATGGGCCACCCTGCGGGGCAGAATGGGCCACATTAGAAAACAAGCTATTTCGTCTAATACAACGTTGAAGGGAGATAAGAAATGACTTAAGGTACCTTTCTAACATAGTTAGACACTAAACAAAACAAACATTTTTGAAAATAGTGTTAATATGTTGAAAAAGGACTCTATTTTTACAAATAATCATCAAAACAACTAGCAAATCAACTAATGTTGCATTAAACTTTATTTGTCAAGCTACCAGGAGTGAAATAATCCATTTAATACAAATTTCTTAACTTTTGATTGTTTTTATAAGGCAGGATAAGGGTGGTCCATTCTGCCCCCAAGTGGATTTTATTTTAACACTTTCACCACCAAGCCTCTAAATGATTTTAAGGTTCCGTTGTTGATTGTATACCTTGGTAGTAACATCTAGTATCGTTATAAGCATTGAGCAAACTTTTTCAAACAATCCAACTTTTTAGAAAGCTTATTTAAAAACCTCGAAATAAACAACATTTGCGTGGTTTTTCTAATAAATTTACATTTTTGCACATGATTCGAAAAATACAATGAATTCAAACGTCGTTTTCGGTATGGTGAAGTTATTTGACGTCCTTTATAAGACCCTTGCCTTACAATTAGTCTAAATCCATTCTAAAGCCCAAAACCAAGGGTGGCCCATTCTGCCCCCCTGGTCCATTCTGCCCCCCTTGCCCCTATCTATATATAAAAAAATTTCGACGGTTTTGTTCGAACGCGAATCAGTTCAATACGGAGCGTCGGATCGAGGTGCTTTTTGTTGCGTTGAGTTCGTATAAGCCCAAGGAAGGTTCTTAGGCCAAAAAGTGACAACTTTGGCCACTCTGGAACCGATTCCGGAAAATCTGCAGATTGTATGTAAAAAGTTGCGTAAAATCAAATTTTGATCATAGGAGGCTGAACAAGGAAAAAGCTAAAAACGTCAACAAACGAAAAAAGGAAAAGACGAAGTTTTTCGGGTAAGGCTTGTTTTACATAAAAGTCCCATTGAAACCAAATTTCCAAAACATCACCATTCCAGGCTGCAAATTATTTAAAAAAAAAACACGTCTCTTTTGATAGAGTTGTCAGATCTCAATCTTTTGGACGCGTTAGAAAGGTCTTTTCAATACCTTTCTAAAAATGTATAGCATGACAAAAATAAATTGGGTCCTAAAATGAAGCATAGATTGCTGATATTATTGTTTACAGCGATAAAGCTTATTTTTCTGAGTACAATGACCCTTTGTACGACCACAAAGAGATTAAAATGGATTTTTAAATCAATTTTGAAAAATTAACCTCACGGTCCTTCTTGACAGAAAAGGTCCTACTTGACAGCTCGTTCCAAGGGGCCCATAGTTGATCCATCGAAAAAATGTTGTCTTGTCAAATTTTTTTATTGCGTTAAAATGAAAAAAAAAAGTGATCAGAAATGGTTTTTAATCGTGTTTTTTAACGTTGTACATAAAAATTGACATAGGGCTTTAGAACCCAATTTTTTAGCATAACTTTTGAATTATTTTACTAAACTTCATAATTTTCAATAGGGACTTTTGGGACCCCAAGACGAATCGAATGAGGTCAGAACGGCCCAAATCGGTAAATTGCATTTTTATTATAAATTCATACGACCATTTCAAAAAGTGCTCATGAATTTGCGACATCAGCTGGCTTTGTTTACGTAAGAAACCTCGTAGCGCGATGATTTTGACACAAGCGATCTCGCTTGCGCAGGTTTGCGTTAAGAAGAAGTAAAAGAAAACCGGCTTCACTTTTTGAAACTTCTGGTACGTTCGTTTGAAGAGCCGGTGCGGCACTGAGTGCCGCACTCGTCGGTGCCAGTTTAGGTTCAATCGAACGTCATTTGTCAGTGTGCGTGGAACTCGCATGAAACTGAAAAAATATCGAGTGCGGCACTAGAGTTTCAGTTCCAAGATGGCGGTGAAACTCGTGCGGAACTAGCGTGAGTTTCTTCAAAGAAACACTTTGACAGCTCTGAGTGCGGCACTCAGTGTGGAACTAGCCATCAAACGAACGTACCATTCGTGTCATGTCCGTTCGTCCGTGATGTGGCCTCGCAAGCTAATGTGAGCATCAAATTTGGCCGCAGCGACCATCTGAAAATTTTATCGTTTAACATACCTACTCCGAAAACTTACGACCTACTTACGAAAAACTAATATCAAAAATGCTCGAGATTGTTCATCTACACGTCCTTCAAGTGCCCCAAACTTAAAATAAATGAAATTTTATTTCATTTTCGAGAAAAACAAGAAATAGTGTCAGAGGTCACGATGGCTCCTACGGCTTTTTGAAAACTCACCCGAGATAAATACTAGTTTTTTGAAGAAAACTTGAAAAGCTTGAAATTCACAAAAATAATAAAATCAGAGATCATTTTTTGTGGAATTATCAGGTAAATTCCGTAAATTCAGGTGTTTCACAATCCTGGGAGGAACAATAACATCATACCATTATGTAGCATGCAATTAGGAGGTAGCTCTCGATAAATTGATCTTGAAAAGTATTTTGTAAATAAAGAATAAAGATAAGTTTTCCGAAATTACAGAATTACAGAAAGAACAGTTTTTACTTATCAAATAGCAAAAAACACGGGTCCCCCACAGACCGTTATTATGAAAAAAAAAATTCCACCCAAACCAATGATTGGACATGGTTCCTGGGACCATTCTGCACCTCTGGGCCGAGTTTCAAAATATTTGCCGGCAGAAATTTAAAATACGGTCAGTTTTAGTGTTTTGAGTAGAAATTAAGGAGAAATCACATGTGAAATGCGTAGGAAATGATCAAAATTTCAATGTTTTAACTCCAAAACATAACTGGTCATGGTTTTAAATTGTATTAACATGTAGCAGAATGATATAAAAACGATTTACAGCTCTGACTTAGCCGGATTAAGCCTAAGTGAAGTGACTTAAGTATATTATTTACAAGTTTATACCTTAATATTAAAAAAACACTCCTACATCAAAGAATTTTAAGTCAAGGAAAACTAGATTGCACAAAAATAACTTAAAATGGGGTGACTTTGAGCCAAGGGGTGACATTGTACCAATAAACGCATAAAGATTGCTTTGATAAGCTTGAATTTTATGTTAATTTATTTATTTGTAGACGGATTAATTTGGTTTATTTATGTTCCCCCAAAGCAATTTCATGATATTGCTACGCAAATCTGCTTATTCTGTTTGAATAAAGCGTGTAGATTTAAAATTAAATTAATTAAAATAAATTTAAAATCTCCTAGAATCCTCCAAATTTGAAAATTATGCTCACATTTTTCAGTTCTGAATCAATTCCTACTGAAATCAAATACAACAATCAAAATATTAGAGAAACAAATTTTGTGACTTGGCAAGTTTGTGACATTCACAGCAAAAAATCCGATGGTAAAATCGCATGCAAAAGCATGCACATCACCTTCGTCAAAATAAACATTTAATATTACACACTGCATGTACAATTTTTGCAAACACAAAAAAAAGTTGCAACCGACGGGATTCAAACCCAGCACCAACAGTAAGGGCTGGCGCCTTAGCCCACTCGGCCATCAGACCGATGTAAAGCTGAAAGGATAAACGCATATATGAGCTTGACATTTCGGTCAAGCAGATTTCCCATACTGATGGGCTACATATTTCAGGGTGTAAAATCACATAAAATTGCATAAAATAATGCATTTTTTTTTTACACCCAGGCCTTTTACACGCAGCTGGATTACTACTTTTTTAGCTGCAATTGCAATTAGAATAAAATTGATCTTTTTTGTTTTAAATCGCTTACAAATTCCAACCTTACGAATGAAATCCGGAGAGTACTCCAGCTATCATTTAGCTCATATATTTGTATTGTCCTGTTTAATGTTCAATGACACTACTTCCCACAGGATTAATATTTCAAACAAATCAATTATTTTCCAATATTGCAGTTATCATCATAAAATAACATTTTATTATTGATTAAATTAATGTTGAAACACTCATAGTTAGAATTCAATAGAACATATTGTTGATCATCAAGACCGTTCACTAATAATGTATTCAACAAAACACCTACTTCTGCCCAATGTGAAAACACAATCAATCTTTTAACAAGCTTGGCATATCTTATGAAAACATGAAAATTGTACAGTTAAATATCAAACCAAATCAAATTGTTCGCTCTACAACATTACCAGCCTAACTGGGGTGAGAGGCAACCACGTTTAACACTCTACCACCGAACCCGGTATAGTCAAGTATGTGAAGGCGATGTAAGTTTTCAATGTGACTTGTGTCCTAAAACTCTTGTCGGGATCAAACGGTAAGGCTTATGAAACTAAAGCTTTATCTATTTTTTTTTAGTGTTGCGTACTTATTGAACTTTTTATGGCAGAGGACAACATAATCTAAGGACAATATTTGCAACGATTATACTTTGCAATTCAAGCTTATCGAGCTTGTTGTTAAGCTATCTGGCTATTATAAAATCGTAAAATTTGGTACAATGTCACCCCTTGGCTCAAAGTCACCCCATTTTAAGTTATTTTTGTGCAATCTAGTTTTCCTTGACTTAAAATTCTTTGATGTAGGAGTGTTTTTTTAATATTAAGGTATAAACTTGTAAATAATATACTTAAGTCACTTCACTTAGGCTTAATCCGGCTAAGTCAGAGCTGTAAATCGTTTTTATATCATTCTGCTACATGTTAATACAATTTAAAACCATGACCAGTTATGTTTTGGAGTTAAAACATTGAAATTTTGATCATTTCCTACGCATTTCACATGTGATTTCTCCTTAATTTCTACTCAAAACACTAAAACTGACCGTATTTTAAATTTCTGCCGGCAAATATTTTGAAACTCGGCCCAGAGGTGCAGAATGGTCCCAGGAACCATGTCCAATCATTGGTTTGGGTGGAAATTTTTTTTTCATAATAACGGTCTGTGGGGGACCCGTGAAAAACCCTTAAACAAAGTCCTAAAAAAGCAGGGTTGAAAAAAAAATGCATTTCGCAACCCTTTGACAAAATGACACAAAATTGTTTGAAGTTATTAGAAATTAATATGATTTCTCAAATAGAAAAAAAAAATACAAATTTATTGATTTAACTTTTATTCAACGAACACCTTTTCCTCCCACATCACTTCCCAATCTTCCTCTTTATACTCTTCACCAACAGCGTGGTACTAACATCCTTTTTCACCTTCTTCGGCTCCACCGGAACATCCCCCTCATTAAGCGGCCTCTTCTTCAACTTCTCCTCAATCAACCGCTCCATGCCCTTGGTCTTCTTAAAGGACGGATTCGTCGGATCGATGCTGTACTCGGGCCGCTCGTAAACCGCCCGGAACCGGTCATCGCCCAAATCGATATCGAAATCGTCCCCGGCGGCCGCTGCAAGCGCCTCATTCCGCACGCGTTGCTCCTCAATTTGCTTGCGCGTCTTTTTGATGATGCGCTTTCGCTTCGATTTGGACACGCTCTTTAGATCGATTTCCGTTTCCTGGATGCTTTTCAGGTTGAAGTGGCTACGGTCGTCTTCGCCGTCGTCCAGGATGAGTTCGAGTTCGGCCCGTTTGCGGGCAGCTTCCTCTTCGTCTTGCTCATCTTCGGGGTTTTTCTTCTTTTTCTTGTCCTTTTTGGATGGTTTGCTCAGGTCAAACTCCTTCTCGTCGAAGGCACTCGCGAAAAAGGGGTCGTTCAGGTCCACGCCGTACGGCAGATCGTCGTCGGAACTTTCGTCCTGCGCTTCTCCGTCGCTGTTCAGCTCGCCGCGCTTCTTTTTCTTCTTCAACTCCTTGCGACGCTTCTTCTTTTCCTTTGCCTTTTCGAGGATTTTCTCGAACGGATTCACATCGTCACGCCGCTTCTTCTCGCGATCCGAACCTTCGTCGGAATCTTGCTTTTCCTCGTCTTCCCCGTTCACCTTCCAGGTGAACTCCATCTCAACCTTGTCCTCCTTTTCCTTCTCTTCCTGCTCTTTGAGCTCTCCCAGCAAGGCTTTGTACTGCGCGATTCGGTCCTGCTTGCTCAACTTGCCGCTTTTCGGTTCCTCGTCGGAATCTTCCTGCGAGTCGGAACCGTCTCCCTCCTCCTCATCTTCCTCGTCCTCGCTGCTGCTGCACTTGATGTACCGCTTCAGGTCGGTGTCCGTCAGATCGGTGAGCTTGCCGGCACGGATCTTCTCGTTGAACTCCTTCCGCTCGACGTCGTTTTCGTCCCACGTCAGCTCCACCTTGGCCTGGTTGAGGGCACTGGTGGTGAAGACCCGAGGTTCGTACCGACCGGCTTCCGGGAGTTCCGTGCAGCGTTCCTTGACCTCCGCTTCGTCAAACTCCATGTCGTCCGGGATGAACCGCAGGTCGATCTTGTTGGCCGTGCTCTCGTACTCGACGCCGTCGCATTCTTTGTACAGCTTGTCCGCCGTGGCCACCGTGTCGCACTCGACTACGGCGTAGTAATACTTGAGCCGGTTCAGTTGGTATTCGCGCAGGCGTTCGATTTGCTTTTCCTTTTTCGCTTCCTCGTCGTCGTCGTCTTCGTCCGAGGAGTCGGCGCCCGAGTTGGCACCGGTCAGCTCCTGCGGACCACGCGCCTCTTCCTCGGCCATACGTTCCTTGCCGAATTCCGACGGGTAGATCTGGAATTAATTGAAGAGTTAAGTGTGCGACCTTAAAGAAATAAATCAGGGTTGTTACGGAGAAGTCGAAAAAAAATCCGCGCCGTCCCAAAACCCAATCTGCGCGAAATCCGCGCCATATTAAGAAAATTTATTTCGTGACAAACATACAAGACAGTTTCATAATCATTTATTTTTTTAAATGAAAAAAAAACAAGTATTTGAGAACAAAAATTAAACTCATTTTATGGTTTAGGGCTCCGTCGGCAGGAACGCAAATAATTTTAGCAAAAAAATAAATCAAAAAATAGAAATAGATAAAATTCAAATTCCAAAATTAAAAAAAAATTCCAAAAATCATAACTTTTAAAAAAATTATAGAATTAGAGATTTGAAAATTCTAATACAGTTCGTACTCAATGATCCTCGCTTAATACAAACAATTTGTATTATTTTCTTCTCAAAATCTAATCTAACTAATCTAACCTAAAATGTGTCCAAAAATGTTATCAGATTTTCTGTCAAAAATGATAGCATTCAAAAATTTTAGAAATCGACCGTTTTTAATTTTTCAAGATGAAGCATTTAAGAATGTAGGATTTTGTAAATAAAAAAAGATGATTTAATAATTTCAGAATTCTTATTTATTAATTTACGAATTTTAGAATTTTAGAAATTTAGAATTTAAGATTAAAAGAATTTTAGAATTTACAAATTTAAGAGTTTAAGCATTTTTGAATTTATGAATTGTAGAATTTGAGAGTTTTAGAATTTTAGATTTTAGAATCTTCAAAACTTTTTTTAATTTTCTAAATTTTTAAAATTTTCAGAATTTTTTGAATTTGCAGAATTTTTTGAATTTTTAAAATTTTCAGAATATTCAATTTTTTTAAATTTTCAAAATTTTCAGCATTTTTAGAATTTTCAGCATTTCAGCATTTTCGGCATTTTCAGCATTTTCAGCATTTTCAACATTTTTAGCATTTTCAGAATTTTCAGAATTTTCAGAATTTACAGCATTTCAGCATTTTCGGCATTTTCAGCATTTTCAACATTTTCAACACATTCAGCATTTTCAGCATTTTCAGCATTTTCAGCATTTTCAGCATTTTCAGCATTTTCAGAATTTTCAGAATTTTCAGAATTTTAAGAATTTTCAGCATTTTCAGCATTTTCAGAATTTTCTGAATTTTTAGCATTTTTAGCATTTTTAGCATTTTCAGCATTTCAGCATTTTCGGCATTTTCAGCATTTTTAGCATTTTCATCATTTTCAGAATTTTAAGAATTTTCAGAATTTTCAAAATTTTTAGAATTTTTAGCATTTTTAGCATTTTTAGCATTTCAGCATTTTCGACATTTTCAGCATTTTCAACATTTTCAGAATTTGCAGAATTTTCAAAATTTTCAGTATTTTCAGAATTTTTAAATTTTTCAAATTTTTCAGATTTTTAAAATTTTTTAGAATTTTCTGAATTTTCCGAAATTTCTGAATTTTTAGAATTTTCAGCATTTTCAACATTTTCAGCATTTTCAGCATTTTCAGCATTTTCAGAATTTTCTGAATTTTCAAAATTTTCAGCATTTTCGGCATTTTCAGCATTTCTTGACTTTTTTTTGATAAGGTCCTATAAACAAATGTAAACATTGAGTGTATCCCGCTTACTCCGATGAACTTTGACATAAGGTATGAAAGGGATACACTCAATGTTTACATTTGTTTATAGGACCTTATCAAAAAAAAGTCAAGATTTTCAACATTTTCAGCATTTTCAGCATTTTCAGCATTTACAGAATTTTCAGAATTTTCAGAATTTTCAGGATTTTCAGCATTTCAGCATTTTCGGCATTTTCAGCATTTTCAGCATTTTCAAAATTTTCAGCATTTTCAGCATTTTCAGCATTTTCAGCATTTTCAGAATTTTCAGAATTTTCAGAATTTTCAGAATTTTCAGAATTTTCAGAATTTTCAGAATTTTTCAAATTTTTAGAATTTTCAGAATTTTAGATTTTAGTATCTCAGGAATTTAGGAATTTCAGAATTAATGATTTCAAGATTTAAAGAATTTAATATTTTAGGAATATAGGAATATTGAAATTTTGGAATTTAAGATATTAAGATTTTAAGCATTTGAGAAACATAATTTTTGTTCTCTTGGTTGTTTTGTCTTCCTCACCTCACCGATTAAATTTTCAATTAATTGAATTTTTAAATTTTGACTTTAAAAATTTGTTCTTGTAGTTTTGAATTTCAGTTCTCTTGAATCTTCTTCTATATATATAAAAAATTTCGACGGTTTTGTTCGAACGCGAATCAGTTCAATACGGAGCGTCGGATCGAGGTGCTCTTTGTTGCGTTGTGTTCGTATAAGTCCAAGGAAGGTTTATACGCTAACTAATTGACACTTTGACCACTCTGGAACCGAATCCGGAGCATCGGCAAATTGTATGGGAAAAGCTGCGTAAAATCAAATGTTGATCACAGGAGGCTGAATTAGAAAACAAGCCAGAAACGTCAGGAAACTAAAAAAGGGCAAGACGAAGTTTGCCGGGAAGAGCTTGTTTTAAATTAAAAAATTTGAACATGAATCATTTAAAAATTTGATGTATCCATCCAGCATAAAATAACCAATAATAAAGGTTTTAAAAACATCACTCAAAACTTTAAAAAACAGATCCGCTTAACAGATGCTTAAGAGCGAGTCCACGAGCAAAGCATACCCATCTCGCATCGACCTCACCAATCTGCCTGAAATTTTCAGGGGTTATTTGTACATATAAAACTAGCATCTGGCCAAAATATGAGCACTTTTGGTCAACGGGAAGTGGGGCAAATCGGGACACAAAGTTTAAAGGTTCAAAAACGTCAAAAATCTTAAAAAGGCTATAACATTAGCAAAATTCAATTAAATTTCGAAATTCAAAAAGCATCTGAAAGGGCTCAAAAAATGCAACAAAATGCAGGGTAGAGCATCCCGATTGGTTCAATCTAAAGGGAGTTATTGGCATTTTAGTGAAAAAATAGCATAATTTTCAAAATCAAATAAAAAAGTGTTCCATCCAGATATCAACTCGGTTCGACCTGCAGCTTGTAGGGGACATCTGGAACTACCATCTGAGATTGAGAACGCTTTGGGTAAGGCAGTTAAACATATTAAATAGACACTTTTACTTTTAGTGATAGTTTTGGTTGTAAATTTTTGCTCGGGAGACCCCTTAGATCCAATTTTCTGGTGATAATTTTATCATATTCGTGTTCCTGAGACAATTTCACAATAGAAACATGCATAAAAATGTTTATTTTGATCCATTTTAACCCTTTAAAAAAAAAAGTTAAAAAAAATCTTCGATTCACATTTATTGAAAATCAAGCTCGTTTCCAAGGATACTAGATGACACCAGAAAAAAAGCAGCTTCATATTTTTTTTTAGCTTTCATTTTTTAAAGGGTTAAAATGGATCAAAATAAACATTTTTATGCATGTTTCCATTGTGAAATTGTCTCAGGAACACGAATATGATAAAATTATCACCAGAAAATGGGATCTAAGGGGTCCCACGAGCAAAAATTTACAACCAAAAACTTCACTAAAAGTAAAAGTGTCTATTTAATATGCTAAACTGCCTTACCCAAAGCATTCTTAGTCTCAGATGGTAGTCCCAGATGTCCCCTACAAGCTGCAGGTCGAACCGAGTTGATATCTGGATGGAACACTTTTTTATTTGAGTTTGAAAATTAAGCTATTTTTTCACTAAAATGCCAATAACTCCCTTTAGATTTAACCAATCGGGATGCTCTACCCTGCATTTTGTTGCATTTTTTGAGCCCTTTCAGATGCATTTTGAATTTCGAAATTTAATTGAATTTTGCCAAAGTTATAGCCTTTTTAAGATTTTTGACGTTTTTGAACCTTCAAACTTTGTGTCCCGATTTGCCCCACTTCCTGTTGACCTAGAGTGCTCATATTTTGGCCAGATGCTAGTTTTATATGTACAAACAACCCCTGAAAATTTCAGGCAGATTGGTGAGGTCCAAACGACATCCCATACAAAGGGGTATGCCCTGTTCGTGGACTCGCTCTTAAAATTGAGTTGATTGTAGTAATAAATTTAAATCCTCATCAATACATTAAAAAATAACCTCTTTTTGAAGATTATTTCGACGTATCTTATTAACATTTTCGGAAGAAATTTAAATTTTGTTTCAGTAACAATTTCTAAGAATTCGAAGTTTTTGCACTCAACGAAAAAAAACAAAAATCATAATTCCAGATAACATTTTTCTTTTGAACTTGAAAGTAATTTTATCTCACTAAATAATTTTATTCATCAAAATTGCGCCTGAGCAAAATTATCCAGCAAATCCGCACCAAATCCGCCAAGTCCGTAACAACCCTGTAAATCTATCTTACCGTTATGCTCATGATGGTCGATCCTCGTGGGAGAAACGAGTTCAGCATGACCATAATGTCCACCGCCCGCACACGATCCCAATCAATGTTGCACAGCGCCAACCTCTTGGTAGATTCTTCCGTGTGCTCCGCTTCCGCGTCCAGCTCACCCCAAACGTGCTCGATAAACACCTCATCCTCATCCTCCCCCGCCTCCTCATCATCATCGTCTGAAGAACTATCCGAAGCAATGGCACCCTCCCCCCGGGCGTAATCCACCTCCAGATCCTCCAACCTTCCCTTCACCTTATCCGACACGGTCATCGCCTTCTCCTCCTCGTTCAACTCCAGCGAGTCCACCTCACTTCCACTACCTTCAGCATCACTCCCCTCGGCCTTCTCACCACCATCCTCCTCTTCCTCCCCCTCGGAACCCGACCCCAGCTCGTAATACTTCCGCAGCTCCTCGCTCTCCGACTTTTGCTGCACCTTCCGGCCGTACTTGTCCACGACGTGCTTCACGTTGAACCGCCCATCGCTGAACATCGACTGAAACCGCTTGTCGATCTTGACCTTCTTCTCGGCGCGCGGGATGCCCTTGAAGCGCGGATCGTTGACCAGGTGGGCGAACCGCTGGTCGGTCCAGATCTGCGACGGAGCGCCACCGCCGTCGCTTCCGTTCTTAGCCACGGCTTTGGGCGTACCGCTTTTGGTGGACGACTGCGGCTTGTCCTTTTTCGGTTTCGCCATCGTGGGATGCGTTGGGAAAGAGGCGGTTTTAAAAGTGCACAAGAATCCGGAATCCAACCTGCATGGAACCACAACAACAAAACAGCATGCTTTTTTGAAACGAGAGAAACGTCACTCTCGTTTGCTGTTGTTGTTACGGGGGGTCGGGCGATTGTGGGATTACCGAGGAATGACAAAAAATGTGTGCACGCCTATTTGGAATTAATTATTTTTAAATTGAAATTTTGATAAACGAGATCAAAAAACATAGCCAGAGTTTTTTTTGATTAGGTCCTATAAACATATGAAAGACAATAGTTTATTGGTCCTTTTCAAAAAAAACTCTGGATAGAAAATAAATTTAAAACATTAAAAAATTTGAAAAATTAAAAAAAAGTTTACAAAATTTTCAAAAAAAATTAAAGATATATTAAGAAATTAAACAAAATGGATGAGTGCCGCACTCATCGGTGCCAGTTTTGGTTCAATCGAACGTCATTTGTTAGTGTGCGGGGAACTTTCATGAAACTGAAAAAATATCGAGTGTGTGTGGCACTAGAGTTTCAGTTCCAAGATGGCGGCAAAACTCGTGCGGAACTAGCGCGAGTTTCTAATCTAATCTAATCCAACCCTAGCGCAGCCAGTCTTTCGAGGGCATCCTGGAAAATGCCTTAGGTTGATTAACGCCTAGCATCCTCTTGTCATTATTAACAATTGCAGTGCCCCAATGCAATAAATTGCTTTGAAACGTAACAAAAGTTAAAGCGGCCAGGCCAACTGCTTAAAGTTAACCGCAAAGATGATTTGTTGAATTGGATTGAGTTTGAGCACGAATGTTCCAACAACAACACATTTCTAAATCTACAGGGGAGGAAGAAACGTGGAGATCCCCCGATCACGTTCCTGTTTGTTTAGGCAATTTATCGTTGGGAGCAACCATGCTAAGAAGTTTTGGTGCTCCGGGACCCTCGGGGATGGGACATTGTATTTCCACAAATGCCCTGAACACTATTTGCCGTGGTTATAGCGCCACAACTCGCTCAGTGGAACTAGCGCGAGTTTCTCCAAAAAAAAACACTTTGACAGCTCTGAGTGCGAAACTAGCCCCCATTCGAACACGCAGAAAAATAAGGCATATTTGAATCAACAAAACGGTTTTTTTTTATTTGAAAATCATGATTTTTGTTGAATCAACGCTAAACTTCAAAGCAGCTTTTTCAAAACAAAAAAAGAATTTTGTGAAATTAAGAAAAGCATGGTTTATTTCACAGCATTTTTTTTTTTTGTTGATTATATTCAACAAAAATTTTGTTGATTCAAACCTCGTACAGGCTGATTCTACAAAACATTTTTCATTCTTTTTAACAACCCTGGCATTACCAGTCAACTTTTCTTCTTCGAGAATCGTGGCACCCCTCGTCAACAATAAAATCAAACCAAAAACACGCATGTTTTGACAGTTCTGTCGCGAGTCTTCTTCGTCCGCAAACAGAACAGAAACTCATGTAACCTTCGCACGCAATCAACACTCCTGCTGGGCCTGCAGGAGCGGATTTTCGGTTTTGATAGCCACACAGGAACCGTTGCCAAATTGTTGCCATGTACCGCGTGTGTCGATCCGGATGGCCGTGCTCGCAAAATTCCAGTTTCAAGCTGCTGCACGATTTGGTCCGACGAACAACACTACCAACAGCAGTGAAATGCGTTCCGATGGTTCGGAGGTTCAGCGGTAAGAGTTGCGATTTTTTTGGTTTCAAGATTTTTAAAATGGGATTCTCGTTGCAGACAACGCGCACACGTTCGAGTCGATGCTGGCGGGGCGACGAGCGGAGGCGCGGCGCAGCATTCTGGTGCAGGTCAGCTCGGAACGGTCCTACCCGGAGCTGGCGACCTACTGTGGCCAGTTTGGTACGATAGCGAGCGCGCACCACTACTGCGTCGGGGGGAGCCAGCAGGGTGACGAGGACTGCCACTACATCGTGGTGGAGTTTGATGAGCCAGGGGCGGCGGACGCAGCGATCGGGTCGGCGGTTTTCAACGAGGAAAAGCCGGGCGTGAGGGCGCGGTCGATATTTCTGTGGTTCCGGGCGGGGCCGAAGGCGAAGCTGGCGGAGAAGCAGCCCAAGTTGGGCGCGGTGGAAGGTTCGAGGGGGGTGGACAGTGGCGAGTTGAGGGAGCTGTTGCTTTCGGCGGAGGGCGTTGAGGATCAGCTGAAGGTTTTACACAGGACGACCTGCTTGAACGATGTGGGGAAGCGGTTGCGGTTTTTGGCGGTTCGTCAGGTTGAGAGTTCGCTGCAGGGGATGTTCCCGCAGGCTGTGGCGTTTCCGTTTGGGTCGTCGGTCAACGGATTTGGGAAGATGGGCTGTGATTTGGATATCATTTTGGATTTGGACTCGGAAGCGAACTTGAAGCAGAGTAAAAGTTCGCGGTTGGTGTTCCACACTAAGGCGGCGAACTCGAATGAACGGACGCAGGTTCAGCGTCAGTTGGAGTCTATTGGGGATGTGTTGCAGTTGTTCCTGCCTGGGGTCAACAGCGTTCGACGAATTTTGAAGGCGCGAGTTCCCATCATCAAGTACCACCACGAGCATCTGGATCTGGAAATTGATCTTACGATGAACAACATGACCGGAGTTCACATGTCGGAGCTGCTCTACCTGTTTGGCCAAATCGACCAACGTGTTCAACCGTTGACCTGCTGCGTGCGGCGATGGGCCCAAGCCGTCGGGTTGACCAACCACGCGCCAGGTTACTGGATCACCAACTTCTCCCTCACGATGCTCGTGATGTACTTCCTGCAGCAACTCCCCGAACCGATTCTTCCCCCGGTCAACCGACTCTTCGCCAACGCCACCCGATCAGACCTCCGAATATCGGAAGACCAAATCAGCTGCTCCTTCCTGCGTGACCTGTCCAAACTAGACTTCAAAAGCACCAACGCGACCCCACTCGACGACCTGCTCCTGCAATTCTTCGAATTTTACTCCCACTTTGACTTCAACCAGCGCGCCATCAGCCTCAACATCGGCGCATCCATCCTAAAGCCCGACCACAGCCCACTCTACATCGTGAACCCGCTCGAGACCGTGCTCAACGTGGCCAAAAACGTCAACCTCGAAGAAACGGAACTGTTCCGCATCCAGGTGCGGAACGCCCTCTGGCTGCTCGACACACACGACCGCGCCACCACGGCCGCCGGTGACGAGTGGGGCCTCGTAAGCCTGCTCTGGAACAAATCCACCGTAAAAGAGCGCATCACGCCGCAAATGTTCTTCACGAAGCGACTGCTCAACGTGCGCGACATCTTCGACGAGACGGACGCGAAGGCAACCGCGACGACGGCACCACCAGCGACCACGGAGTACAAAAACCGAACCGTGCAGAACCAGGTGGTGGGAATTCAGCGGGCGACCCGCGAGCAGATTGGCAAAATGGCCAAGCACACGCTAAGTGGAGGGGAGAGCGGGACGACGACGACGAACGGCGGTGGGGTAAAGCTGAAGAGGAATGCCAAGCGGAGGTGATAGTGTGTGCTAGTCGGTGTCCAAATTGTTGGCCTGTGTAGAATAATACAATATAAAGAAGTTGAACGAGAATTGTAATTTATTTCACTGATTATTCAGATTCACCGTAGGACTCTTCCTTGACCTCAATCAAGTCGTTAAACAGCAGCGGGTCAGGATTAACCCAATCCTTGTCATTTCCCTCACCATCACTATCATCTAGTTCTTCCTCGTTGACCAGCGGTTCATCGTCAAAGCCCGCATTATCCTCTTCCTCCTCCTCGTCTTCTTCCTCCTCGGAATCACTGTCCTTAACCTTCGCCACCTCTACCTCCTCCTTACGGGCCTTCTTCTCTGGCGGTGGTGCTGGCACCGCCTGTCCACCTTGCACCTTCTGCTTGAATCCGTGACACTTTTGCTCCAGCAGCCCAACCCGATGATCCAGCATCTCAACCAAGTCCCGGATCTGCGTTACGGTCTGTCGCAAAATCCTTACCTCATCCTCGAACCCGAACCCATCGCTCGTGTGCTCCCGCCCTGCCGGACCGGAAATCAATCTGCGCGCCCGCTTTGAACGTTCCGGCGTTTTCTCCCGCCCATTCGCCTGCTCAACGATAACAAAGTTCTTCATCAATTCCCCCGGTGGCATGCTCAACGACAAATTCGAGTGGTGCTTCACTGGTGCCTTGATAATCCATTTGGCCCACTGCTCGAACGCGTCCTCACCCTTCGGAATCAGCTTGTCCTTGTGCACCCTCATCAAGCGCTTAACCATCGTATCGAGCTTCAACTCCTCCCCAACCAGCGCCGGAATCCGCGGCACCGCCCCCGGCCTAATCACCCTATCCACGGCCAGCTCCCAAGCGGCCCTCGAATGAATCGCAGAACCGTGCAAATAAACAATCAACATCAGATTACTCTGCACCGTCCACTTCCGCCACCGCAAGTCCCCAATCTGATCCAACTTCATGTTTCTCTTGCTGCTGTTGTCCCGAATCATCACATAGCTCGACAAATCCATCCGGTCGGGAACCTCCTTCTCGGACCAGCACGGCTCGTTCTGGGCGGGAAAGTCGATGGCCCGCCGCACGTACGGCTGCGTCAACTGCCACAGATTCTCCAGGAGCTCGGTCCGTGTGTTGGCCCGAACCTGCCACGTGTGGTTCGCCTTGGCAATGCGTTGGCCCTGGAACTGAAGCTTCACAACGCGGAAGCGCACCCGAAACAGCCCGTCGTCCGGGCCGATTTCGTGGTCTTGCAGCGGCGCTCCAAAGTTGTCGATGAAGGTCACCACTTCTTCGGGTTTGGGTGCGGGCACCACCAGCGGGTCCGGATTGCGATCCGCTTTGGGTGGGTCGTCGTTAAGAGGACTGTTTGTTTCGAGCTCGCTCATTTTGCTGCAAGTTAAAAATATTTAAAATTGATCCTAAATAAAACATCTATCGAAATACCTTGTCTTGTTGTCTGTGGCGACCTTATTGCAAATTTTTGCTCCAATTTCCAAACGTTTTTTGCTATCAACACCTTCGTCTTTTCACATTTTCATTTTTTGAATCATTTCGGGCTAATCACTAGTTTCTATTTTCCATTTCTGTTTAAGATAAAACCTAGATTTTTGGGTAGTTTTTCAGTGAAAGTTTTGCTCCAGAAAATTTACTGTTGTTGACTTCGTTTTGTTTGGACGATTTGGACAGATTCGCACTTTCATCATCAGATTTAAAAAAATAGGTTGATCGAGGGGTGTGCCGATTGACGTCAACCGTATTGTAATCGTTCCATTTCAAGTACGGTATGCAGATCGGAAGGAACGCGGTCAAGAAAAGTTGCGCATTCTTTTCGTCAGAAATGCTCAAGCAAAATAAAACTAAAGTTGAATTTAAAAATCAAATATTTTTAGACTCAATATTTGAATGCAAAAATTGTTTTAAAATGCATTTTACATTAGTTCAGTTGTTTTGTAAACATTAGTTTAAAAAAAATACTTTTTGAGATACTAAACATCGAAAATTTTCAAAAATTCAAATGATTTTTAAATCAACCCAAACATGCTTAAAATGATTCTAAACCAAGTTCTAAACGCAGGGGAAAGCAATTTAAATTAATTTCAGCTAATTCGCAATAAGGCTTTCTAGGCCCAGTGAAAAAAATATAATTTTACTCAAAAATAACGAACTCCTCGTCACAGTGTCCTGATGCAAACAATGATCGAGCTGTAGCTGTCACAGCCCTGCGAAGTATGTTGGCTGACATATCGGGCGATCAGTCAAAAAAAACCAGCTAGAAGTCGCCTGACAAAAAACTTTTGCTAGAAAGAGATAGGAAACCTGATGCAAACAAACGTCCAGCTGTCATGTAAAAATACTTTGAATGTGTTAGTAAATTTCTGACTAGAAAGCCTTATAAGGCTTTCTAGGCCCAGTGAAAAAAATATGATTTAACCCAAAAATGATGAACTCCTCATCACAGTGTCCTGATGCAAACAATGATCGAGCTCGAGCTGTCACAGCCCTGTGAAGTATGTTGGCTGACATATCGGGCGGTCAGTCAAAAAAAAAACAGCTAGAAGTCGCCTGACAAAAAACTTTTGCTAGAAAGAGATAGGAAACCTGATGCAAACAAACGTCCAGCTGTAATGTAAACATACTTTGAATGTATTGGTAAATTTCTGACTAGAAAGCTTTATTCGCAATTTTCAGTGTAAGAACGGGCCTTGACCGATCTTATGCACCAGGTTCCCGACGAACACGCACTGCCCTTACACCTACATCTCACTTTTGCTCTGAGTCAGTACGAGCAACACGCTAGAACACGCTTTGAGTGTTCGTGCCAGGCATGCACACCTTCTTTTCCGGTTACGCATTTTAACTCGGCCGGGGGTGGTACATTACGTAGGGTTTGATGTAAGTATAAGCGCCTAACCATTTATAGTGTGCCTATCAACTTTCATTAAAGCAAAAACTGTTATATTTTTAGTTTGAATTCAAAAACTAGTTGTTATTTTACTGTGTATTGTTTTCTCCTGAAATCTTCCCTATTGTTGAGTCGTGTTTATCTGTTGCTATTTCTTTTGTCGCGGTGTTTTGTTACAATATTTTGGTCCTAAGCATTTTAGAAAAGTTTTTCAAAAGTACAATAGTAATACTTGTGTTAATGCTTTAATCATTCCATAAATTGAGTAAAGGCTCGAACCTCACTTGCTTAAGAAAAATGGTGAAGTTTCAAAACAATGGACAGTGAAGGAAATATACTATGTAAAGAATCAATAGTAAAAGGAAGATAGTAATTTATGAAGTAGATATAGAAATTAACAATAGTTAATAAAAAGAGGTAACAAACAAGCTTAGATTGTATTGAGGGCAATTTACAGGGAAGATGAGAAATTATTCAAATATGTAGATAAATAAAGAAAAGGCGTATGATGAACAAAATTGACATCGCTGCCAAATTAAGGGAAAGCAGACAGTTTTTTACAGCAGCATCAATTGGTAAAATAGAGTGGAAAAGCGTTGAGAAATAAGAGAATCACATAAGTAAAATCGAAATCAAATGGAGGATAGTAAACAGAAGCCGTTTTAGAAAATCAGTGAAACAAAATAAACAGAAGATAGCTGTTAGCTGAAATGGAAAGAGGAGAAACCCCGTTCTGCGATGCTCAGGTACATCCACAGCAGTTGACTCAACATACTGCGAATCAAAACAATACCGTCTACAATCACAAATTACTTCCCTTTCCCACATTGACGCGCCCCTTTCTTCTAGCCGTCTCTACTCTGACCCTCGCTGGTCAAAGGTTTACGAGTCGTTTCCACAGGCCACCAGCTAGGTTACACCTTGTCATCATGATGACTAAACCAAGCCAACGTGGAGGTAAGAAAATAGGACACTTGCAAGGAACCAGAGCCATGCTGTTTTGTCCAAACAGCACTACGGATGTAGTTGGGCTCCTTCCGGGATGTTCCTCGCCTAGGTGTGTCAACCGACGAGTATCATCAGTATCATGCACCCTTGGCCTGCCTTAATTTCAGCTAATTGCACCTAAATTTTTATTGAAATATTGAAGTATATTGAAAAAAAAAATATTTTGCTCCCTGATTTTTCTGACCAAATTTGAAGGTTTGTCGACAAAAACTTTAAATAAAATTTCTGGAGTTTTTTTTTAAAAAAAAAAGGTCCAATAAACCAAATTTACAGTTTTTGCTTTTTGGGTGTTTTTGAAACCGCCTTGAGTCAGGGGTATTAAAAACACCCAAAAAGCAAAAACTGAAAATTTGGTCTATTGGACCTTTTCAAAAAAAAACTCCAGATTTGTACCAGCCTTATTAAAAAATGTTAAAAAAAACTAAAACTTGAAAAACTAATTTTCTGAATTTTCAATATTATTATATCGAATACAAGATTATTGATACGTTTGTAATTTTCAGTCGCATTCAAATAAGCAAATTTAAAATATTTGATTTTTTCATCAAAACATTGCAAACAAGCACCGCGCGAAGAAATGTCAAACGCCACTTTTCGTTCCGTTTCTTTTCAGCTCGCCTGTGCGAATGGGGTATAAAGAAAGGGGGAAAAACAGCTTTACGAACAGCAGACAAACAGGAAACAGCAGAAAATCTCGATCTTAGGAGCTCGAAGGCTTAAATGGGGGAGAGCACCCAAACCTCTTTTTGTTCCAAGGCACCTTCCACATCAGGATTCGAACTGACGACCTTCGGATTGCGGGTCTTACCAGCAGGCTTAATTTGGTGTGTTGTTTGTACATAGTAGGATGTAATAAAAAATACTTTTTTTGCGTGCATCCAGGGGCTTGTTCCGGTGGGCGTACTGGGACTAATTCCAAAAAATGAGCTTGTTAAAAAAATCCTTGAGCTTTGAATTTTTAATTTTAGAATATTTAACATTTTTACTTCATTGTTATTTTTTAATTTGAAATTCTTACCTCTCAATTGTAGCATTATTAAATATTTTAATGTTTGATGTTCTAAACTTGACAAATTTTAAATGTTCGATTTTGAACGAGATTTTGAATTTCTGATTTTTTAAACTTTAAAATTTTAAAAAAAATTCCGATTTTTTTTAATTTAGAATAATTTTTTTTAACTTTGGATTTTTAAATGCTGGTTTCTTTGAATTTTTTAATTTCTGATTGTTTTAATTTTCTAAGTATTTTTTTTATTTTTTAAATATTTTTTATTTATGCACCTAGTTTTGTTTGTATTTTCAAATTTATAAATTTCTGGTTTATTTTTTATTTTTAAATTGAAATTGAAAAATGTCCAAATTTCTGTTTCTAAATATAAAAGTTTATATTTAATTTTTTGCAAGACACATTAATGAGGGTAGGCGTGGCTGAATGGTTACGCTGTTCGCTTTGTTAGCGGAAGGTTCTGGGTTCGATTCCCATCTGCTCCTATCGAGAAATTATGGAAAGAAGGAATTCTGAACACTTGAATATGAACGAAAAATTCATTAGCTCGCGGCGGGGTTCGATCCCCCGTCCTTTGGGTCAGCAGACAAAAATGCTAACCACCAGACCATCGAGGCTTAGTTGTCTAGAAGGAGATTAAGAATGCTATAAGAATCCAAGAAACTTTATTGGAATCTATGTGAACCTAAGAAGAGGAAAATGCAATATTGAATGCAAGTTGAATTCAAGGACATTGGTTGCATAATTGTTAGGCGAATATTGAACTTTCAACACGACCAGAATTCACCACAAAAAGCTTGGTGAACCGAATTGGAAAGCTTCCAAAAATGAATCCAAGAACATACGAAGAATTAAGGACTATAAATAGATTTGACTGGCCGCATCACTTACCACGGTGAATCCTGGCTTCACACCCATCTTACTAACACCCTCAAACCTCACGTGATACTTTGTCGAAGACGCAGCTGATTTAGCGGTCTTCATCACTCAAGTATCGGACTAAAATTCCTATCCACTTCCCCCGTGTCTTACCACTGGTCGTGGCCGGCGCTGTGATTGGCTAGCATGATAGGGACATTTGAAAGTTGCGAAGTGGTGATGATTGGTTCCTACTCTTCATCTGTGGTCCACGGAGCAATTCTTGGAGGTCCTGGTCAATAACAGAATAGCAACTACGGGTAGACACCAATGCTATGCTATGCTATGCTAATTTTTTTTGAAACACATTAATGATAAGTTTTGGGGAATTCTCTCTGCCTCTGGTTTACTTCCTTTCGAGTAATAAACAAATTCCGTCCTTTTAATACTAAGATTCTGCGTTTTGAGATTCAAAATTATAAGAAATTTATAAGAAACCTTTAAAAAAAAACTCCTGAAATTTGTTGGTTTATTGGATACGACAACTTGTTAGTTTACACTATTAATCAGGTCAAGGAAGACACTTTAGAAAATTTGGAAAAGTTACAAAGGATCCAAAATGCTGAGGATCTTGATATGCCTTTGAAAATTTTAAAAAGAGTAAAAGCCTGGGTACTGAAAGGACAGAATGTGTAACGTGATTTTCGAATGTTCTCCACTGCTCCAGCTGCAGAACAGCTGTAAACATAAACAAAGTAGAAGGCTATGTTCAAGCTCAAACGTGACATTCTTTTTGCTGCTGAAGTGATTTAGGTTGAAAATGGTTGTGTATGTTGAAGTTAATCGTTTTTTTTTAAATCAAAAAAGCAACTTAATAGAACTTTCCAGATGACAGGGGGTCTATGATTTTTTATCATACGACTAAAACGACTACAAAAACAATTTCCATTCAAAATTATCGATAATGGAGCACCCGCAGTCGAGCAGTTTTTGACAGTTCGCTCCATAAGAAATACATTGTAGAAAAAAGCAAAAACTGCTCGAATGGAAGTGCTCCATTATGCCAATCTCGAAACCACTTTTTAACATTTGTTGACTTCTAATTTCTCAAAAGCCCGACGCTGCTGACTTTTTTAATCTTGACAAAAAAAATATGATGAATTACAATACTTGCTGCTTCTTGCTAGCTTTTTGCGGACAGTAAATTGGATCCACTTTGACACTTCAACGCCAACATTTCAAAAAGCATCATGTACAAACCATGCGTTTTGAGAAAAACGCATTTGAATGTTGAGCATCCATTTTCAAATCCCATTTTAATATAAAAGCAAAATAAGATGTTCTAATGATAACAAACGATGAAAAACGTTGCTTTTATTGATACTTGATCATCCAAATTCAATAAAACATTATTTCCGTCGTTTTATTTAAGAAAAACAAACATAACTTCTTTTGAAATCACCAACGTCTATATCACCCTGCTGTCATTGAAGGGGACGCTTTGTTATGATTCGTTTTTCTTCGCCGAATGTACATGGTGCTTTGTTCATGATGCTTTTTTTTCGTCACGAGGTTTATGTAGTCTTTTGTTTGACAGGTTGACAGGGCTATATAAACAGGGACTGCTGATGGCAGAGATTTTGTTTATGTTACTTTATTTAAAATCATGATTAAACAGACTTTACTGAAGTAACTTTTGCTCATTTTTGGTGGAGAGGTAGCTTATTAGGAGTACTTTTAGAATATGCAATAACCCAGAAAGTGTCAAAATGTATATGATGCCTTTTGAAATGTTACCGTCGATTTCCGTAATTTTATTTGAGAAAAACAAACATGATCACTTCGCGCTGCAGACAGTCTAAGCCTGTGCGGTTTTTGCAAGATTTTTTTTTTTTTTTTTTTTTTTTTTTTTGGGATGCTCGAAAATGGCAAAACTCAGAAAGGTTCTATGAATGGAGCATTTCCATTCGAGCAGTTTTTGCTTTTTTCTACAATGTATTTCTTATGGGAGAACTGTCATTTCTACCACTCGAATCGGGTGCTCCATTCATTTTGTCTTGTTTGCGAGTTTGGCAAACTGACTAACACGAAAAAGTGCTAGTTTGTTTGATCAAACAAACTAGCACCACGGGTCCCCCACAGACCGTTATTATGAATAAAAAATTTCCACCCAAACCAATGATTGGACATGGTTTCTGGGACCATTCTGCACCTCTGGGCCGAGTTTCAAAATATTTGCCGGCAGAAATTTCGAATACGGTCAGTTTTAGTATTTTGAGTAGAAATTAAGGAGAAATCACATGTAAAATGCATAGGAAAAGATCAAAGTTTCAATGTTTTAACTCTAAAACGTTACTGGTCATGGTTTTAAATTGTACTAACATGTAGCAGAATGATATAAAAACGATTTACGGCACTGACTTAGTCGGATTAAGCCTAAGTCGAGTGACTAAATTACATTATTTACAAGTTTATACCTTAATATTGAAAAAACTCCTATTTCAGGAAATTTTATGTCAAGGAAAACTAGACTGCACAAAAATAACTTAAAATGGGGTGACTTTGAGCCAAAGGGGTGACATTGTATCAACAAACGAATAAAGATTGCTTTGATAAGCTTGAGTTTTACGTTTATTTATTTATTTGTAGACGGATTAATTTGGTCTATTTATTTTCCTACAAAACAATTTCATGATATTGCTACGCAAATCTGCTTAATCTGTTTGAATAAAGCCTGTTGATTAAACATTAAATTAACTAAAATTAATTTCAAATCTCCTGGAAGTGACAAATTTGAAAATGATGCGCATATTTTTCAGTTCTGAATCAATTCCTACTGAAATCAAATAAAACAATCAAAATATTAGGGCAACAAATTCGGTGACTTGCCAAGTTTGTGACATTGTAATTAGAATAAAAATGTGCCATGCCAAGCTTGTTGAAGGATTGATTGTGTTTTCACATTGGGCAGAAGTAGGTTTTGTTTTGATGAATACATTATTAGTGAACGTTCTTGATGATCAATAATATGTTTTATTGAATTCTAACTATGAGTGTATCAACATTACTTTAATCAATTATAAAATATAATATTTCATGACGATAACTACAATATTAAAAATAATTGGTTGGTTTGAAATGTTAATCCTGTGGGAATTTGTGTCATTAAACTTTTGTTAATTATAATCATTACACTGGACAACAAAAATATATGAGCTAAATGATAGCTGAAGTACTCTCTGGATTTCATTCGTATGGTTGGAATTTGTAAACGGTTTGAAAAAAGCACAATTTTATTCTAATTGCAATGTCACAAACTTGCCAAGTCACAAAATTTGTTGCCCTAATATTTTGATTGTTTTATTTGATTTCAGTAGGAATTGATTCAGAACTGAAAAATATGCGCATCATTTTCAAATTTGTCACTTCCAGGAGATTTGAAATTAATTTTAGTTATTTTAATGTTTAATCAACAGGCTTCAAACAGAATAAGCAGATTTGCGTAGCAATATCATGAAATTGTTTTGTAGGCAATAAATAGACCAAATTAATCCGTCTACAAATAAATAAATAAACGTAAATCTCAAGCTTATCAAAGCAATCTTTATTCGTTTGTTGGTACAATGTCACCCCTTTGGCTCAAAGTCACCCCATTTTAAGTTATTTTTGTGCAGTCTAGTTTTCCTTGACATAAAATTTCCTGAAATAGGAGTTTTTTCAATATTAAGGTATAAACTTGTAAATAATGTACTTAAGTCACTCGACTTAGGCTTAATCCGACTAAGTCAGTGCCGTAAATCGTTTTTATATCATTCTGCTACTTGTTAGTACAATTTAAAACCATGACCAGTAACGTTTTGGAGTTAAAACATTGAAACTTTGATCTTTTCCTATGCATTTTACATGTGATTTCTCCTTAATTTCTACTCAAAATACTAAAACTGACCGTATTCGAAATTTCTGCCGGCAAATATTTTGAAACTCGGCCCAGAGGTGCAGAATGGTCCCAGAAACCATGTCCAATCATTGGTTTGGGTGGAAATTTTTTTTTCATAATAACGGTCTGTGGGGGACCCGTGTTTGAGGTAGTGTAAATGTAATAGCTCCTTGAGACCCATCGGCCAGGCCTACTACGTAAAAGTGACCGCAGAGACGATTCGTTGCAATGGATTGAGTTTGAGCACGAGTATTCGAATAGCACCAAGTTTCTGAATCTGACACTGTGATACCCACAACCGGCAAAAGCACACACACACTGAAAACTAAAATTATTACACTTTTTATTCAACTGTTAATCGTTACCGTTTTTACTGTTTTTCTTGTGTGTTAGTCTTATTACATATAATCGAAAAAACGCTGCACTTGGGGGGAAAAAGGTATGGACAAGAACAAACCGAGAAAAAAAACTGCACAAATGAAACGAGTTTGGAGTTTGAAAAAAAAGGAGAACAAAGCCGTTTAGATACATATTCGATTGTTATTGTGTTTTTTTTTTTCCTTTTTCGACTTTAGGGGGTTTTGATCAAAGAAAGCTTATTTCTCACGGTTTTTTGAAATGCTCAAGGAAAAAAGAAGGTTATACGTTTCAAACAAAATGTTCATGTAAGCTTACACATACACAATTGCTCTCTCTCAACATTTTGCTTGTTTTGTGTTTGATTTTACCTAACCACATTGTCACTTAACTATTTATAGATTTTTTTGTTTGCTTCATTTATTTAACTGTTTTTTTTTCTTCTCTCCGCTGCACGCGAATCCATTCGCGTTTGTTCTATTACTTTTCAATTTCGTCGTACCGGTTTTACTTTTTTTTAACTTTTCTCTTTTTTGTTTACGTGTGTGTGTGTCTGTTTGTATGTGTGTGTGTTGTCATAAGGCAGATTTGAAAATGATGCTTCCATTTTACCGCGACTTGACTTACCTTCCCCCGCGCTTAAGTGTTGGCCATCGACGTCTGGGGCGTGAGCGGTCCTCCCTGGGGCGTAAGCGGCGTCAACGGTCCCTGCTGGCTGCCCGGTCCGCCCTGCTGCTGCTGCTGCTGCTGTTGGTGGTGCTCGGGCGATACGGACTGTTCCTTGGGTTTGGTGCCGTTCGGGTTGGGCGTCCCGTTGCTGCCGGGGCCGTTCGATCCGGGGGTGCCAGGTTGTTGGAGTTGCTGCTGCTGGGGTGGACCGGCGTTTGGAAGCATCATTCCGCCGGATTTGAGCGGATCGTCGGGGTCGACGAGGGGGGAGTGCGGGTGGGGAATGCCGCCGCCCTGTTGGTCGGGCATTTTGGGCATCATGTTTCCGGGGCCCATTCGCTGCTGCATGCCGGGGTTGAACATGCCCGGGCCGTGGTTGCCCATGTTGTTGTAGCCACCTCCCATGTCGTTCATGGGTGGGAAGATCGGGTCGTGGTCGGGTTTGTACATGCGATTCATGGGGCCGCCCATTGGGCCCATCGGGCCACCTCCGCCGGGGCCACCCATGTACATGCCGGGGTTCATCATGCCTTGGCCGCCGCCTCCGGGTTTGTTGTATTGCATTGGCGGAATCTGTTCGTTGATCATACCGGGGCCGGGCCCGCCGTCCGGCATCATTGGTCCGTTGGCACCGAGTGGGGTGTTCATGAAGGCCGGATTGAGCGGTCGATTGGGCGGTCCGCCAAAGTCTGGGCCGGGCATTCCGCCTCGGAACTGCGGCCGCATGCCCATCCCGTGCGGGTCCATCATGCGCTGCTCGGGGAAGAACATTTTCTGCATCTGCCGGATGGTGGCCAGCTGCTGTTCGCGGTGCTGCCGCTGTTGGGGCGTCAGATTTTCGTCCGGCACCTTGACGCCCTGGAGTGAGGGTTGCGGGTGGGCTCGGGATTGCGACAGCACGTTGCCGCCCTTCATGAGCGGGAGAGACGCCACCAGTGAGTTCATCTGGTCGATAATGGTTGAGCTGGAGTGACCACCGCCGCCGCCGCCACCACCACCACCGTTCCCGGGACCTGGGCCAGGACCTCCTGGGGAAGGATTTTCCATTTTGATCGGCGGATGAATTCCACCGGGATGCTCTCCCGAGTCGGGGCCACCTCCTGGGCCAGGGCCTCCGTCCATGCAGGAGTTGGGCGTGTGGTGTATCGTCGATGGTTTGGACATGCCGTCCGGAGGTCCGCCAGGGCCACCCATTCGCATGTGCGGATGTGGCGGCGGATGGCCTCCATCGTTTGGATACATTGGCAGCGATCCGTCCTGGTCCATGCACGGGTTCGGCGTGTGGTGAATCGTAGCTGGTTTCTTGCCCATTGGTCCACCTCCGTCCGGGCCCATTCCGCGCATTCCGTGATGATCATTCCCGAACATTGGCACAGAGTTGTCGTTCTCCAGACACGGATTGGGCGTGTGATGGATGGTGGCGGACTTTTTCACCCCGTCAACGGGTGGTCCTCCACCCCCCGGTCCCATTCGCATGTGGTGCGGATCCGGCGAACCGTGACCGTGTGGTTCCATCCACGCTGGCATCGGTCCACCACCGCCGCCACCTCCTCCTCCTACTCCACCATCGTCCATCGGCCCACAACCCAGCCGGCTCTGCTTCTGCATGTGCGCGCAGTGATATGCGATGATGGACGCGTACCGGCCACTCATGACCGCTTCCGCACCCTGATTGGCCAGTGCCGTGCTGAACACAAAAATCTGACTCTGCTGCTGCGTGTACTCCAGCTTGTTCGACGGTTTACTCGACATCATCCCCGGCAGACCCTGGCCCATCTTGACACCACCACCTCCCATGTCTCCCGGATGTCCATCGGGCATTCCTCCCTTCGACATCGTATCGATCCCTGGTCCACTGATCGGAACGTTGCTGTTCATACTGCAAGCGTCCTGTTCGTGCTTTATCCCGGGTCCATTTCCCGGCGGACCTCCACCCTTCATCAGCGGCGAACCATCCTCCTTGAGGCCAAAACTACTCATCAAATCGGCATCCCCGCCGGGACCCATTCCCTGCTGCTGTTGTTGTTGTTGCTGCTGCAGCTTATTCATCTTCTTGCTACGCGGGCCACTTATCTCCCCTGGTTCCGACTTTTTCGGCATTCCTCCTCCGCCTCCGCCCGGATGCAACTGGGGCTGCTGGTGCTGATTCTGCTGGTGGTGGTGGTGGTGCTGCTGCTGCTGATACGGAGGTAAAAAGTCGCAATGCATTCCACTCAGGGAGTCATCTAAAAAGACAAATCCATCATCAAAGACCTTCTTCAAACCTCACAACCCACACCGACACTCACCGTACCGTCCGCCGATGCAACTGGTCATTCAAAACAGCGGAACCCCAGCGCCGGGACACAAGAATCCGGCGGCCACCAAAACAACACAATCCTCCTCCGCCAAAACAGTCCCGCCGCAAAATGCGCCTCAGATAATTGCGCTTTTCCGGCCCAAATCGCCACCTCGCTCGCGCCTTCCACTTCCCACCGCCGGGGGATGCTCGACGATCGTCACCGGAACGTGGACCTGCCGGATTTGCGGGGTAATTTTGGGCCAAAAACGGACGCGCACAGTGACAGTTCGAACGGGAAGCAGATCGGAATTCTTTTGCCCTTCCTCTTCTTCGTCGTCGTCGTCGTTGGCTTTGCTTTTGATTGATTGTTTCTCGCGGTGTTCCCCCTGCGCGTGACAGTCGCACTTTCCGCGGTGTTCCCTGCGTGTACTAAACGGTGTGAACTGAACTGAATGTGGGGGGTGCGTTTGGTGGTACGGGATAAACAACATTCAAATAGGGTGATTTCAAATGATTTTCAGCTTTCTAGAACAGTTCTTGACTTTTTTTTTATAAGGTCCAATAAACAAATGTAAACATTGAGTGTATCCCGCTTACTCCGATGGACTTTGACATAAGGTGTGAAAGGGATACACTCAATGTTTACATTTGTTTATAGGACCTTATCAAAAAAAAGTCAAGAGTTCTACTCTTAACTTAAATCTGGAGTTTTATTTTTTAAAGGTCCAATAAACCAAATTTTCAGTTTTTGCTTTTTGGGTGTTTAATAATACTCCTGACTCAAGGCGGTTTCAAAAACACCCAAAAAGCAAAAACTGGAAATTTGGTTTATTGGACCTTTTCCAAAAAAAAACTCCAGAAATTTCCTTTTTTAGATTGTGATATAGTTATTAACAACTCCCTTTTTACTATTTTCCACCAATTTATTTACACAATTCATCACTGCGAATCGGTTACCGGTGTGTGATAACGTGGGAAACAATTTTACCGAACCATATTTACCAAATTTTGAGTTTTTCGCTTCTTTCGATTTACTTCGAGTCAAAGGTGTAGTGCTTGCCGTCGCGGGCGTACTGCTTAGCGAGCACCGGCCGGAACATCTTGTAGTCCTCGAGCCAGTAGTACAGCCCCAGGCAGCCGGCCATCACGCCGAGGAAGGCCAGCCAGTACGTTCGCATGGGGTAGCGCGTCCGCTCGGCCGAACCGTACATGTTCTCGCCCCACAGGTCGCTCTCGGCGTGCAGCTGGAAGTGAAAAAAGAAAAGAAAATTAGGCTATTTCTAGACTTTTTTTTGTTAGGTCCACAATAGTTTATTGGACCTTTAAAAAAAATCTAGATTTGAACAAGGAGGGTATGGGACCATCCATAAACCACGTGGAAACTTTTTTGAAATCTCAGACCCCCCCACCCCCTACGTGGACAATTTCCATACAAAACAAATCTGTTTATACGGGGCGCGGACATTGTAAATCGTTGTAAATCCAAGATGTCAGCCAAAATGAGGGTGATGAAATATTAAAAAAATGCATTTTATTGTTTGGAAGACAATCAACTATTAAAACTTGACTCGAATTTGATGTTTAAAACAAGAAAAAAAAAACGAAAATCCGAAAATCGATTATTCGAAGTCCCATGTAAACCTTCGGATTATCGAACTTGGACTGTACATTTTTCACTTCAGATTTGATCCAAAACAATTTAACACAGATCTATTTTTGCTCCGGATCGAATTTTAACCGCCCTTTTTACAATCTTCCGGACTTTAGCAAAAGTCGTATTTTGGTATATCTTTTGAAGTAATTATCTACGGGTCTAATGAGACCAAGGTTCCAAGGTTCAGCCAGTCCTGAGAAAGTATTATTTTTCGGTGCACAGGCTCACATTCAGACACACACACACGATATGTATACGTGAAGATGGGTCTAGGGAGTCAAATTAAAAAGTTCATTTTTCGAGTGATTTCATAGCCTTTTTTATTGAGGAGAGGAGTTTGATCTAAACGAAAAGGTCTATTTTTTAAAACGCAACGGCACATTGAACGACCTAAAACATTTTTAATGGATTTTTAACCATTTTTGAAAATAAGCAAAAAAAACATTTTCTGACAGAATGTCTCTTTCTTAATAGCTCGTTTCAATGAAATCATAGTAGATCCATTGTAAATGTCGTCTTGTCAATTTAAATTTTTGCCATTTAAATCTAAAGACTGTTGGTTTTAGGCAAGTCTTCATTCATAAAAATAGGGTTTTAAATCAATTTTGATAAAAAAACACGATTGAAAAACATTTTGATCTCTTTTTTTCAGTTTAAAGCAAAATAATATAATAACAAGACAACATTTAAAGGCTGTTACGGAGCTCGGAAATAACGCAAAACTCCATATAAATAAACGCCCAAGATTCGCCCAATGAAAGATTTTCGAATGGTCCCACTTTGTTTACATCTACAAAGTAGGAAGCTGCTCAAGCACAAGCATGACTTTTTTTCTTACTGGTAATTGAGCTGTTTTATAATCCGTAGTATGTGTTTTATTTTGTCTAGTTTTTGATATTTTTTTGCTGGAAAATTGCCGCTTTTCGATCTGTTAGAAGAGATTTTTCTTAAAAATTAAATTCCCTGTCTGATTTTGGAATCCAACAAACTGAAAGGTTTTCACTAAACCAGGGTTTCAAAACGAAATCAAACAATAAAGACAGCTTCTGGATGGTAACAATCGCATCGACGCCACAAACAACTTCCATTAATAATTATAAAAATTACGATCTCGTCTTCAACATTCTTAAAACTTCTTGACTTCAACTCCAGGTCCTTAAAATCCACACATTTTTCATTCTTTAAAAAATAAAAAGAAATTGTTGTGATCGATAACAATACTTTCTAGGGGAAATATACACTTTCCAATCAAACACCTATCTTCGTCATATGTCATTTTCTCTATAAATGCTACTTTTCGTGAGTGTTCGCTTAAAACTTCATCACAATTGGCAGCACTAAGCAGACCCAAAAGAGCGCTGGAAGAAAAAAAAGAACTAAGCTGAAAATAGGAAAATGGGCGTGGCCCAATGCACTCAACTGATTAGAATGCATTTGGGAAATATTTTTATTTAAATGGTTGTAAAATGAATAGCATAACTTTTAATAAAAGTGAAAATAAACAGAAATGTTCACACAAAGTTGCTCTACTCGTTGGTGTACTGAATTGGTTGGTGTTAGTGAATTTCAAAGAACACTCCAGATTATCCAGCATCATTCAAACACGACCGCTTATTATGCTTAAAATGGGTATATTTCCCCTCCTTCTTGTGGACAGTAAATTGGTTCCACTTAGACAGTACAAAATTGAGGCCGTTTTGCGAACCACTATTCAGCACCCATGTGTAAACCATCAATTATCATTAAATTGTCTTGAAAAAAAAATGAAAAATTCAAAAACTTTAAAAGTAAATTTAGAAGTTCAGATACTTAGACATTTTTCAAATATCTTAGAAGATTCAAAAAAATTAGAATTTAAATATTCAAAGAATACAAAATTTAAAAATCCAAAGATTCTTAAATTCAAAAACTGAAAAAAAAATATTGTTTATGCAATTTTTTTAGAAATGCAGGAAATCAGAAATTTAATAATTCTAAGACTCAAAAATTTTCATTCAAACTAAATTCTAAAATTCAGAAATAAAAAAAACAATTATTCTAAATTTGGAAAGTCAAGAACATGAAATATTTAAATAATTAGTAATGCTACTATTATTTTTTCAAAGAAATTAAGTATTATTTTTGTGTTTAAATTTAAAAAAAATATTTTTTTTTTTATCTTTGAAAAAACATTTAAGAATTCAAGGAATTGAAAATTTTGAAATTTACTTCCAGAATTTTAGTATCCAAGAGTTTTGATTTTTCAAAATATAATAATTTTTGTTTATCGTTTTTTTTTAATTCTAAAATGTGTAGTAAAAGTAAGTAAATCTTTCCTTGTTCCTGAGGGAAACACCCGTGAAGAGAATCGGGGCAGGCATTTACAAAGCGGATTCAGTGACAGTTTATCAATCAACTTAATGTTAACATGTTGGTTAATGTTAACAATCCATAGGTTGTCTTCCTAAGGTGTCTTGATAAGGTCCAGTTCGAATCCAGAAGGGAAAAAAATGAGCTACTTTTCTTGACCGCGTTTCTTCCGATCTCCGCACCGTACTTTACGATGGGTAGAGTATATGGTCCCCTTGGAAAGAACTGTCAAGTAAGACCGCGAAGTCGTACAAAGGGTCATTGTCTTGGTTATTGTACTCAGAAAATTAAGCTTAATAAGCTTAAATTTGAAATTTCAGGACTCAATTATCATAGGGCATTCAGACCCTAAAGATAAATTTAAAAAAGTAAATTTTGTTCTTTTAGCGAAAGCAAGCCAGAGAGGATAAAGAAAAGCCCCTAGAAATGGTTCCCTCTCCTTTTTTTTTGTGCTGATCGTATAGTATTTATGTATCGTACCTATATATAATTTCTTAACCCCTTTCTTGGGAGGTGCGCATCGGCCCTTAAAATTTTGTTGGTTTTCACGATAAAACACCCACATCACTCCCCCCAAATCACTCACCGGTTCGTGCAGGTTCCGCTTCAGCTCGGGAAAGTCGTACGGATAGTAGGGATCGCGTGCCTCGACCGGCGTATCGGCCAGCTTCGGATAGTCACCGTAGCCGAGGCCATCGTTCGGATAGGGCTGGTACTCGGCCGGATGCAGACCATACTTGCGGGCAGCCGCCTCACGCTCCTTGTCCGTCTCGGGGAACTTGGCAGGCTTAAAGTCTTTGTTCCATCCGTCTGCAAAAAGGGGAAGAGATTTGTGACGAGTGTCTTCGGGACCAGATGTAAACACAACTCCGTGCTCTGACGACGGGTGATGTTACGTAAAAACCAAAGACAAGCAATATTAAACCAATTCCAGGCGGGTGAAGGGTGCTTCGTCTGGGTCTACCCGACCGGTTGGAGCAGGTACTTACGGGCGTTGCGTACGGCCAGCGCGAACAGGGCCGGGTTTTTGCTCTGAATTTGGGAGGCAAGTTTCAATCCCTTGATGAGTGCTGCCATTTTCGCTGGACCACTTTTCGCAGGATCTTTTGAACAAAACGTCAAATTATGACAACAGCAGGGGGAGCAGAGAGACACAAGTTTAGAACAGTCATGTTTTCAGTTTCAGCGCGTTCCGTTCAGGTCGATGTGCATTTGTTTTTGTACTAATATTCGATGGCTCAGCACACGGAAAAACAGGTACTGATTTCCAGAGTTTTTTTTTTTTCTTTAAAGGAGCAATAAACTATTGTCTTTCATATGTATATATGTAGGACCTAATCTAATCTAATCTAATCTAATCAGACCCTAGCGCAGCCAATCTTTCGAAGGGATCCTGGAGAGTGCCTTAGGTTAGATGACGCCTAGCACTCTTCTTGTCATTTATTAACATTTGTAGTGCGCCATTGCATCGAAATGCATTGAAACATCACAAGCGTTAAAGCGGCCAGGCCTACTGCGTAAAGCCGTATCGCAGAGATGACTCGTAATTGGGTTGAGTTTGAGCACTGAGTGTTCGAACAACAACACAATTCTGAATCGACAGGGGAGGAAGAAGCGTGGGGACACACCACCATACGCTCCGAGATTTGGTTGTATTCGTTGGGAGCACCATGCTAAGAAGGTTTGGTACTCCGGGACCCTCTGGGATGGGACATTGTATTTCCACGAATGCCCTGGACACTATTTGCCGTGGTTATAGCGCCACAACTCGCTCTCTGTAACAGTAGTCCTAATTCCAGTCCACGCTCACCAAGTCGTCATGGCCTACCGGTTAGCATTTTTGCTTACCAATACAAAGGACGGAGGATCGAACCCCGCCTCGAGCGACTTTGATTTTTCGTTCATATTCATCATTTCTAATTTATGTGTTCTTAACTTTCTCGTTGGGAGCAGATGGGAATCGAACCCAGAACCATTCGCTTACAAAGCGAACACCGTAACCAGTCAGCCACGGCCGCTCCCTATATGTATATATGTAGGACCTAATAAAAAAAACTCTAGATTTGGTCAAAATTGGATTTCTCGTTGTGAAAATTATAATACACTCAACCCCCGGTGGTAGGTCACTTTTTCGTTTGACACTTTTCTAGTTTGTACCCCGTTGGTTGGTCAAAGTCAAACTGAAAAGTGACGAACAGTCATTTTTTACACGGCGCTCACGCACACTATCAAAACAAACGTTTGGTAGTATGTGTGAAGTCCGTGTAAAAGGGGTGTCAAACTAAAAAGTTCGTTTGACAACAATTGGTGTCTAAGGGCATCTCCACCGCAGAGATCTAATTGCGTGGAAAACCTATCGGTTGGATCCCCAGTTTTAGCTTTGCTCCGTAGCTAATACACGTTTTCGCACCGCTGGGAGCTAATTTGGCTACCGAATCAAGCCCACCGCGGGGATCTAATTTATTCATTTTCAAATTCTAGCCGTTTTGTTGATCGAAATCAATAAAACTACATTTTACCATGATAGAACATGCTTCCAATTGCATAATATGTCCAAATTGTTTGCTTACATCAATAAAATATCATTTTCAAAATTTTAAAAGAGTTCATCCGATTTGCTCCCGACATGTTTGCACCCCAACTTTCGCACCGCGGGTAGCAAAGCTAAAGCTAAATTAGCCTTCGAGTTCATTCAGCGAAGAAAAAGTTCATCGGGGATCCGTCGAGTAGCCAAGATAGGTGCTCGAGAAGTCCCCGAGCTGCCGGTGGCTAATTTTTTCAGCGATTTTTTGAATTATTTGTATTTGTTTTGGTTGAAGATGCATTTATTTTGAATATCAAATTTGAATGAATATTAAAGAAATCAGTAATTTAGTTCAAAACGATTTTATTAAATTGAAAAGTTGTGGAATTTATATATTTTTTTGTATTTTTTTTAAATAAAAATAATCAACCACATTTATTAATATAAGTAAATCATCACCGAAAATTTAAACATGAATGTCCAAAACTTAAAAATAACTAAACTAATTTGAACATTTTTAAATTATGTATAAAATTCAAATATATATCAAGCGAAACAATGTAATTGGTCCAATGTGAGTTTGTTAACAAAGGGTGTATCTTGCTCACGTCAGTGAGGAGTAAGAAAAAATTACGAATACCGTAAAGGCTGATACGCAGATCCGAAGGAACGCAAAACTCCATATAAAAAACGCCCAAGAAACGGTCAGGGAAAGGGTCACGAAAAGGTTTTTCTTAAGCGGTACGCAGCATAAACGAAAAGTGGCGTTTGACGTTTCTTCGCGCGGTGCTTGTTTGCAATATGTTCTGATGAAAAAATTGAAGAATTGCAATTTTCCTTTTCAATAATCTTGTATTCGATATAATAATATTTAAAATCCCCGCCGAATCTCAAAATGCAGAATTTTGAAATTAAAAGGACAGATATAGTTTTTTGGTCGAAATGGAGTAAAAAAAGAAGTTGTCTTTATAGCTGTCGGCCACTATTGCTAGTACCAATCAGCAACCTCTGGATTGTGAGTCCAGTGCGCTGTCCAATTGATCCACACGGACGGGATCGAAATTAAGTAAAATTTACAAATTTACGAAAAACCCGAAATTCTAACATTCAAAAACACAATTTTTATCAAAAATAAAAATAAAATGAATTCAAAATCAGGAATTTGAAAATTTAAAAATTTTGGGAATTAAAGAATTGAGGAATTCAAGAATTTAAGAATTTAAGAATTTAAGAATTTAAGAATTCAAGAATTTAAGAATTTAAGAATTTAAGAATTTAAGAATTTAAGAATTTAAGAATTTAAGAATTTAAGAATTTAAGAATTTAAGAATTTAAGAATTTAAGAATTTAAGAATTTAAGAATTTAAGAATTTAAGAATTTAAGAATTTAAGAATTTAAGAATTTAAGAATTTAAGAATTTAAGAATTTAAGAATTTAAGAATTTAAGAATTTAAGAATTAAAGAATTTAAGAATTTAAGAATTTAAGAATTTAAGAATTTAAGAATTTAAGAATTTAAGAATTTAAGAATTTAAGAATTTAAGAATTTAAGAATTTAAGAATTTAAGAATTTAAGAATTTAAGAATTTAAGAATTTAAAAATTTAAGAATTTAAGAATTTAAGAATTTAAGAATTTAAGAATTTCAGAATTTCAGAATTTCAGAATTTCAGAATTTAAGAATTTAAGAATTTAAGAATTTAAGAATTTAAGAATTTAAGAATTTAAGAATTTAAGAATTTAAGAATTTAAGAATTTAAGAATTTAAGAATTTAAGAATTTAAGAATTTAAGAATTTAAGAATTTAAGAATTTAAGAATTTAAGAATTTAAGAATTTAAGAATTTAAGAATTTAAGAATTTAAGAATTTAAGAATTTAAGAATTTAAGAATTTAAGAATTTAAGAATTTAAGAATTTAAGAATTTAAGAATTTAAGAATTTAAGAATTTAAGAATTTAAGAATTTAAGAATTTAAGAATTTAAGAATTTAAGAATTTAAGAATTTAAGAATTTAAGAATTTAAGAATTTAAGAATTTAAGAATTTAAGAATTTAAGAATTTAAGAATTTAAGAATTTAAGAATTTAAGAATTTAAGAATTTAAGAATTTAAGAATTTAAGAATTTAAGAATTTAAGAATTTAAGAATTTAAGAATTTAAGAATTTAAGAATTTAAGAATTTAAGAATTTAAGAATTTAAGAATTTAAGAATTTAAGAATTTAAGAATTTAAGAATTTAAGAATTTAAGAATTTAAGAATTTAAGAATTTAAGAATTTAAGAATTTAAGAATTTAAGAATTTAGGAATTTAAGAATTTAAGAATTTAAGAATTTAAGAATTTAAGAATTTAAGAATTTAAGAATTTAAGAATTTAAGAATTTAAGAATTTAAGAATTTAAGAATTTAAGAATGTAAATTTTTATGTACAACAGTTAAAAACACGATTAAAAACCATTTCTGATCACTGTTTTTCATTTTAATTTTTTTTTTTTTTTTGGCAAGACAACACTTTTTTGATGGATCAATTATGGTCCCCTTGGAACGAGCTGTCAAGTAGGAGCTTTTCTGTCAAGAAGGACCGCGAAGTTAATTTTTCAAAATTGATTTAAAAATCCATTTTAAATTCTTTGTGGTCGTACTCAGAAAAATAAGCTTTATCGCTGTAATCAATAATATCAGCAATCTAAGCTTCATTTTAGGACCCAACTGCTCGGATTGCTTGTTTTCAAATCCGTATTGGCTTATTTAAAATGTTTTGCTTGAATTTTGCTTTTTACTCAATACAAATGACTTGTCTCTTGCATGTCTGGCAGTAGATCGACAATGCGTTGTCCAAAATTAATCAAACACAACCCCAATCTAACCTAAAAAACAAAACTGCATCACCCCAGATTACCAAAAGTCATTTTTCATGCGTGAACTTGCAGCACGGGAGGGAAAATATCTCCAAACTCCAAGAATTGAAATCGAAAAATCAATCATCACTCCTAATGTAAACATTTACTGACGTGAGCAGGATAAACTCTTTGTTTACAAACTCAAATTGACCCAATTACATTGTTTTGCTTGAAAAAACCATCCGTCAGACGATTTGCTCCCGGTAGATCCCGGAGCTAACCTGAGTTTTGTTTAGATTCGGATGAACACGGATGAACTCGAACCTAAATTAGCTCTCGCACAAGTACCGCGGTGGGCTTGACGCGGGTGCCAAATTAGCTTTGCAACGCAATTAGGTCCCTGCGGTGGAGATGCCCTAACCAACGGGGTTTGAGTGTAGTCAATTTTTATGTACAACGGTAAAAAAACACGTTTACAAACCATTTCTGATCATTTTTTTTTTTCATTTTAATGCAAAAATGAATAAATTGACAAGAAAACATTTTTTCGAAGAAGGACCGCGAGGTTAATTTTTTAAAATTGATTTCAAAATCCAACAATAATATCAACAATCTAAACTTAATTTTAGGACCAATTGGGTCCTAAAATTATGCTTAAATTTGTGATATTATTGTTCACAAAGACAAAGCTTGTTTTTTCTGAGTACAATGACCCTTTGGACGACCGCAATGGATTTGAAATTGATTTTTAATTTAATTTTGAAAAATTAGCTTCACGGCCCTTCTTGACAGAAAAGGTCCTACTTGACAGCTCGTTCCAAGGGGACCATAGTTGATCCTTCGATAAAATTTTGTCTTGTCAATAATTTTTTTGCATTAAAATGAAAAAAAAAAAGTGATCAGAAATGGTTTTTAATCGTGTTTTTTTATCGTTACACACAAAAAAAATATTACGGTAATGACAAAAGTACCTTACTTTAGAATTAAAAAGTGGTTAAAATTTGCTACATTAAAAGTTTTTTTCTTGATTTGAAAATGAAAACTTTTACTGCTACAGTTTTTGAAAATCTCATTGTTCACTGATTTAAAAGTTTTCACTTTTAATTCGACTGTAAAATTTCTTTCATTTTGTCGTTCTCGTGTAACCGTGTTCGCCTAAGTCCAAAATGTAAACAAACGTTTTGGTGATTCCGGTGAGTGGAGGTCCACAACGACTATCAAAACCGAACGCGGCCGCTGCCAGGACTTGGACGCGGAAACCTTCGAAAGAGGATGGTGCGGGCTCGGGTGCGGGTGCGGAACAAGGTTGGGAGAATAGGGGAAAGTTGGTTTTCAAAAGGATAAGGCCATGGCTGCAGCTTCCTGCAGGACCTGCAGCTGTTTCACGACCGAAATGGGTATGAATGAAGCTTGGGTGTTTGGTGGCGTTTGAGATTATTTTGTTTGTTTTTTTAGGACGCCGTTTATGTGGTTGCCGAAGATCGGAGGTCGGGATGTGGATTTGCAACGGTTGTATTCGGTGGTGGTGGCCCGGGGTGGGTAGACGAGATTGACGTTGAAGCAGATTTACATCCGCTTTTTGAACAAGTACGAAAAAGTTAATTTTCACGGTGAGGAGAAGGATCCGACGGAAGAGGGAAACGACGAGTAGCGGCATAATCGGAGGTGGTCAGCGCGGATGTTGCTCTCGGTGCCGGCGGTTTACGACCATCAGCAGCATTATGTGCCAGAAGTGATGACGAGACAGTGTGGGATGTCCCGAGGGTCCGCAGTCCATTTCTCGTTGCGGGACGAGTATTACCTAAACATCCGGAAGAACAGTTTGCACCAGTTCTGGAAGGACCGTCTGTACGAAAGCCGCAGGTCCTGGAGCTGTCGTACTCAGATTACTTCCAGAGGTTGGAGCGAGATCCAACGAATCGATCAAAAACATCTACCTGGAATACCGAAGAAGTTACAGGTGAGTATTGAGAATGTGTTCAGTGTCTAGCCAATTTCATTTACTTTAAAACTCTTTCAGCAACTCCCGCCCGCAAACGCTCATCTCGCAACGGCGCAGCTTCGGCTGGATGAACTTTAACGAGTTGGCAATATCTGTATCATTCTCGAAGGAGGACGAAGTGATCGTGAACTATCCGTTCATGCGCTTCACTTCCTAGCCGGAAAACGTCGACTTCCCTTCCCGAATCAACAACCAATGGCCAACTCCTCCAAGCCTGTCCTGATGATGGCCGGCAACGAGACCACCCTGTTCTCTACATCGCTGTCGCGCTCAAAAATAAAGAACGCGATGTTGCTCCCCAACGAAACATCCATCCGTAACCTGCTCAGCCTGGGGCCTTCGAACGTGACCGGTGGCGTACCGTAAGAATCGGTACAGCTTGGACGCGGAAGTTGGCCAGCCATAAGCAGATCCGTTAAATACAAAAAAAAAACGAAAACATACTGTTTTAATATTAAAATATTGAAATAAAATCCATCACATGTTTCGAAAATCATCACTGTAATGTTAAATGTTATTTATTCTTGCCATAAAAAGTTTTTTCTTATATTAAAAGTAAAAAACTTTTACCTATACAACGATTTTGTTCCAGAAATGCATGGTAGTATCAACAACTTTTTAACTTTTAAATTAAAAAGTTTGAACTTTCTACGAATATTCACCAACGCGAACTTTTAATCCAACGAACGATCTTTTTAAATTTAGAGTATTTTTTCTTTGTGTGTAGGGCTTTTGTACCCAATTATGGAGTTTTTTTTTTAATGGTCCAATAAACCATATTTTCAGTTTTTCCTTTTTGGTTGTTTTTTAATACCCCTGACTCAAGGTGGTTTCAAAAACACCCAAAAAGCAAAAACTGGAAATTTTGTTTATTGGACCATTAAAAAAAACTCCAGAATTGAAATAATAAAAATAAATAATTGAAACAATAAAAATAAATAATAATTGATAATTATCATTCGATATGAGAAATTCTCATATACCGCTGACGTTTCTGAAAACAAATGCAGGCTAACAAACAAGTCAAACTGCCAAACTATCAAAAAGTTTGTTAAGGAGTTATTAGACTACGACAAACAAACAAACAAACTCGCTAATTGTTTGTTTGTTTGTCGTAGTCTAATAACTCCTTAATAAACTCATAATAGAATTTCAAGTCCCTTTCGCAAAATTAAATTAACAGAAACTACGTTATTCGACGTCACAGATTTTTACATTTTTGTACACCCTTACCAAAAATCATGATTTTTTGAGTTCCAAATCCCACTTTCCATACGAATTTTTCAGTTCAACCCATATAACCATTTTTATGGTTGTAGTACCTGAACTCAAAAAATCGTATGAAAAGTGGGATTTGGAACTCAAAAAATCATGATTTTTGGTAAGGGAGTATAACGTCTGGGTATAACAGTATTGGTAGATGTGTTTGCTGTAAAATAAATAATAACAGAGAAAGAGAGAGTGAGAGTAACTGTTAGTCTAATCAAGGTACAACTTTTTCATGACTCATTTATTAAAAAGTGCACTTTTAACTATTTTGATTTCGTATTAAACCAAATCAGTATCGAAGAATTTTTTTATCACAACTTGTAAAAAAAATTAATCAGAAAATAATCAAATTCCAAACATTTTTCAAGCATCAAGGAAGAGAGTGAGAGCGAGAGCCAAACAACCCCAAAAGGACAACAGTGCGCGTTGGTATTGGTGCCGCCCGGGTCGTCTGTCGGTAGCAGCAGCAGCAGCAGGCGAGCGTTTATGTGCGTGCGTGGGAGGAGTAACCAAAGAGGAGAGCATAAATAAATTCATTCTACCGCAGTCGGTTGTGAGAATCGATGCTAGCAGGAGCATCGCGACGCCTACCTCGTCGCCGTGTGCAGAACAGGGAATTTAAAGTGCTACCGCCGCTGGTAGACAAAGTGTTTGGAATAGTCTTGTAAAATCAGCCTGCTGTGCTCGGGAGATTGTGCTTTAAAAGTTTAAAACAGATGAATATCCGTTAGAAGGGGTAGTTGGTTACAGTGTAAAGTGCACCTAATTGGATAAGCAGGCAGTGTTTTTTTGCGTCGCGACGGTTCGATTTCCCAGGTCAATATGATTGCCAGCTGGTACGAGATCCTGCTCATTTGTGGCATCATCCTGCTGCCCATTTGCTATGAAACGAGCCACAAATTTCGATACAACTTCAAGTTTTTCGTGTACTACTTTGCGGTCATGATAAACTCGTTGATATTGATACCAGCGATGCTTTTCCGGGCCAAGGATGTACGAAATCTGGTGTAAGTAGTCATAAAACATTTATGTAATTTATACATTTCCAACTGCCCATCATTGTGAGGCTAAATTTAAGTTTTTCCTTTCACTCGCGAGGAAAATTCCGAAAATCGATATTATTGACCTAAGAAAAGGCTGACTCCGCGAGGAAGCAGACGTGAAGAAACGGACACGACAAAATAATAAACAACGGTTTTCATTCACACCCGTATCATATCATCGTCGCCTTGTTTTCACCCGATGGAGCGCGTTTCTTCGCCGCGGAAAAGCACTTACTAATTCATTCACTTTGATTTAGAACGCTCAATCAAGTTAGCAGTGCTCATGGCGGCGGCGACGAAGCCTACTCAGAGTAGTAGGTAGTTGGTGGTGTTTATATGAATGAGAGTGAAAACGATAATTTGCAGTGGGTTGCTGCGACAGACGTGGATGATTATGATGATGGTGCATCGTCTGGCGAATATAGTGCTTGCTTGGATCTAGATGAGCATAACTCGCTAAATTGAGTCCGTCATAATTAGAACAAAATGTTACAAAGAACAATTTTAACGCTTAAAAAATATCACTGAACAACCAGATTGATATCAAAAACTCGAAACACACACGTATCGATTGGCAGATTTCGATAGACCATTATCGCGCTGTTTTGTACGCTTTTATTGGCCAAAATAACAAATTCCCACATCGTTTTTCGATTACTCCTATCAAGGCTGTGTTTACATCTGAAAAGGAGTACGTAGCCTTAGAGCACATTCTAATATTTATTAGATGTTTATGCTTGGTGTGCGCAAAAATAGATCACTGTTTGGATTTAAACGCAAGCCAATTCGTAATGTTAGCACAGATTGGAGGTGTTGCTCGAATTGGTGTGATAAGCAAATATCGCTTATCATTACAGCTTCTAAACTACCTTCCACCCAATACACATTAGGTTGGTCCAACGTTCACCTTTTTTCAATTTAATCAAAACTAACGAATTTTGGACCCAATTAGGACACATAAAAGACCCTTTAACAAATTGGTACAGAATAAAGTTACTCAATTTTTGGCTTTTACCCAACATGTGTCCAAATTTCTATTCATTTCACTCAACTACTTTTTTATATTTTTTATTTAACTGCTAAAATTTTTAGATTGGTTTGTCAGATTTTCAAACTATTTGGCTAATCGGTTAAGTCTCACTTCGGATAATCGAATGACGATTTTTTTTTCTTTGTACAGTCCAGACTCGAATATCCGAAGCCTCGATTATCCGATGTTTCGATTATTCGAAGTTCGATTATCCGATGGTTTGTATGAGACTTCGAATAATCGAACAACGAACAAAAATGTTTTTAGTAAAATTTGAATGGTTGATTGCCTTTAAAGTTTCTAAATGCATTTTTCAATATTTAATGACCGCCATTTTGGTCGCATTGGATTTAAAAATTCGTTTAATTTAAATTTATTCGTTTATTCGTAAAATTCGGTCATACATATGCTCAAAGAAGCCATTTTGCATCATTAGTTTGTCCATATAATTTTCCATACAAAATTGGCAGCTGTCCACACAGAAAAAAATATTCCTGTAAATTTACATTATTTATCATGTACCAAAAGGTATCATGATAAATGATGTATATTTACATTAGGTTCATTGGTAATTTACATTAGATTCATTGGAAATTTACATTAGTTTTGAAAATATACATTAGTTATGGAATTTACATTACTTTTGGAATTTTCATTAGTTCAAATCAACTAATTCTGATAGGCCAATGGGAATATTCCCATTCATATGAAAAGCTCTACTTGGATTGCAGTAGGAAAAGAGTGTGGCCTATGTTCTATTTTAAAATGATTGAAGCGGGCAGCAAAAGGAAATTCGGATTTTAAAAAGTTGTTTCACAAGTAGGGGACGCTTTCTGGTCGACGGCCAAGTGGAATAACGCTGGACTGGAATCGAAGGGACGACGGGTAGGATGTTCGGTGTTACTGCTGCCACCCGCTGCCGACTGAGCCATCTTCGCATTTTATAAACGAGCGGCTAAAGCATCAACTTGTTCAGGTCGAGGCTCAGGCAGTGGGCCAGTGAAGTATGAGAGCGATAGAAAGAGAACCAAATATAACTATTTTTAGTTAGGGTAGTTTTGAAGTCAACGTTTGGCAGAAATACATTGGATATATGATTTACATTAAATAGGAATTTACAGGAAGCTGAACACGGGTAAAAATTCATCAGATTTGAGTTTCCATGCTCAACGTTTCCATTAGATTCATGATTTACATTAGATTTAGATTTACATTTTAGTAATTTCCATGACTTTTTACTCTTTACATCATATTTCAACATTACATTCACAGCAAAAAATCCGATGGTAAAATCGCATGCAAAAGCATGCACATCACCTTCGTCAAAAAAGACACTTAATATTACACACTGCATGTACAATTTTTGTAAACACAAAAAAAAGTTGCAACCGACGGGATTCAAACCCAGCACCAACAGTAAGGACTGGCGCCTTAGCCCGCTCGGCCATCAGACCGATGAAAAATGGAAAGGATAAACGCATATATGAGCTTGACATTTCGGTCAAGTAGGTTTCCCATACTGATGGGCTACATATTGCACGGTGTAATATTACATAGAATTTCATAAAATAATGCAAATATTTTTTTACACCCAGGCCTTTTACACGCAGCTCGATTACTACTTTCTTTGCTGTGTTGAGTGAGTTTACATAAGTAACAGTAATTACGTGCTGCGTTAAGTTACATATTTTTTCTGTGCATACACCACACTATTTTATTTATTTTTTCTAATATGTTTAGGGGACATCAAAATGCGATCGTTCAGAAATTTCCAGGTTGTGCAAAAAATCTTTGACCGAGTTATGATTTTCTGAATCAATACTGTTTTTTTTTTAAATCGAAATATTGGTCGCAAACAATGTTCAACTTCATTTTTCGATGTAAAATTCAATTTGAAATCAAAAAGTACTTTAGTGAAATTTTGATAAAGTGCATCGTTTTCAAGTTATAGCCATTTTTAGGTAACTTTTTTGAAAATAGACGCAGCTATTCATTTTTTTTTAAAATAGTGCCCATGTTTGCCCACTGTAATTTTTTTTTCAAAGCTGAGAAAATTCTCTATATTTTGCTTTTTTGAACTTTGTTCATATTGCGCGTATTCCCGAAAAAGACACGCGGCATACCAGCCTCGCAACGATGCGCCGCACTTTCGACAAATGCGCGCTGTCAAATCCCATACTTTGTGTTTTGTTTTTGTTGATCTTCTTCTTCGAATTGCTTGGCATTGTTGCCGGGTATGTTTTTTATTGCTCCAAAAGTGCAGAAAATCGCTGGCAACAGTGTCTGCGGCACATTCGGAAAGGCCGCGTGGCGTGTACCTTCGAGAGAAACGGACAATAGAGATCTCCACGGTTTCTCTCCCGCACACCACGATTCTGTGTTAGTATTTGTATTTAAAGTATTGTTTTGGTTTTGAACGATTGTGATTGGCTGAATTCCAAGCAGCTGATTTTGTTTACACTTTTTTTACGCAGACATAGGCAAATCGAGTAGATCAATCGTCTGTAAAAACCAGCTGTTTACCACGTGCTCGTGGTATAACAAAGAACACAGCTGATTTTGACAGACGAATCATTCTACTCGATTTGCCTATGTCTGCGTGTAAATTTGTTACAAACTAACACACTCTCGCGCGTGGATATCTCTATACGACCCTTAGTTGCTGCGATATTGCCATGCAATGGTTTGAAAACAGGAAAATTTATGTTTTTCAGTCTCACCCAAACAGCCCACCATTATCGAATGTCAATATCTCATTTCTAATCCCATTTTCTAATGTCAACATATCAGAAAGTGAAAAAAAATAAATAGTGTTTTTTTTTGCAAATCAAGTTTTGGTGACAAAAAGTGAAATTAAAAATCACCAAATTTTTTGACCGTGTATAATTTTTTTCAGTGTAGTCCTTATCCATACCAAGACATCAAATCGATCAAAAAATTTCTTCAAAAGATACAGATTTTTTGAATTTTCATAAATTATTTTTGTATGGACAGCTGCCAAATTTGTATGGAAAATTATATGGACAAACTAATGATGCAAAATGGCCTTTTTTGGGCATACCGAAAGCACCAAAAAAGTTTCAGCCGGATTAAAAAATACAAAAATTAAAATTAAAAAATTATTTGTAGAGAACTGCTCATTGATAGTACAATACTAAAGGTTCTGTGTAAATCTAAATCCGTCGAAATATCAACTTTAAATTTTTTTTATCAGTAGTGAAAACCATGACTTTCGATTTGCCAAAATATGCAAAGTTCCGTAAATCATCAGCTCTAAAATTTTGGGAGATTGAATTTAATTGTGCATATCAAGCCACCCTAAAACACACGTGCACCTGCTTAGGGTCGATAACAATTGCGCTGTATAGTAACTGGCGCTACTACCAGAAGGTGGCTTTTCCCCTAATCTACGCACATTCTCAATGGCCAATAGATAACACGAGCGATTTTTTGTGAGGACAGATACGATTATATGAGAAATAACCATTATTAATTGCAATTTCCAATAGATTTTAGAAAATGATCAATTTTGTAGTTATTTCTTAGAAAGATACATCAAGAAGTTAAATTTAGCAACAAATTAGTATTAATTCTTGAACAAGTCGTTCAAACTTTCCAGATCCCCGCAGCAAATAAAATAAATAATCAACTAGGTTAAGGATCCAAACATGCTGTTCACCTGGCGCTAATTTCACTGGGTCAGGCGAAAAGTAAAAACATCGTCACCGGTAGACCTCTGCTGTCCGGCTGAATAAGTAAAATGTGTGCACAAACTTGTTCGCAAACGACCCGGCAGACACTTTGGCGTTTGGGTCATGATACAAAGATACATACCTAAATTGATACTTCCACCTCACTGGAGCGGCTCGACTTGGTGCACTCAATTTATCTGTCTCCTTAACGAGGTTGATATAACTGCCTGGACGTACACTACTCAGTCTGTGGACACTCGTGACGACGACGGCGACGCTGGCAGAATCCAGAATTAGCTTAAATGTGTTCCAAGTCCTAACTTGGTGAACATGTAGCTTAATCGTTTTTTACTCCAAAGAGGTACCTCCTCGTGAGCATTGACCTTAATGGTAGTTATTTATTGTAACTTGTCACAAAGTGACGGCGATCGCCAAAAAATATCACTTTCATTACAAATCAAAGAGTTGCAAAATAATTCATGCCCTTACGAACACCGATTTGCGCGCAAACTTGCCATCATTACCTGATGCCGGCGTTTGGGGAGGTTCATTGCCACGTGGTGCGCTTGGACGTAGCTCTAAACCTGTTGTGCGGTAGACGGTAATGACCTACAGGGGGTGCCATGCAACCGGCTCGGTGAACTGAATCTCCTGTAAGGTTGATAAGTGACTTTCATTGAAGTACTCAACTCTAGGAGTCTTTAAATGGTAAAATAGTAGAAAAATCAAAGTAGGCAAATAGGTTCTAGCCTCTCAAATACCTTACGCGGCTAGTGCAAACATACTTGGTTGCTTGGATTGCCTTTAATGCTGCCTGAAATCCCCAGAACCAGATTTTGTCACCCGGGTGGGCGATTAGATAAGAGGCGCGCCGCCATATTATCGGTTATTTCGGGTTTCAAAGGCCACCGATAAGTGACGCAAAATTTGATAAATTTGAATGCAACTGCATTAGGACGCTGCAGCTGTAAACAATAATAATTTCGTTGCTAGCTCCCCGTTTAAGCAACAATGGAATTAATTGATTTAAGCTAGATTAGGGGAGAGTGGAGAGACTTGAGTCGCTTTTTTTATGTCGCGCATAGTTATCACTAATTATTATCTTAATATATCACTATGAACATTTGTAGGAATCAAAAAAATTAACCTTGAACTATTGTTGTAATGATTGTAACCTGATCCACCTACAAAATGTTGAAGACATCTTAAGAGACATGTTTCTTATTGATCCGAATTATTGATTTTATGTTAGTTACAGCAATTTCACTTAAAACCTGTACGGTTTTGTTGAAAATATGACAAAAAAAAATATAAACATGAAAAATATTATACACCTATTTAGACGAAAATTGAGGATGTTTACAAAAATTGATAATGTTTGTTTACAAAACATTTGAAAAATGGTTGAATGTGCATTACCTACGTCATCTTCAATTACGCTAATTAAATCTATGTACGAAAAACTAAACCAATCGACACCCTAGTTAGTTTGCAAAACGTCTTATAACAGCCATCACGACCTCCGACACTTATTTGATTTTTTTTCTCTAAAACAAGGCAAATTTCATAGTTTTTTAATGGACGGACGTTTATGTCAAAATAACACCAGAAAGTCAGGAGGCGAAAACATTTTTTTTTCTAAACTTCAAAAGAAGAAACTTTATTAACTGAAAGCTATTTTTAATGCATTTTCTTCACTTTTTTTTTACTTTTAACTTTATGATTTTTTGTGAAGTCTGGTCCAAAATTCATAAAACAAAAATGTATTTTTTCGCTATTTTTTTCTTTGTTGCTTAGATATTTATTTTGAAAACTGACGATTGCAAAACAACTGTACTGAATCAAGGTTGTCAGTCGATAGAATTATCGTCGATAATAATATCGTCTAACGATAACGATACAATGGTTATCGTTATCTTCGGGACGATAACGATAATCTATCGTTATCGTTTATTCCGATAATTATTCTATCGGCGATAATCTTATCGCTGATAACGGACGATAACTCATTTTTAAAATCTTTCATAAATAAATCAATATCATATTAAATTTTCATTGCAGTTGCTTAGAATATGTTTTTTGATAATGTAGTAAGTTTCAAAGCATAAATGCAAAAAAAAATCACAGCATATCGTATTTTTTGAAAGTACTAAAGTTTTCATAATTTGAAATATGGGTATCAAACGAAGCGAAATTTTACCTGCATTTTCACTGTTTTAGATTTTTTGAATAAAATACTAATATTTTCACAAAATACCGTATTTTCTCGAAAATACTCAAATTTTCATTATTCGCAATATGGGTATCAAACGATTCAAAATTTTGCATGCATCTTCACTGTTTTAGAGATTTTTAAATAAAATACTGAAATTTTCACAAAATACCGTATTTTCTCGAAAATACTTTAATTTCATTATTCGCAATATGGGTATCAAACGATTCGAAATTTTGCATGCATTTTTACTGTTTTAGAGATTTTTAAATAAAATACTAAAATTTTCAAAAAATACCGTATTTTCTCGAAAATACTCAAATTTTTACAATTCGCAATATGGGTATCAAACGATTCGAAATTGTGCTTGCATTTTCACTGTTTTAGAGTTTTGTGAATAAAAAACTAAACTGTTCACAAAAAACGGTTTTTTTTTTGAAAATACTCAAATTTCTATAATTCGCAATATGGTCATCAAACGATTCGAAATTTTGCATGCATTATTATTGTTTTAGAGTTTTTAGAATGAAATACTCAAATTTTCATATAATTATAAAAAAATAGTATTTTCGAGAAAATACGGTATTTTGTGAACAGTTTAATACCGTCAGTGGGGGTGACATTCGGTCAAAAATCGAAACACCTCTCGTAATTTCTTAATAACAAAACCAATTTAAATAACATCGAAAATCTTTCAACGTAGATTTGTTCTTAGATAGTTAACTAACATTTTTCCAAAATATGGTGGATTTTAATTACCACTACCTTAAATGCCAATAGTTTTAAAATTGACCCAATCTCCCCTTAGAAGGGGTGACATTGGGTCAAATGAAACTAAAATGATGCTCAAATACAACGATATGGTAAAAACAAGTCATCCAACAGTGTTTCTTGTTCGAGGGAATCGTATTGACATGCTACAATGTTTGAAGAGGAGATTTTCAAACATTTTGGTAGTTTTCGAGCAATTCCAAAAAAAATATTAGAAAAAATAATTTTTCGAGAAGTAGTTTTTGGCCAAAAACGTACCACAACTTCAGACAGCTGTCAAAATAACAGGATGTGTTCTAGCAACGAGATTTTTTCAGCGAAGTCATCTTAAGATGTCCCCTACACAACCCTTTTAACAGAATCCAGTTTCATTGAGAAGAACCTGAGAAATGGTAAAAAATCACTTTGACCCAATCTCACCCCCCAGACCCAATGTCACCCCCACTGACGGTACCCATATTGCGGATTGTGAAAATTTGAGTACTTTCCAAAAGATAATACGGTATTTTGTGCAAATTTTAGTATTTCATTAAAAAACTCTAAACAACTCCCCCCCCCATCGTGGACAATTTCCATACAAATAAAATACTTTTTGTATGGAGCGTGGAATTGGGTCTAGGGTGTGACATTGGGTCATACAAAAATGCTGAAATTTGTGTGACCATACACAGAAAAAAAAAGTTGAATTTTGGAATGTTGAAAATTTGGTGGGTTGAATATTACCTCTTTATTTGTGTAATATTACATAAAAAATGTGTAAAAATGTGAACCTGATGAATATTAATCAAAAACTGATGAAAATTCATCATTTTCTGGGGTAAAATTTATCATTTATTTTGCCACAAAATCTGTCACCATTTCCTGATGAATATTACCATCATTTTTTTTTTCTGTGTACCCCCAGACCAAATATCACCCCGAATCAATATTTTGACCTATTTGTAGGATGCACTGTAATTTTCTATCAGAAGTTTTGCAAAATAAACGGGAAACAGAAAACCGACCTCAACACGAGTTTTTTTAAGGCTGTGTCTACCTCTACACTGTAACTGAAAATCGCAGTTTGCTGAGTTCGTTTTCGCACTTTTTCATACGATTTTTTCAGTTCAACTACGATTACACTTTTTTGTGTTATCGCAGTCGAACTAAAAAAATCGTATGAAAAAGTGCGAAAACGAACTCAGCAAAGTGCGATTTTCAGTTACAGTGTATGTAAAGGCGGGGCCAGACAATGTCCAACGACCTTGGAATTGGCCGTCAGTTGCACTGCCATTCGAAATTGGTTGAAATAAAACTTTAGCATTATTTTATAAATTTCTCATATCTCTTTCCAGGTGGGCAGGAGCATTTTGTCGCCACATCTCGACGGTTCTCGGCCTGCGCTGGGAGCTTCGGGGAGCGGAAATTTTGTCCCGTGACGAGGCCTACGTCATCGTCTCCAACCACCAGAGTTCGCTGGACATTTTGGGTAGGATGAAAGTTTGAATTTTATTAAATAACTTTTTTCTAAAATTGTATCTCTCTTTTTAGGAATGTTTGACTTTTGGCACGTGATGCAAAAGTGCACCGTGATAGCGAAGAAGGAGCTTCTGTACACTGGACCGTTCGGAGTGGCCGCCTGGCTTGCGGGACTGATTTACATCGACCGGAAGAACCCGGCCAAAGCGCACAGCGTCATGAACGACTGCACCGACATGCTGAAGGAAAAGCGCATCAAGCTGTGGGTGTTCCCGGAGGGTACCCGGCGGAACACGAACGAAATTCACGCGTTCAAAAAGGGCGCCTTCCACGTGGCCGTCAGCTCCCAGTTGCCAATCATGCCGGTGGTGTACAGCTCGTACAGCACCTTCCTCGACGACAAGGCCAAAATCCTCAACAACGGGCACGTGATCGTGACCACGCTGGAACCGATCGAGACGAAGGGCCTCACGACCGAGGACATTCCGGCGCTGATGGAGCGCGTGCGGAACGTGATGATCGAAACGTTCAAGGCCACCTCGAAGGAGATCGAAGTCAAGTACGGCGTGAATGGGAACGGGCTCGCGACCACCCTCAACAGTGGCGGAAAGGGACGGTTCCGGTATCTGGATGAGTTGATCAAGCCGAAGCTTGGAGGTGGAGGCGTAGCAGGAGGGGATGCCGGGTCGCCTCTGGTCAGCAATGGGTCGTCGGTAAAGCAGATGGTGCCACCATTGGTACCGGACGGCGTTCACCGGCGTAAGGATTAAGGATCTTGTGCTGCCACATTCTGGGTTCTCTCTGCGAGTGGAACCACGCAGCTGGCATAATCGACGGCAAACCCACACTAGTGAGAACATGAAACCATGTTTTTCTAACTTTTTTGTATTTATTAGTAGTCGTTTGTTTTTTTTTGAGCTAAAGACGCTTATATCCAATGTATTATTCTAGTATTTTTTTAACTTTAGGTTTTTGGTTTTGTTTAACAATAAAAACAAAGAGTCATTTATCAGAAGGCAATCATCAATGCAACCGAAAAAGCACTTAATGACGACAACCAACACATGTTTGACTAAACCTCGAAAGTAAATATTACCACTGGAAGCTGTAATTAAGCAAGTCATTAGACGTAATCAGGTGCAAACATAAGCAGGTCCTGCTCGAAACAGATGAATGATACTTCTTTGTTGAGAAACATAGCGTCTCGTAGCTGAGTGCAGTGCAATCCGAAATCACTGCGGTTTCTTTACATTCACAGCAGAATTAACTAAATTAGTAATGTTTATTTATGTGTTTTGTTGTGTACATAAGTATAAATTCGTGTGAATTATTTTATACTGAAGAACAAATCTTATGATAACCAAATTAAAGCAAGGAGGCATTTTAACAGAATTTTCAGACAACTAGTTCATAGGAAGCAAACACATCCACACACATAAATCGACAGACTTATGAACCTTCAACGAAAGTATAGGGACAAAATTAATACGAGTCCGTATTGCGTCGCCATTATAGTTTCGAAATGTGATCACAGTGCAGTATGGAGTCTAATTTTGCCTGATAAAATATCTTCACTGTTCTGTCATAGATACAATGTATAAATATAGGGAAGTGCGTCGTGGAATGCGTACCCCCGCAAAAGTGTTAGTTTTCAAAGTTCAATCAACAATAAAGTAAAATCTAAAATTCCTTTGTTAATACGACAAGTTGGTATCATGAATATCACAGCCGAAAAACTGCCCATTAGAGTTGGGTGGGTTATTTTGCGATTGTCCACGCTCCATAAAAAAAGTTTTTTTTTTGTATGGACAATTTACCACATGGATTATGGATGAAACTTAGTGAGCCATAGCGTGTGTTGGTTCTAAATCTGGTTTGGAAGATATGATTTTTTTTAAATCGTGTTTTCTGAGGAAAGGCTATAAAATCACTCGAAAAATAAACTTCTTAATACGAGCTCCTAGAGACCCACCACAAATATTTTTTTATAAATTCGGAAAAATTCATACAATTTTGTCTCTTGCACTATTAAAATCGATGAAAATTAATTTCTCTACATGTCACCTAATTAGGCTTAAAATTTTCAACTGATAATATCTCGGTAAATTGCAGAAATTATAGGAAATTTCCTCAGTTTTTCAAAGATAATTTTTGGAGGTGCTTTTCTGTTAAGTATTTTTTACATCTGGAGTAACATTTGAAAAGAGCGCATAAGCATTTTGACAGCTCAGCAATTCTCTACGAAATCGATATTTTTTTAATTTTATTTTTTGTATTTTTTAATCCGGCTGAAACTTTTTTGGTGCCTTCGGTATGCCCAAAGAAGCCATGTTACATCATTAATTTGTCCATATAATTTTCCATATAAATTTGGCAGCTGTCCATACAAAAATGATATATGAAAATTCAAAAATCTGTATTTTTTGAAGGAATTTTTTGATCGATTTGGTGTCTTGGGCAAAGTTGTAGGTATGGATAAGGACTACACTGAGAAAAAATGATATGTACTCGGTATTTTTTTTTTGGTTATTTTTAATTTCACTTTTTGTTACTATAACTTGATTTGCACTATTTTTATTAATTTTACATTTTCTGATGTTTTAGGGCAAATTTCCAGAGCGTGCCAAAACATTTTTGATCGAGTTATGAATTTTTGAATCAATACTGATTTTTTAAAAAAATCGAAATATTGCTCGCAAAATTTTTTCTAGCTTCATTTTTCAATGTAAAATCGAATTCGCGATCAAAAAGTACTTAAGTGGAATTTTGATAAAGTTTTCAAGTTAAAGCTATTTTAGGTAACTTTAAAAAAATAAATAGTCGCAGTTATTCTTTAAATCGCATTAAATCTAGCGCTCATGTTTGCCCACTAGGGTGCCCAGAATTTTTTTCAAAACCTCGCTCCACAACCTGATTATTGTTCCTTGAGCTATTTTAGGACTCTGGGCCAAATATGAGCAAAATCGGTCAATATTTACCCATTGATACTCGAGGGTGAAGTTTGTATGGGAAAAATTGGAAAAATGTATGAAAAACCCAATTTTCTTACGGCTTTTTTTTGCAGGGCACGCTATTTTCATCCAAATATTCTCAAAAGTGAGATTCTTATTGCAAATTTAATGTTCTACTACTTTGTAGAAAATGCCAAAGCTGTAAAACTCGATCCTGAAAAGTTATTAGCGATTTAAAAATGTTATTTTTGTATGAAAAACATTTTTTCACTCGAGTTCTCGAGGCTCGAGTATCAATCAGTTAATCTTAACCAATTTCGCTCAAAATTTACACAGATGCTTAAAATAACCCAAAAAACCGTTTTCCGCTTGTGGAGCAGGGGGTCATTTTTTCTGGGCACCCTATTGCCCACCCTTGAAAAAAAAATTGAGAAAATTCTCCTTTTTTGCTTTTTTAAACTTTGTTGATACGACGACCCTTAGTTGCTGAGTGATTGCCATGCAATGATTTAAAAACAGAAAAATTGATATCTTCTAAGTCAAGACTAACATTCCAAAAAGACGCCCTTTTGAAATGTTAGTCTCGATTTAAAAAAATGAAAATATTGTTTTCGAAAAGATCGCAAAATTTCACTTTAGATTTTTCAAAAAGACGATTTAAAAAAATCATATCTCCTAGTCCAGATTTTTCAACATGTAAATAACTTCCTAAAAGTTCTAATTCTAGAGTTTTCTAAAGGTCCTGTAAAAAAATTGTAAGATGAGTTGTTTTTGTTTTTGTTATATATTGTTAGTTGTTTAACGATCCTCGGTCCTAACCTGGTCACAGCACCTAAAAGGACCTAATAAAAATAAGTTAAGACAAAAAACATATATTAGACAATAGCTTATAGGACCTTTAAAAAACTCTAGAATTATTACCTACAACTTTGCCGAAAATACCAAATCGATCAGCAAATTCCTTCTCAAGATATAGAATTTCATACATTTAAGTACATACCCATTTTGTATGATCAACTCCCAACATTGTATGGAAAAACTTATGATCGAAAATGCCTCCTTTGGAATTGGAAATGCATGGACAAACTTTCATCCCAATCAAAAAAATAAAATTTAAAAATCTTAAAAAAGGCGAAATCTTTTTTCAAAATGTTGTTTGTATTTTTCGACCTGTAAAGTATGAAGAATGGTTAAAAAAAGGTCCAAATGCATATGTTTTTGTAAATTTAATTTGAAAATCTATTTTAAAGTTTACTATAAAATCAACAACATAAACTCAATTCTAGGACTCTATTTGAATTGGGTGTGAATCTGATGCGCAAATAAATTTGAAAAGTGCAATTTTGATTTTTTTTCTTTAAATATAAAAAAATATGTCAAATTTTTTTAATTATAAATTGCAAAAAAAGTTGTTAAATGAATTCATTATTTAAGGCAGCTTGAAATTAAAAAAAAACAATCAGTGAAACAAAGTTAATTTGTGAGGTTTTTTGCTTTAGCGTGCATGATTTTTGTCTCTGTCAAAAATGAGGCGACGTTGTCAATTTTACGAGGTTCGTGTCCAAGCTGCAAGAAAGCTCGCGAGCTCAAACTCAATCAACTGTGGTACCAAACGATTGACAGGTGCTCGTTTGCCTACCGTCAGGCGTTTTAACCAAACTAGATTTTTAAATATAATTATTGATGCTTCGAAAGACGTGCAAGGACATTGAACTTTTTATAAGATTTTCAAGAATTTAATATAGCAAAACCGTAGAAATATGTACCCTCCCTGCAAAGGCTTATGAATTGATCTCAGTTGAAAGGTTCTCCAAATCTCTGAAGTTCAAATGTAACATCCTGGAACAAAACTGCTAATTTCTAATAAAAATACAAATTGAATTGAATATAGCAGAACAAAATTGTGATATTATCAGATAACAAAAACGAGTACTTACCCATAAAGATTCCTCCCATTTTGTTTGATAAATAAAACATTGGATTTCGGACGAAACGCAAAACAAAAAAACAACATTCAAATTGGATTTACTTTCCTTTATTCATCATATCGTGAAACGCAGTCGCCGTTTGTAGTGTAACACATTTACGGATAGCTTTTTAGACACTGGTCTCTAGCTGGGGTGTGGTGGACCTAAAAACCACGCCCATGATTCTTTCAACTTCGTTCAATTTGCACGCGTTCGCGTTGAGGTGCGGTTCTTTTCGGTTCATTCTACTTTTTGTTGTTACATAGTTTGATCTCTATTATTGTTTGATTCATCATTTTTATTTTTAAAGATTTTTGAATGCGTGTATTTTTTTGAGTGGCCACTTTAGTGATTTTATCTTTCAAATTGTAGTTTATTTCTTACCAGTAAGAATACATTCTATTGATTAAGGAGAGAAACTTTTCCTGGCTCAATGTATTTTGCCTTTTCTTAATTACTAAAGTTGTAGATACATTAATTCTTATAATATATTGTACCGTTAGGACATTTTAGACGTAATTTTAGCAAAATTGACAAACATGAGTAAAAAAAAACATTTGGTTCTTCAAAATCTGGTTGCCTTGGCTTTTCTTGGCTCTTAATATTTGATGTTGTTAATAGGTGACAAAACAGAAGAAAAGCGAAATGGAAAGTGTGTTAAAATGAGAAAATGAAGAAATAAAAACTTTCAAAAAACTAATATACAATTAGAACAAACATGCGGTAGATCGAAATGTGTCAACTTTTCTCAAAATTTCCCTGCCTCGCCCCTGCGCTTACTTGCTAAGTTGGCCCCGGCCCGCGCTCCGGACGGCGCCCAGCTCGGGAAAGTCTTTCGACGAAAAGGCGTCGCTGCCGGGCGGCGAACGCGGCGGTTCCGGCGGTGCCACGAGCGAACCCCTGCCGTAGCCTCCGGAGGGACGCGCCGACGACGTCGACGGCCGATCGGACGAGTCGGGCGAACGGCGCTCCTGCTTGATACGGCCGCCGCCGCGCGTGTAGTCTGGCGAGGCGCGACCTCCGCGGGTGTAATCCGGCGAGCCGCGACCTCCGCGGGCGTAGTCGGGTGATTCGTCGCGGCCACGGTAGCGGTCGCGTTCGCGCCGGCTGCTGGAGCTGCGCTCGTCCCGTCGGCGGTCCGGCGAGTCACGCCGGTACCGGTCGTAATCGCGGTCCCGTCTGTCGCGCGAGCTGCGGGACGACGGCGAGTAGTCGCGACGATCGCGCGTGCTTCGGGATGACGGAGAGGGATCGCGGCGGTAGGAGGAGGAGGAAGAGGAGGTAGCTCCCCACGGGGTTCGCGAGTCGCGGGCTCGGCTGCTGCTGCTGGCCATGCTGTCGTTGAGCGCGGGGTATTCGTCCTTGACCTGTTGGGGGGAGGGAGTGGTGTTTAGTGATGTTGGAATTGTGGGTTGGGCGCGTGAACTCACCTTGACACGTTCGCTGTAGCTGGAACTGGCCGCCGAGGATGAGGGACGACTGGACAAGTAGCGGTCCTTCATGCGATCGTCGTCGTACTTTTCGTAGTGACTCTTGGGCAACTTGGACAGCTTCGGGTTGGTGAGGTGGGTGACCTCCGATGAGGACACAAACGAGCAGTTATCGAACTGGGTGCTGATGTACGAGCTGGTGTCCCCGATTGCGGTCGTGTTGCACAGGTCCGTGTCTGCGTTCAACGGCAGATGGCGGCCCGGTTTCATCTCGATGCTCAGATCGAGACAGCAGCTGTCCGAGATGATGAACGCCCAGCGGACGCACTTGGACAGCGGGCAGTACTTGCCGTTGCCCTTTTCCTCGTGGAAGTCACACGAAATGTCCTTGGTGTACTCGTACACATCCTTCTGGATGATGGCCTGGGCGATGTGGACCGACGGGAACGTCTTGATGTCCATTCCGAAGCTCTCGGTGGCGCGCTTCAGCTGGTAAAACAACTCCGACAGCGGACAAACCAGCAGCGTGTTTTCATCCATGTTGGCCTGGGTCAAAATGCCCTTCAGGATGTTCTCCACCATCTTGATCTCCGTTGTCTCCGTAAACAGCGGCGGCATCTTCTCGCCCTGGGACAAAAAGTTGAACAGCCGCAGCACGATCTCGTCGTTGTCCTTTTCGCCCATCGCGTCCGGCGGAATCGGCAACCCGTGGTCCGACTCGCTGTGGACCTTGGCATCGTACGAAAAGCCCAGCGGCAACTTGCCCGGATCGATGAACATGTGCAGCCGGTCCTTGACGCCGTCCCGCAGGCTGTACCGCACCAGGCCCATCTCGGCCGGAATGTAGGTGCCGTTCGAGGTCACGCAAAAGTACGCGAACGAGATGAAGAAGAACTCCACCTTTTCAAGCTCTGTGGAAAACACCACGTTTTAATCATAAATCGAAATTTGGCTTAATTTCACCGAAATCCGCAATCCTTACCATTGCTGGCCACTCCGGCGTCCAGCATGCCGGCGATGGTATTCTTAATGGTGTCCGCCTTTTGCTCTTTGGCCTTCTGTTCCGCCTCGACCACGGACAGCGGAACTCCCTGCGACGTGTACCGCTCCCCGTTCTCCCGCAAGAACTCACGGTGCTGCTGGGCCATCTTCTGGTACGGTTCGCGCTCTTCATTGGACATTCTCTGCAAGCAAAAAAAAAAACCCAAACTTTAATGGAACCTTCTAGAAGGTGGCCTCAAACAAGGACGCGCTTACATTCCAGTGCGGGGACGCCTTGGACTGCAGCTCGAAGGCACCGCCCCGGAACGTGTAACCCTCGGCTTCCTTCTTCTTTTTGTACTCCATCATGAAGAAGTAGTACGGGCCCTTGGGCTGCCGGTTCTTGTTGTGTCTTCGCGGGGCCATCCCGAAACCGGATCCGCAAGGAAAACGTGTCCGCTAGAAAATCAAGCTTTCTCGCTCCCAAACCACACAAATTTAATCACAAAACACGAGCAGTCTTTTCAACACGACAAACAGCACTTTAAACACAATAATTACACAACTTTTAGCACGATTAACACGGAAAATTTGACGATTTGCGTCGCTCTCGATAGCAAGAACACGAAGAGATTGCGGAAAGATGGCTGCCCAAAGATGCACCGCAAGAAAGAAAACATTCGTGACCAGACGAAAAAACGCGCGGATGAACTCCTGCGCGGGGTGAATTTTCGAACATTGAAGTTTGACAGATCTACTTTATCAATTTGCAAAGTTGCCAGTTTTTGGGGAAAACCCGGTTGTTTTTTGTGAAATTACACGTTGAATCGTGACAGCTCATATTTAAACAACCAGACATAAGATTGACAAACCCTTTTTTCATGTTTACCCGTCGTAACCTTTTCGAAAGGGTCTCCCCGACAGAACCCTTTTTGAGGGGTACTTCTGATTTTTAGTGTTACATGCTTGCTTTTTTTTTTTGTTGCAAGAGCATTTATTAAGTTTTACACCGTGACGTCATTTGACAGCTCGTGTGCACTGTTAACATGGTCTTCGTCGATTGTCGACGAATTTCCCCGAACAAAATCGACGACCGCATCGAGCTGTGCTAAGTCCATGTAAAAAGTGCACTCCTTTCTAACCTCCAAATCCAGTCGGCGTAAAACCTAATTTATTTACACTTTACCCTCGTTGGTTGGTTCCTTTTTTTGACAAATTTTTCAATTTGTACCCCGATGGTTTGACAAAGTCAAACTAAAAAGTGAAGAACTGTCACTTTTTACATGGGACTCACACTTATACACTCAAAAAAATCCACACGTTGATGCTACGCAGTGTTGCGTTCCTCACGCGCTCACGCGCTCGTGAGCGCTCACTTTTCGCTCATTGTGAGGAGGAGCGCTGCGCGAGCTAGCTCACGTTTGCCCGCGATCACGTTTGCTCCGATTTTTTTCAGCTCGCGTTTGCCCCACGCTTGCGCTCGCACTCATTTTTCGCTCACGGAGCGCTCACTTTGAAAGTATCGCGAATCGTTTAACTTTTTGAGACAGTTTTTTTGTTTTTCAATCCTAGTTAGATTTTATACTTAAGGCGCAGCATGTCAGTGGAAACAAGGGAAGGGGGAAGCGCGTGAACAAAAAGGACTGTAAACCTTAGAGAAACTTACAAAACAATGAAATAATTCAAGAAGATTTATGCTGGGGTAAGTTCGATTCAATGTTATATGCTTGGTTGATTAAAATATAAAATTAAACTGTTTTATGTACCTAAACAGTTTGTTGGCTACCATTCCAGCGTGCGGATCAGAATGAGCAACCATTAAACAAAAGTCATTCCATTTAATAAATCGTTCAGTGCTTGGAAACGGCTGATCATTTTTATAAAGTTAATCTTTCTCTTTCTCATTCTAGAAAATAGGGTAAAATTGTTGAAACAGTTCTCTTTTTACAAAAAAAGCCTCCAAATTGCTAGTGTTTGAAATAACTCATTCGAATGAAATAATATAAATTGTCATTGTTATGTTTTAGCACATAAAGGGTGGCTCCTCTTCCGTCAAGTAAATTATATCTAAAACTTCCGCTACCAAGCCTCTGAAAATATTCAATTACAGATTCAATAAATGATTTTTTGAATATGGACATTTTCTAAAATGTTCCGAATATGAGGGATGATTATAACTTTTATAAAGCTTACTGCTGTTTTTTTTTTAAATGTCCAATAAAACAATTTTTTTTTGGTGTTTTTAAAACCGCCTTGAGTCAAAACTCCGGATTCTAAAAACTTAAAATAAAGATTTGTCAATGTTTTGTACATATTAGTGCATCTCTTCACGTCAATGATTTTTTACATTAAGAATGAGTTATCTCTCTGAGCTGAACCAGCCTCCGGCTGTTAGCTCATTAATAAAGATAAATAATAATAATGAGTTATCTCTTAGTTAGCACACTCAAGAGTGTATCATTCTGCCCCTTGGCTAATTCTGAATTTAAATAGAACGTATATTTCGGTTCGCCGACTAAATCCATTTTATTACTTACTGTTGTTTGTTTGACCACTTTCTTGTTTGTTTTTGCTGCCTGTGCTGAGATAGTTCTAGAAACTTCGTTTCAAACAGGCAGATGCTTCAACAGGGAAAAACAACTACCTTTTATGGCTCACCAGCTCACGTGAGCGCAAAACGCTCCGGTGAGCGTGAGCGAGCACGAGCTACCTGATAAAAACTCACGCTCCAGCTGGAGCGAGCACGCATTCCGTGAGCGCTCGCTCATTCGCAACCCTGATGCTACGTGAAAAATCACGTAACCCAGATTTTCCCCTCGATAGGCCCGTTTTACGTGACACACGTAAAAATAATGTGAAAGTGTTCTGGCAAAAAAATGTTTTCACCACAGACAAACAGACGTGAATCTTAGTTGATTTTTTCAAAAAATCCATCGTCCCTACAAGAAAATTCAAAATTGGGCAGCACACACTAGCGCGATCTGCAGTCCTGTCGCGAAAACCCATAAAAATGGTAATTTCAAGCTTTTTTTTATCAAAATCACGCGTCATCACCCTTCTCAAAAACCCGACATAAAAAATGCCGGTTGTCGTTCGAGTTGCCAGTGTCGCACGGATCGTTTGGTCGGAAACTCGACAATCGGCCGATATGCACGGCAACAAATCGATTCACATTTCTGTCGATGCAATCAGTTTGACAGTTGTCAAATCAGAGAACTGTAAACCGAATCGACCCAGTTGTCGTTGCTGTTCAGAAATGGTTTTTAAGCATTGTATATAAAAATTAACATAATGGCGTCCAATTTTCCGGGATTTTGTGAAATTGATTTTTTTGTTGTTCTGAGTTGAGCTTTGGATTTTAAATAAACCACAATTTTTAATGTAATGTGATTCGAATTGAAAATATATATTTTTTTACTTATTTTTTCATATGACATGACTAGAAAAGCTTGAAAAATTTATTTTAAAATGTTAAAAATGAAGTGACAACAGATAAAATGATACCAGTCAATGTAAATTTTTTGATAGGTTTTAAATTTCAAGTTTTATATAAAGTATAATTTATTTTTAAGTAAATGCCGCCAACTGTTGAAAATCAGCACAGCAGTGTGAATAGGCACAGGAAATTTTAGAGCAAAAAATTTGGAAATCGGAGTACTAATTGTTTTTTTTTCTGTTCCTGTTTTAACCTAAGTCTATCAAAACATTATGCAAAAAAATAGCATCAATAGCTGACTTCATTCGTTACATTTGTCCTGATTTGCCCCAAATTTCTGTAATTGATGAAAAATAATTTAATATGTTTGTTTTCAAATTTAAAATCATGTATATATATACGCAAATATAATACCCATTCTTATGAAAATATATTTATATAACTAAATAGACCCGTGGTGCAGGGGTAAGCGTGGATGCCTCTCACCCAGTCGGCTTGAGTTCGATCCCAGAAGGTCCCGGTGGCATTTTTCGAGTCAAGACGGGGAAGTAAATGTTGGCCCCGGTCAGGTTAGGTCGATAGCTCAGTCCAGGTGTAGTCCTCCTTTCCTGTTTCGGTGTAGTCGCGGGTAGGCAGTTGGACTAACAATCCAAAGGTCGTCAGTTTGAATCCCAGGGTGGATGGAAGCTAAGGTTTGCAATTGCCTCAACAATCAAGCCTTCGAACACATAGTTTCGAGTAGGAATCTCGCTATCGAGAACGCCAAGGCAAAGCTGTAGAGCGAATAATTTGATTTGATTTTTATTTGAGAAAATATTTAGAGTGCTAGACATTTTGCGGATCTGTAAATTAAAATTTTAACATATTTTCTCAATACGCCAAATTAATGCTGGTAAACGCCGAGTACAAATGTTAATACTTTAAATTTTTTTATGGATTATTAAGTATAAAACTGTTCATGCAGTGTCGTGTGAGCAGCAGCGCCGAGAAGATGGATTTTTGTGGCGTTCTTTTTGTGCTGTATTCGTGATCGTGTTCATATCATGCATGCGGTGAGGGGGGTCATTGTGCTAATGAATATTATTGCGCGTCAGTGTCGTGTGAGCAGCAGCGCCGAGAAGATGGATTTTTGGGGCGTTCTTTTTGTGCTGTATTCGTGATCGTGTTCATATCATGCATGCGGTGAGGGGGGTCATTGTGCTAATGAATATTATTGCGCGTCAGTGTCGTGTGAGCAGCAGCGCCGAGAAGATGGATTTTTGGGGCGTTCTTTTTGTGCTGTATTCGTGATCGTGTTCATATCATGCATGCGGTGAGGGGGGTCATTGTGCTAATGAATATTATTGCGCGTCAGTGTCGTGTGAGCAGCAGCGCCGGAAAGATGGATTTTTGTGGCGTTCTTTTTGTGCTGTATTCGTGATCGTGTTCATGTCGAATTATGTGGAAGGTGCGAAGCCGCGTTTTAGGATTCTTGTGTCTTTGTTGTTTTATTTGTGTTTCCATCTGGAGTATTAGTTTTAAAATTATTTTCATTTTTTACAGCTTCCTGGAATTATTTTAAATCAAATGTTTACATGTAAATTTGTCTACTCACTATATGATTTATTTAAATGTTCATATTATTCCTTATCCTATTCCTTTCCTGTAATATACCATCTCCTCATACCATATATGATCAAATTGCTTAAATTAACGAAACTTTCTAAAACAGCATGGGAACCATCTGGAGTATTTATATTTTAAATTACTGTTTTTTTTACAGCTTCCTGGAATCATCTTGATTGTATTCATTTTATTTATTATATTTCTTTTATTTACTATATTTATTATATTTATTATTTATCATTATTACAAAACTATATGCTTATTAGATAATACACTACAGACTCACATTTACACTTACAAACATTCAAATCATTAAATACATTACGCACTCAACCATTTTCATCGGCCCGATGAAATTCCCCTAACCCCCATTCCAAACCTCCCAAAAATATTCCGTTCACTTTTAAAAGTCGCATGGGTTCCCTGCACTTTTGCCACTAGTGAACAACAAAAACATCCCCTCTCAAATCCCCACGGGACTGTATGGGCGTAGCCTTGGAGCACAGTGTGGAAATTTACGTTCTTAGATATTCTTGGTTGTACCGGGCAGCAATCAAATTGTCTAAGAATATTGAATTGACCATTGTGGCACCCCCTACAGCGTGGTGCAGACCCGTTATGCTATGCTATGCTATGCTATGCTATTATTAAGTATAAAACTGTTCATATTTTTCCACAAACAAATCTGAATATCCAGACCAAAATTTGTTTTCTTTTAATTACGGGAATTCCCGGGATGGACGCACTAATTACCATACACTTTGCAAAACTCATACAGCGCATCGAAGTGTTTCATACATGACCTGGTCCTGATGTACAGATCACTCGAATATCAATCGCAGAACAGTTGAATTTTTGGTGATTGGCGATAAATTAAATTTAAAAGCCAAACACTAGAACATCAAATGTTGTTGAAAAATAATAGTACGGCCAAGTGAGATACAAATTCTACCACTGTGCTAGCCGACCCGCTGAAAACGGGAGTTTTTGTACTACTGGTTCTAGCCTTCGATAAAAGTCGTTTGTCGTTTACATGGATTAGTCTGCCCCTGAACGGTATGGTTAAACAAAAACTCAATTTCATGTTAATACCTATGTTTAATGAAGATTGCCATCGAAAATGCCTTCTCCTCTTTTTCTGATTAAGTGCACATAGAAGTGCACTGATTTCAAGTCAGGTTTACAATTTTAAATCCAGTTTTTTATGCGCGTTTACTTTGACCACTATTTACATTGTCATCGAACAGATTGTTCGCAAACCAAAATAGAGTAGATCTCTAAACTTAGGCACCGATCTGAATGGCACACAAGCTTTTAAAAACTTAAAGGGCAGATAAACAGAACCCAAGAATAAAGTGCATTCGCTTTTGCCTTCAAAAATTATGCCGGGAAAACAACAACAACCGCCGGCAAACGGTCATCTGTTGAGCCTCACGCCGGCGGCAACGGCGACGTGACGTCACAGAAATTCCACCCCATTCGTCGCGAACAGCAGTATGGCGGGCACACAAACACCAGCACACCGCGAGCCGAGACCGGCCTCCCAAAGTAAGACGACATAATGAACCCCGATATAGTCGGCTGTCGGTCTCGTGGTTCACTCATTCTGTGCCGAGACATCGCCGAGAGCGGATCGCGAACCCAAAGCAAAAACACAAGCAAATCCAAGCAAACAGTGAAAAACGAGTAGGAAGAAGACGAAGAAGTACTTTCACTGTAATCACACAGTCGTTTGCTAAGCAACGCGAAATTATTTTTTTTCGTGAATAGTTTTTCGCGATTCGGCGGTGACCAACCGGAACGAGATACGGGCCTAATTCACGTGCAACGTTGAAAAGTAAACATTTTTTGGAGAGTTTTTCTTCGACCGGAAATCGTGCAGGTTTTTGCGCTGTGAAGAAAAATTGCCGACGACGGAAAATTGTGCACAAACATACACACGCACGGGCTAAAAGCGTGAGAAAATCGTGAGGTTGCATTGACACACAAACTGACAGCAGCGTGGAGTATTGATTTTTTGGTGTTTTTTTTTTGGAGTGAATACGTGACGTCGTACACACGAGCCTCGGATTAGTGTACAACGGATTACAATTATTGATTCCGGCAGCACCAAACCCCGGTGTAAACACAACGAAAGATGGCTTTCATGATGCCAGTGATGAAGAACGAGTTCGACATTTACAAGGGACGCCAGCGGCGTGTGTCCGAGTGTTCGAACCAGAGCAACTGCCGGAGCCGGAAGGTTTCGGAGAGTTCACGCTCGGACTGTCCCAGTTTGTCAACATCACCTGGGAATGAGTTTATGGCGGCCGGTTCGCCGGCTCGGCACCGTAGCCATCCGATGTACATGTCTCATCTGGCATCGCGGCCCCAGTTTTCCCGGAGCGCTTCGCGGAACTCGCAGAGTTCGCTGGTGACGAGTCCGACGAAGGCAGCCAGCGCCAGCAGTAGCAGTCCACCGAAGCCGGCCACCGGTAGCCAGAGCAGCCTGAGCAGTTTCCACACCCGGCTGGTCGACAAGCTGCGAAAGTCGTTACGGAAGAGCAAGTCTTCCGATGGCGGCCGTTCATGAGCAGGCGCAACGATACCTAGTACTGAACCTCCGGACGCCGATACGGATCAGCAGCAGGATGACGGGGACGGCGGGGCCGACGACGACGAGGCGGAGCTGGTTCTATCGGACAGTGTGCTTCACGTGACGTCTAAACCGCCACTTCCCCACCGCTCCAGTACGACACCGTTCCGGACCAACAGCAGCAACGGCAGTGGACGGCACCGATCCAGGCGAGGCACGCTCAGTGCTCCGAGGTAATTTCTGGCCGATGACGCAAAACCGGCCACAGAGAAGAAGGGGTTAGATCTTATCTTTGTATTGTTAACTCGGAACAAGCTATTAATACGACCAGAACCAACATCGAGTGGAGAGAAACGGGTGCCATTGGAGTACGTTGAATATCATTTCCGTTCGGTTTCTGTAAACGTGACCTGACTCGCTGAACTATAGCCGAATGTGAAAGCACAACATAATTTCAAAATTATTGAAAATTTGAGTGTTGGTTTTTGACAGTAGTCTACATTGATTACGGTAGGGATCAGCAGCAGCTTTAAATAAACTTATTTAGACTTGTAAAACGACACATCATCGTCCTCATTTAATTTTCATGTTTAGCAAAATTCAAAGCAAAACGTTACTCTGCAGTAATCTCACATTTCTGAATCGCTTCGCTGCTCAACGAAAAAAAAAAAACAACTAATGCGCTTGAACTGCGTGTTTTGCATTTGGCTTAAAATTGACAGAGCATTATGCAAAAAACAAAGCTTAAAAAATGTTATACAGACCGGTATCTTACGTAACCCAATAACACAAACACACATCAGTCCCCCGCCTGATATATACACATCTACCAAAAACATATTGAACTATACTCCTGTATCTGCTAGTGTATATGTGTGTACTAATAATCGAATATTCTAAACCGGCAATGGAATAAGCAAAAACGAATCACAAAAATAAACGCAAACACGGGATATATTGATTAAATCTAATCCAAATCTGTGATATGTGCTGAATATACATAGATTTAAATTAGATAAAAAAAAGCAAAACAAAAAAAAAACTAAACAACACAACTTTACACAATGTTTTAACTCATGTAACCTGATTTTCGGGCGCGGAATAAAACGATATTATCGGTTATAAAAATTGCAAAAATCGCACGCTAAATTAAAACGAGCCCGATTATTGCATCATGTCATCGCAAAATTTACGGTCTTTTTTTTCGCTACTGCAAGCAATCGTGTACGCAAGTAACCTGACCTCTGTGTTTGTGTGCGTGGTTCACGCTTGTTTAACGACAAGTGGGGCTGCCGAAACGGGCTTGACATTAAAGTTTTTTTTAATCCCAACCGCAATACAAGCCTGATGAAAGTTTGAAGGATTGAGCTGTGATTCAAAGGGAGGGGAAAGCGCCGAACGTCATGTGAGAGCTTGTACATTTTTATTTATACTACACGAGGGGGAAAGAACAGTCGAGAAAAAAAAGCAGAACGTGCAGAGAAACCTTTTCCTTTTTTTTTGGCAGTTCTCATAGACAAGTGGAAGGTTTACACGTCCATTTGTCGGTGAGAGATGGTCATAAAGTTCGCGCTTGATGCATATATTTACAAAAACTAATGGAAATATCACTGTTGTTCGTATGTATACCCACTAATCTCTACACCTTTACTGTACTATACATGTAGCGAGACAGGGGGAAACTAAAACCGGTTACCCGTTTTCATCGTCTTGGAGAAAGCACCTTCTTTACAACTTTGGTGAACTAACCTACTTAGATGGAACTCGTCTTTTCTTTGCCACATCAATTTCGCACATTTCCTATACTAAGAAATATTTATATAGTATTCAAAGTCAAATATGAACAAAAGTTGAGAATCAAAAGATCTAGCAAAATTTATCACTCTCATTAACACATCTTAAACCTACACACACACACCTGTAAAACGGAGCTTTATTTTAATTTAAAGACTGCTGCTTAGAGTTAATCAAGGATATAAGTTATCGCGTGGAAGGAGAACCCCCAAGTTACTACATTTAATTTGTACTTATAAGTTTAAGAATCGGTATCATAGAGCCCAAGTGCATGTGACATTTAGCGTGATTTTCATTTGATAAGCTGTCAAGTGAGTACTAAAATTCTAGCTGTAATGCTTTTCTGTAGCTGAAAATTTGTGTATAATTGGTTCCAACCACTCACACTTTTATCGTGTGCCAGGAGGTATGACAAACAGTGGAGAAGTAAGGATTCGTCTGCTCGTTTCCGGAGATTCACACTTACACCCACTTTTAATTCGAGAGTGAACAGAGAAACATAGCAAAACATTCCATTTTGCCAAACAAAATCAACCAAATCTCAGAAGGAAGTTGGTTCGAGGAACGAATTTTAGTTTCAGTGTAATATTTTTCACGTTGGTACTGAAATTCGTGCTTCGGATCACAAGCAGAACTAATTTCGTTTCTATCCTGGCTTATGTTTTCTTTCTTTAGTCGAAAGGTTAATTTATTTCTTTTGTATAAACGTTTGAAGTTTGTAATAGTATTAAGGCAGAACATTATATCTATACATATATTTTGTATCAATATACGACATAATGGACCTACAAAACTATGTGAAAAATAATAAAACCACAAATAAAGGATCAACTTAAATAAAAACAAGTTTTAAAAACTAAAACCCCCGCTTTGCGTTGTTTGTTGACTGTTCCGAAAGTTCACCGATCCTGAAAGTGGCTATTTGTGGGACAGTGTGTCTCAATGTCGTCAATCGGCACAATTCCGAGACAACTGGTCAGTTGGACAGCGCCCATCCATCACCGTGAAGAAAAAGCAGTGCAAAATCTTTATTTTTTCGCGCAAATTCCTTAACTCGTGCGTCAATTGAAGCCAAGACCCCACACCTCCCTTCCCCTTTTGTTTTGCTCTGCGCGGCCTTCACCAGAAGACTGTAAAGTGGTAGGTATTATTTATTTTTTTAAATTTTATTTTTAACACACTTTACTAACCCAACCCCGGGGGGACGATGATGATGCCATCCCGTGTCCCACCAACCCATGTGCAGCGGAGGCGGTTTTGCGCAAGATTGTTTACAAATTCATGCAGCGTGAAAATCCATCATCCATCGCGTGTTGTTTTTCACATTGGCACAGCGTAGTGAGAAGAAGAAGTCTGGCAGCTTTTGACCGAGCCCCACCCACCGTTTATTTTGAGATTGTGATGAAATTGTGTATCGTTTGTTTTTGTAAAATTAGACTATACTCAAGTATTTTTCAAACTATATTTCCGAATAAAATAAATTAGGAGCTGTCAACTGAATCCCGAAATAACTTCAGATTTGACCTTAAAATTGAGTAATTCTACTTTTGCGTTATTTGTTATGAGTGTGCACCTGTCAGATTATGTACACGCACGTTCAAAATCACTCAGTTTTCGTCAAAAGCGAACCTACTCAGATATGAGTAAAGGGGTATCTGTCAGATTTGAGTGATATTCACCCAGATCTGAGTGAAATTCACTCAAATTTGACAGATACCTCCTTTACTCATTTCTGAGTACTTCCGCGTCCAAACTGTACCGATTCATACGGTACGCCACCGGTCATCCCCCCCCCACCCCTCGTTCTGCACCCGCATCATCCGAGTCCTGGCTGCTGCCGCGGTCGGCTTTGATTCGCGTCCTGGACTCACCAGGCACTCCCGGACCCACCAAAATGTTTGTTTACATTTGGAACTTACGCGTACATGGTTACACGAGAACTAAGACTTTTAAATCAGTTAGTAAGGAGATTTTCAAAAACTGTAGCAGTAAATGCTTTCATTTTTAAAACAAGAAAAAAAACTTTCCCTCTAGCAAATTTTGGCAACTTTTTAATTCAAAAGTAAGTTACTTTTGTCATTACAGTAATATTTTTGTGTGTGCAAAAATCGACGAGCAACAACTCAGCACACTTCAAACCAGGATTGCAACTCCGGCTTCTCAAAATTTAGTAATTTCAACTACGACTTCTGGAGATTTAACGACATCGACTCTGACTGCAGCTCTTTAAAAGAACCAATTTGAACGAAATTTAGCAAATCCGACATCTCAGAATTTTCCGATTCCGACTCCAACCCCACTTCGACTTCTACCCCAAAGTTTTGCTGCAAACCAGTACAAACTTACTTGCCAGATCATTTTTTGTGGATATCTTGTAGGAAAAATACGGACGTTTGCAGAGGGTTTCGAAAAGTTTGGTTATGTCGACAACGGTTTTATAATGTAAAAATTAGTTTGACTTGTTCTTGCATTTGCAAATAAATTTATTGAATTAATACGGAACTCGGTTGTCTGTTTGTCTGAGCTCTAAGTGAGTGTTCAGAGTTTTTTTAAATCTAAAAATAAATTTAATGTTAACATATCGCGAAATGTTGCGAAATTGTTAAGGGCTTAACAAATTTTCCTCTAAAACAAAAAAAAATCTCGTGGGTATAGAACGCACGTGAATTGCTTGGTTCATCGTCGATGTTTCTGAAACGTTTGTGAGCGTGTGTGTACTCCAAAACCACAATTTGCACCGCACACTACGATACGTTTTCTTTAGTTTTATTCCATTCGCCGGAATCCGTTACGGAGTACCGCCATTAACCAATATTCACGACTAAATACAGTCTGCAAAAGTATGCATGAATTTGTCGGTAAAATTACACACACAGTCTGTAGTAATTTAAATAAATTTTAGCGCCAAGCCCGGCGCACGCACCACGTGCGTTTGTGTTTGTAGCGCGAGTCATTCGTTCCAGAAACCTAATATTACCACCACAATCGCTGAACCGGCTAGACCGGGACCGGTGCGGTGGTTTTTCACCCGATCTGGGTAACGTACACTGGAATGGATTTGCATGCGCAAATTTGCATATTTACTGCCACACTCACACACACAGCCAACTAGTCCGCGTAGTGAGTGGATGAATTTGCAACGGAAAGTAACAGATGGTTCATCGCGGATGAAAGGCTGAATGAATAAATACCCTACCCGATTGAGTTATTTATGCAAAATAATCTGTCGGAATTGTCTCTGGAAAATTTAAGCTCGATTGAGCAAGGGCTGAATCAGCCGATTTAATTAAACTGATTGGATTAATATTGCAGATTACATCAGCACTTTCCAGGGATGTGTGCAATTTTAAAATTAAAAATTGATATTATCAAATAAGAGTGTATCTGTCAGTTGTACACACTTGAAAAGGTTGATACAAATTGCATTTTTCTGCAAGAGTTCGGTAAAAAGAACAAACAAGAGGACGAGAAATTCACAAGAAATAAAACAGTAACGAAAAGACATTTTCTATCGGTACATCTTCCCGACAAATTACCCCCTCCGGGCGATAGCTGCGGGATACTTTGTGTCGTGATTCCGTCTCGGATATCAATTTCCACGGGCTGCCTGCTTCCTCAAAGTTCACACCCCCTTTTTCAGCCCCCCACACCACAGACAAGCGGATCAAGTGTACTGCGATGTGGATGTGTTGTGTTGTCGCGTTGACCTTTGCTGTCACATTCACTTTACAGCTTGACAGCTAAATCAGACTGGGCTGTGCGCATCCATCAGCTGGCTAGGGCCAAACACAACCCTAAAAGATTACGGCCTGTTGGTCGCATATTTGTCGCATTTGACATTTGACAAAAGTGTCTTAAATTAATGTTTTGTTCTAAATTTGGTACAACCAAATAGCTTTTTAAAAGGTTTGAAATTAATTTTAACCCGCAAAACAAATGGAAAGCAAAAGAAGAAGAAAACCCAGGAAAAAGCAATCACACTTGCAACTGCTAACCCACACAGACCCAGAGATCGAGCCGCGAGGAACGAGGTTTTTCTTTTTATTTATAGATGCACGAATATTGTGTGCACTGCCGGCTAACAGGGTTGTGTTTTAAAATTCCCCTCGCCTGAGGCGGCTCTTGGCTGGTGCAGAACCACCGCCGAATGGCAGTGGAAAATTCCACTTGCAATTTTTGCCCCTTCGGGTGTAAGTGTTTTCCGTTTTTTTTTCTTCCCCCCACCCCTGTGACAAGTGACAGCCCTGCCTGCCCACCACGCGTCGGCCCTGCAGGCCGCTGCACAGCACATCAGGGGTGAACTTGTGTCGTGTTTTTTTTTTGCAGTGGGTTTGTAGGTATGTTGTGTCTATGGTGCCCACGGCCTGCTTCGATTGGGTTTTATTTTTTTGCTTTGGGATATTTGGTGGGGTAAAATATGGAGGGTTGACCAAGCGTTGAAAAAAGGCTTTCTAGTTCACGCGACTTTTTTAGAAACGAAACTATTGGCACTACGCCCCCCGGGGCATGGCCTTCCTCTAACGTGGGATTTCTGCTCCAGCGCCTCTGACGAGACAGGAGAAACCGGGACCGACGTTTTACTTCACCATCCGATAGAAGCTCAGTGGATAAGGCGGGAATCGAACCCGCGTCTCATAGCATCATCGGGATCGGCAGCCGAAGCCGCTACCCCTGCGCCACGAGACCCACCACTTTTTTAGAGTGACTGCCTAATGTCAAGACAATATATTTCGCATGAACTCTGACAGCTCTTTGTTTTTATCAAGAAATCAAAAGAGGCTGTGGTGACACTTTCCCGAGGTTTTATTAATTTTAATGTGAAATCATATAGTTTTTCACTGAGCCTAGATAGCTCATAAATTTTATTGTCTTGATGGAGAAAAATCCGTTCTCAAAATCGTGAACAATCTTTCATGAAATTCGGAACCAAAAACAAAGTGTTCGAATCGCATGGTACGTTTGAAAAAAAAACGCATCATCGAATTTTAACACTTTGTTTGTGGTTCCAAATTTCATGAACGCTTGTTCATGATTTTAGGAACAGATTTTTCTCCGTGTTTTAAGATTGAAAGAACTTACACGCACGTTTAAAATTACTCAGTTTTTTTTCAAAATTAAACCTACTCAAAATGAGTAAATGTGGCATCTGTCAGATTTGAGTGAATTTCACTCACAATTCAACAAAAACCACCAAGATCTGATTGAGATTCACTCAAATCTGTCAGATGCTTTTTTACTCATTTTCTGAGAAGGTACGGTTTTGATGAAAACTGAGTGATTTTGACCGTGCTTGTAAGCTTACTAATATTTGTAAAAACAGCTTTGAAAAAATAAACAAGTTTTTTTTCCAGTTGTTTCTTACCGCTTGTTAATTTATGTTAAAATGCTTATGGTGAAACCACTGCACAAGCCAACCTTCCGCTGGATAGTAAGGGTTTCTGTAAAGATGTGTTAATAAGTTGTCTAGACGGTTAATATGTTCTGTAATCTAAAATATTATTACAATGACTACGCTGCAAATGACCATTAAGGAAGTCAGGTTAACGATCTCTTGAAGGTTGCTTTTTGTATAAGTGGTTGAAATAACAAACGTTTCAAACAAATATTTGACTGACAATTCTTTTACAAAAACCTCGAAAAAGTGTCCAGTTTGTATCAGAAAGGACTATTCTTAACCCGATTCCATTGTAATGTCTCAAATTGGTAAACATATTCTTACTACAATGTTTACGTTAGACTTTAGCAACCCAAGCGGACGAGCTGATTAAAATGTATCACATTATCAGCAAATATGCCGCCAAACAATGTTTGCTCAGACATTAGGTGACCCCGGCCCGAGAGATTCCGGTGTCGCGGCAGGCAGTGTTTACCAACATTGTTAAGACCAGAGTGTTAAATTTAAACCCCCGTCGGTGGCTGTACTTTAGACCGGAATTGAACCACGCCTAATTGAGTGATGGCCACAGCGGTTGTGAGCTGGGCCAAAAGTCCGCTTCCATACCAGTTTGGTCGGCAGCGTCGGATTGATTGCGTACAATTGGCTCTGATCGAATGAAATTGGACGAACGCCGGACAATGATCGTCACACTGATTCAATTGATTTGTTGTATAAACTGAATAGTTTGTTGATTCTTTGTAATTTGAGAAATATGTCAACGAAAACCACATAAATTTCTTCAAAACCAACACGAAAATGTGATTTATTAAATAACTATGACTAAAACAATATTGTGTAGATTTTTGAAAAAATCTGATTAATTTTAAAAAGTCGTGTAAAGAATGACAAGTACACGCTCACAAAAAATCTATGTTGCACACATTCTGTTTCACATTTATGAATGCTACACGCTCCGTGAAAAATAAAGTTTGACATTTTAATTAAAATCTAGTTTTCATTAATAAAGGCTAGTATGCAGATCGGAAGGAAAGGGGTCAAGAAACAGCTTTACGAATAGCAGAACAAAGGAGAGGGAGCGATTTCTTGGGGCTTTTCTTCACCCTCTCTGACTTGCTTGCGCTGCCGCTGCTGCCCATTTGATTTTTTTCTTGACCGGTTCCTTCCGAAGTGCGTATACCGCTTAGCTCAGAAATGAGTAAATGGTAAAAGTGTTAGAACTAACACTACCCAAATTTGAGATTCAATCATGGGCAAGTTCAATTTAAACGAAAATTTGTTTAGAGTTACTTAGAACAACTTAAGGACCGCCATGCAAATAAATTAACTACGTCTAGAACTTTCACAGATAATTGGCTGATTGGTCGGTGCGACCGTTTTATGTTTATTTATGGTTGAGTTCGAACACTTTACCAGCAAGAACCACAATCGTCATAACCGCCACCAATTGACTTCAATTATGGAACATTAACGCCCCCGGGTAGACTGGATTGGTCCCCGTCCAAGAAGAACCGAGAGTCCGGTTTGTATACAGCGCACAATGAAACGCGCAGAGAGGCTTGGCCATTTTCGACCACTTGAATGTCAATTTGGTCGTTATCATTGGATGGGTAAATAAAATCAATCTATTTCTGATTCCAGCCAAGACCGTGACTTAGTTCTACTTTTGCAAGTTTTTGCGTTCTAGATGTTATAGAATTAGTCAAGAGACCTAAAACGAGACTGCCTTTTATGGTAAATATTTTTGTTATTGTCAATTGTTTTTTTTCAGATATCAGTGCAGACGTCAGAACCAACAAGGTTCAAGGGTTAAATCGCAGTTTCATCGTCATTGCCAAATTTGGAAGTCGCTCTTGCAAAACATTGCACAATCTGCATTCCCTGGTGCACATCCAACGTGCTATAGCGTCGATTAGCACCTAATTCAATAACATCGATCGTTGTTATTGAATTGGGGTGTCGAAGCGATCACCACATGACACCGGAAAGGAGGGGAAATCCCTTCACTGAACGGATTTAGCCAATTGGTGCTAAAATAGACTTGGATTTTTCACGAAAATGTCACCGATCTTAGGGCCGCAGTCAGTCAAAACAGGATTTGAGAATCTTTAAGCTGTATGACATTGATAGATCTATTAGAGATGTTTGTCAATTTTGTTCCAATTCACCCTCATTTCAACTTACTCAATTTTCGTCAAAACCGATTCTAATCAGAAATGAGTAAAAAGAAGACAATATCAGAGTTGGGTGAATTTCGTCAAAGCCGAACCTGTTAAGAAATGACTAATGGGGCATCTGTCAGATTTTTACCCAGAATTTAACGAAAGTTTAGTGAAATGCACTCAGGTTTGAGTGAAATTTATTTATTTTTGAGTACACGCAGAAAAATCCGATTGTAAACCTAGCAAAATGTTGGGTGTACTCCACAAACATGATAGTCATCTCAGGGCCTGCAAACATGTTTGTCCAAAACAAACCAACATTTTTTGTCGATCCAACAAACATGTTTGTTATGGACCAAAATGACATTTTCAATCTATCAACTATCATGAGGGATGGTTCAACAAACATGTTTATCGAATGAATAAACTATTTTATGAAACTGATAATCTGGTTTAACACGTTTTTCTTCTTCATGTCTTATTCTTTATTTTAAAAACAGTGTTGTTTGTTTATGTTCTATTTATTTATTTTGCACAGTAAGTATTTTACGTTAAAATTTAACTAAAATAATCACTCAATATTCCACTAACAACACTATTGTCCAGCAACTGCAGCCAAGAAAATCCTCCACTGAAGTCATGGTGTGACGTCATCTAATGTGGAAAAATAATGAATAAATATGCAAATATTTTAGAATAAACATCCTTGAGCATAGTTCAATGTGGCATTATATGATCAAAGTAACATTTTGTCAAAATAAATAAAGACCTCTAACCTGATAACAACAGGAAACCAGGAACCTTCGCCGGAACTGGACCAGTAATCCTTTATTTGATTCGTGACAATCACAAATTGGTTAAAGAAGAAAAACACATTAATTATCAATATTCAATGCTGAAGATAATAAATACTTACGACCTTCCCACATTCTTCGGCATTATTTTTTTAAAAGCCGTACAAAGAAAACATTTCGTGTCCTTTTCACTTCGGCCATCTTATAATTCAGTGAGGGTGAAAAATATACACTCAAAATTTTTAGTACACGTTGAGAAAAATCAAATCAAAGGCAACAAACATGTTTGCCAAACTGACAAAATGTTTGTGGAATCAATAATATGCGATTGTTAAATTTATTAAATTGGTTTGTTGTTTTCATAAACCAAGATATGTATTTCTAACAAACAGGTTTGTTGATTCAAAATAACACAATTTCCGTGCATGTATATTCCGTTTTGACGAAAACTTAGTGATTTTGATCGTGCGTGTAGATGAATTTGATAAAATTCACGTCTAACTCTAATTTAATCAAATTTTATTAAAAATTTATCTTCATTTGCTTCATTTACTCATTTCTGCGTAAAATTGGTTTTGACGAAAACTGGGTGATTTTGAATGTGCGTACATTTACCGTACATTTATTCTTGTTCAAAATATATACACATAAGTAAACACTTCTCATTTAACAAATATTTTAAAAAAAACCTTGATTTTAAAGTTGAAAATTTCAACATAAAATTAAATTTAGTTTCTGTCATATATCAGCTTCTTCAACGGCCAAAGTCCTACATTTAGCGAAATCCAACCTGTCAGCCGTCGGAATGTCCGAGTTAATTAAATCCGCTTCTGCGAGCGGTGTGTTTTGGCGGGAGGCTCAAAAATAGCCGCTGTCGCCAGTTTAATTTTGTATGTCACTTGCTATAACACGACCGAGAGGTTATTGATGCGATTAGACGATCACGTTTTTGGTTCGTGGTTGATGAGTGACGGCACAGTCAGCCGCGGGGGGTTCAAAAGTGCAATTTGATCGTGCACATGATCGGGGATCAGCTGAATAGGGGTGTCTTTGGTTTGAGGAGTGAATACATTTTGATTTTGGAAAATTTCAATGTCATCTTGACGAATTTCTCTCAATTATTCTTTTATTTTGAGAAAATTTGCGCAAATCTTACCCAAATGAGTAAATAAAAAATTGCAGTCATTTAATGAAATATATAATCTTAAAGATTTTTAACGTGAAGACTTCCATCATTGTCATGATTTTAAATTTTGCGTCGCTTTCAATATTTTGACAAAATTCCTTCAACAAGTTGTTAAGAATAGTGCCCTACACATGCTGATTCCTTTTGGTAACGATTATCCCATTCCTTGTGAAGTTATGGAAATCGTCATTAATCAATGATTGCCAACTAGGACGTCAATGATTGTACCACAAAATTATATAAATTTTGAAACACAATTGCTTTAGATCAAAAATTCCTTCAGTGGCTTCAAGAAGGCAACAACCGGCACATGCTGATTCATTTTGGTGCAAAAATTCGTTAAATTGAATTCAATACAGAATATTTTATAGTGATGATCAATTTTCTTCGAAAATGATCAACGGCTTCACCTTAATGAAATTGTCGGAAAATACAGGTACACGCTTAAAATTACTCAGTTTTCGTCAAAACTGAAGTTCCTAAAAAACATTAAAAGACAAGTTTTGCAAGTTTTGTATGAATCCGATCTAGAAGAATTTCATTACATTTTTTGTGTTTTTTTTACTCAAGTGTGACATTTACCCCGTTAACTCATTTTTGAGTAGAAATGGTTTCGATGAAAACTGAGTGATTTTTAATGGGTGTTTTTGTGACAGGTGAAAGCAGTTTTTGGCGTTCAAATTAATTTTAAACTCTAGATTTTTTTCAGAAGTCCGATTGAGGTGAAATAGTTGTTTTGTGTGAAATTTACCATAAACATAACGCATTTTGGCTTGTTGACCAGTTACACCTTTTCCAATTATTTTCATTTCAAAGAATTCCTAGAATTCCCAGTGATGATTTCAAAAGAAGTAATTTAGCTATCAGAAGTGACACACGATTGATTAGTCGTCTTCCTTAGCTGAAGTACTAATGATTCAATCGCGAGGGAAAAATTCCAGAACAATCCAGTTGTACACAACGACTACGACGTTTCGTAATCCCCTCGTGACGATCATGACTCGTGTGCTGGTCAAAACGTGCGCACAAATAAAGGAAAAAATGGAGCAAAAAAGAGGAATTACCAGCGTGATAGTGGATGACAATTGATGTCTCAAGTAGCCACACAGGTGGATCTGATAACTGAAATGATACTTTATACTTGTTGGACGCCGTGCGCCATAATGTCGCTTTGACAGTTGCCTGCTATAAAAAAGTGTCATTCATGGCTGATCGTGAACGCCCAAGAAAGTTTGCGAATGGTCACGTCCTAACGTTGCACAATATTATGACACGATCCAGTGACGACGCGTCATCACGCTAGTCACAAGATAAAACAAACGAATTAATTAGAAGGCACGTGCCCAAACTAGCACTTCCTTCGTAAATGGCTGCAACCCTTGAAGATAGCCCTGCCTGTGCGGTCATTGTGTATGACTATACACAATGGCGTGGCCAACGAAGACCACACACACTCATTTTAGCGACAACTATAAACATCTTCAACAGTGTCGTTAAATTTTAGCATCTCATTGTCTCTGGCTGAGTCAGCGCACTTGACACATATATAATTGTGTGCAAAGGTGCCATATATACACCCCTCACCCCATAAGTGCAAGGGTTCCCGACTAATTACGCGACTTCTAATCATCGAGTTCCGATACATTGCAACATTACAGCGGGTTGTAACGACCACATGTGTGCGTGCACAAGGTATCCACAGTGGAAAATTTCCACCAGCACTTTGCTTTGACTAAAATAAACCCAAAGCTGGAGGCAGAAAAAAAAGTGTCACTCTAAACAAACAGAGCACCGACGGCAGTATGAATCGCTGCGATTGCACTTGTAAGGCGATTTGCCAACGACGACTGTTCATTCAGGAAAAACCACGTCATCTGTCTGGTGCAAATTCCTTTCAGCTGAACCGACCCAGCGCGGACCTGAACCGGTTTTTTAGGGTGATGGTGTTAGTTGATGGAAAATCTCGGTAATTTGATCGCTGCGGTTCGTTTTGATGAACTTATGGCATTTTGATTTGATGGAAACTCGGATGGCCACGCAAGATTGCAAAAAAAAAAACGATTTTCGATTGATATATTGATAAAACTAAAATTGCATCAAATGCATTTTGCGTGCATGGCCGTCAAAAACAAGTGCCCACAGTAAAAATGACAGATTTCGTCTAAATCGAACGTACTCAGAAATGAGTAAATGAGTGAGTTTTACTTTTAGTTTTACAAAATTGAGTGAGTTTTCGAAATTCAACGATACTGGAAAGAATTCACTCACTTCTGAGTGAAATTCATTCACATCTGACAAAAGCCCTTTTACTCATTTTTGAGTAAGAACAGTTTTGAAGATAACTGAGAGATTTGAAATATGGGTAAATTTTATCCAAATTCATCACCTTTTTTTTGTGAGTCATTCTCTACCGAAAGGTTTTAAATCTTTGAAGTGCTATGAATGTTAAATCCATTTCAGATTGATTTGACATTTAAACTTAGGTTATGTAAAATATCATTTGCGTGCTGACTGTCATAAATTTGCACACGCAAAAACTGAAATATTCAAAATCAAGTAAATTTGCTACACCTTGGTTTTCTTTTTCAAACTACATTTCATTACTTTTGTTTTGAAAATGAGACGTATAAATGAAAAAATAAATAAATAAGAAAATTGAGTAACGTTGCCTTGTGACAAGCTTTCTCCCAATCATTTCTGCACTGTAATTTACTCCGACTTTGAAGTACGCATGGCGCCACCACAAATATTGGGTTCAATCCGGTTCCGTTGAGTGGTGTCTGGTTCCTATCTAGGCGCTCAGTAGCTCATGTGAGCAAACAGCAGCCGGCTGGGCTGTTTGATGTCCTCTTAGTGGAGGTCCTTGAAGCATTTTTGAAACGCAATTTTCTTTGGCACGATGGTACAATTTAGAAGCAGATAAGACTCGCAATTGAGGTGAAATTGGCGATTGCATAATTTTAATGACAAGCGAAAAATAACGGATTTTACTCTAAATAAGGTTTCTATGGCATCATCCTACAAGTGCATAATTGCGCCGCAATGATGAGCTCGCTTCCAAGAAGCCAAGCCAACTTTTCAGTAAGAAGACATCATAACAATAATTATTGCGTTTCCTGGAGGCAAACAAACCAATTGATTCGAATCTTCTCAGAAGCGTGACGCGTGAAAATGTCAAATGGAAGAGTACTGCGCAGTGCATTGGTCACATGCAAATCGTTTGAATGAGAAATTGTATCAATTTCCATCTTTGTATTGTTTTATCACAGATAAACAGACGTGAAACATTTTTTCCAACGAGCCACATGTGAAAAAAGCGCAGTCTACACTCAAAATAAGAACTATCTCTGAAAGGGTACTTTTTACCCTTTTTTCTAGAAAAAGGATACTTTCCACCTTTTTTCAAGTTCACCTGTTTCACTTCAATACAGTACAATTCCGGTACCCTCTGTTGACAGGTGAACTTGAAAATGGATACTTTTGACTTAGAGTGTAGCGTGCAACCATCATTTGGTGACAATTGCATTTAATACACACTGATTTTCGTTCAACCAGTTTTGTGTTAGAAGTAGTGTTTTTGTAATAGAGTACTAAAGCCCTATGTAAATTTTTATGTACAACGGTAAAAAACACGATTAAAAACCATTTCTGATCACTTTTTTTCATTTTAATGCAATTTTTTTTTTGACAAGACAACATTTTTTCGATGGATCAACTATGGTCCCCTTGGAACTAGCTGTCAAGTAGGAGCTTTTCTGTCAAGAAGGACCGCGAGGATAATTTTTCAAAATTGATTTAAAAATCCATTTTAAACTCTTTGTGGTCGTACAAAGGGTCATTGTACTCAGAAAAATAAGCTTTATCGCTGTAAACAATAATATCAGCAATCTAAGATTCAGTTTATGACTCAATTATACAAAAGATTGAGCTAGTGGGCAAAATAATCAAATATCGAGACCTTAAACTAATGTCTGTTTACCTGTGATTCAACTGCGTCCACAACGTGAAGCACCCCCATCTTTCCCCGTCACGCGATGCGTAAATATTGCTCGTAAACAATCTTATTGAACAAAAATCCAGAATGGCTCGGTTTCGTGATGTGCACTTTCTGCACTCGAGTGTTTTATGAACCGGAATGTCGGAGTGTGGTCCTCGACGCAACTGCGTCGCAGAACAATTCAGAATTTGGTCCGATAAATTTGTTTAACAATTGAGATTGATTGGACCCGAGTCGGGATCGCGTTCTGACCGTTTGACGTCATTGGAATAATTTCGTCGTGGCGCGAAATTGCACAATTTATTCGAAAATTGCTTCCGTTTAGCGGGTGCGGCTGTCTTTCTCTCTTGCGTGTGGAAACAATACACCATCGTTGTCAGATTAGACGTGCAAATAGCCGGTATAGCCTGCAAGTGCAAAACAATTGCGGTGTCGATTTCGCAATCACAAACCTGATGCAATAAATGCAGCACTGTCCGCCTTTTGGAAGTGGATGGAGCGGGATTGCTGGGCAAATATTGAGCTATAGGTTTTTTTTTGCAGAAAGAGTTTGAAATCGGTTTTAATTAAATGGAAAATCAGCATAAGTACAAAAAGTAGCCCATAAATTTTACCCTATTGAAAGTAGTTTCAATTAAAAAATATAAGAGATACTTTGTAAAGAGTGTAGGAAGCAGAATTTCTACACGTTTATGCAAAATCACTTATTTTTAGGAAATATTCAACACTCCAACCAAAATTACTCAGTTGTTTGTCAAAATTAAATTTTACTCAAAATTTAACAAAAATCAATCAAAATTAGCCCAAATCCCAATTCTGAATTTCATATTATTACACACAAAGAAAAAATACTCTGAATTTAAAAAGATCGCTCGTTGGATTAAAAGTTCGCGTTGGTGAATATTCGTAGAAAGTTCAAACTTTTCAATTTAAAAGTTGGAAAGTTTTTGATACTACCATGCATTTATGGAACAAAATCGTTGTATCGGTAAAAGTGTTTTACTTTTAATTGGAAAAGAAACCTTTTATAGCAAGAATAAACAACATTTAATACTACAGTGTTAATTTCAGAAAAATGTGCTTGATTCTAGGCTTGATTTTATATTTATTTTTAAAAGTTTTAAACAGTATGTTAAATAAGACATTTTGTTATTGTATTTAACGCTTCTGGCCAAAATCCGAGTCCAAGCTGTACCGATTCTTAGGGAACGCCACCGGTCACTTCCGAAGACCCCAAGCTGGACGGTTCCAGACGGACGTTTCGACGCGCGACAGCAAAGTAGAGAACAGGATGGTCACGTTGCCGGCCTTCATCAGGACAGGTTTGGAGAAGTTGGCTGTAGATTCGGCAAGGGTGATCGACGTTTCCTGGCTGGAAAGTGAAGTGCCTGAACGGGGAGTTCCCGATTCTGGAAGCGCATCCGGAAGATTGGGTTGATGAGGCCCTCGGAACGGAATTCGATTTCGAGCACTTCATCCTCCTTCGAGAATGACACAGATTTTTTCGGCACGCTGTCCAGGGTTCATTCGGCTGGAGCTGCGCCGTCGCGAGATGAGCATTTGTGGACGGTTATTTGCTAAAAGAGATGGAAGTAAGTGAAGTTGGCAAGCCACTGTACACATTCTCATTACTCACAGGTGTTGTAAACCGCCGGCACCGAGTGCAACATCCGCTCTGGCTACCTCCGATTATCCCGCTTCTCGACGTCCTCCTCTTCGTCGGCTCCTTCTCCTCACCGTGAAAATCACCTGTCTCGTACTTGTCCAAAAACCGGATGTTTATCTTCTTCAACGCAATCTCGTTGTTCACGCAACTCTTCGGCAGCGCCATCTCCTCGATGATCTCGTTACAGTCCTCGCGGGAATTGACCTTCAATCACCAATCCCGGGCCACCACCACCGAATACAACCGGTGCGAATCCACATTCCTACCTCCCATCCTAAAAAAAACAAACAAAATCAATCACAAGCCCCACAAAACACCCAAGCTTTCTTCTTACCCATTCCGGTCGTGGAACAGCTGCAGTTCCTGCAGGAAGCTCGCCTTGTCCTTTTTGAGCACTTCACCTCGTCCCGCACCCGCACCACCCTCCTTCGAAGGCGTTCCGCTGCTGCTGTTTGGCTCACGAAGGTTTCCGCGTCCGATTCCTGGCTGCTGCCTAGAATCACCAGCACCACCGGACCCACCAAAGTGTTTGTTTACATTTGGAACTTAGTCGTACACGGTTACACGAGAACGTCAAAATGAAAGAAATTCTACAGTCGTATTAAAAGTTAAGACTTTTAAATCAGTTAGTAAGGAGATTTTCAAAAACTTTACCAGTAAAAGTTTTCATATTTTAAACAAGAAAAAAACTTTCCCTCAAGCTAATTTTAGCATATTTTTAAATGAAAAATAAGTTACTTTTGTCATTACGGTAATATTTTTTTGTGTGTATTCATATTATATTCATATTCATATTCATATTATTTCTGAGATATTTTTACTCTTCAAAACCAAACTTATTCACTAATTTATTTTATTTATTTTTGTTAAGGCGAATTAACCCGTCATTCGTCACCAAACCCACGAATGAGTTTTTTTTGTCATTATTTTTTTTTGCGAATACCTCTCGCATTCGAGTAATTTTTACACGAATTCTGAGTGAAAATCACCTAGACTCGAGTAAAGTTTCACACAAACGTAATCTTAGTCAAAATAACTCAGAAATGATATGTTTTGAATTAGTGTGCAGATGACAATGATGAATACACTTTGATAATAACTTAACACATGTTTCTAGTAAAACTGCATGTTTTGCAGCAAAATTATACGTGAGTTCAAAATTACTCGGTGTCGAACCTACTCAGGAAGTGGCCAGGCCAAGTGACAGATTCGGGTGAATTGGGTCCTAAAATGAAGCTTAGATTTCTTATATTATTGTTTACAGCGATAAAGCTTATTTTTCTGAGCACAATGACCCTTTGTACGACCACAAAGAGTTTAAAATGGATTTTTAAACCAATTTTGTAAAATTAACCTCGCGGTCCTTCTTGACAGAAAAGCTCCTACTTGACAGCTCGTTCCAAGGGGACCATAGTTAATCCATCAAAAAAATGTTGTCTTGTCAATTTTTTTTTTGCATTAAAATGAAAAAAGTGATCAGAAATGGTTTTAAATCGTGTTTTTTACCGTTGTACATAAAAATTGACATAGGGCTTTAGTACCCAATTGGGTCCTAAAATTAAGCTTAAATTTGTGATGTTATTGTTCACAACGATAAAGCTTATTTTTCTGAGTGCAATAACCCTTTGAACGACCACAAAGGATTTAAAATGGATTTTTAATTCAATTTTTAAAAGTTAACTTTACGGTCCTTCTTGACAGCTCGTTGATGGTTGATCCATCGAAAAAATGTTGTCGTGTCATTTTTTTTTGCATTTAAATTAAAAAAAAAGTGATCAGAAATGGTTTTTAATCATGCTTTTTATCGTTGTACATAAAAATTGACATAGGGCTTTAGTACCAGGGAGGCGACATCTATATCTCACTACAGGCAGCTCGCCCGTAACCAAAACAAGCTGTCAACTTCGGCACCAGAACAAAAGGGAAATGTCAACTTCGGCTCCAGCACAAAAGAACAGCTGTTCGTTACGGAAGCAAAACAAAACAACTGCGCACTGTAAAAAAAGCACAAAAACTGCAGGCATAAAATGGAAATAAAGTAATTATTGTTTTTATGTAAAATTTTACCGCAATGTACGTTTAAAAGTTAGTGTATGTTTTTGAGGTGATTTTTATCAATTTATTTGCAAAATAAACTACTAAAGTTGGGATTATTAAGCACACATCGGGCCGATGACCTTATTGAAAGTTGTACTTTTATTACATGAAACGTTTAACTTAACTACTGTGTAATTTGACTTATACTACAGTAATTCTTATAACAAAAATTGAATTATTAAAAAAAGAAATATTTTTGTTTTCACTGTGCGTAAACTGCTTACGCGCGTTATCAATCTCAATCACCCAAGATGGCGGTCTTTAGCATCCCCCTGTTTAGTACCCAATTTCACACTATTAAATAAATACTGAACGAACATGAACATATTTTCATGTGATTTTTGTGTACTCATTTTAGTGTAGAGTGTAATTTTTATTCAAAATTGATTTAATTTTTGATTTTTAAATTTTCATCATGAAATTTTCTTGTTTGAAAGCAGTGCTCTTGATTGATCATTTCTGAACATACTTTTTTTCGGAAATAAAATTGTCGGTTAATTTGTCTATGAAATTCTACTTTACTCGTTACTGAGATACAGATAACTCATGAAGTTTTCTCATAAACTTGATGATTTTTGACAACCGTAATAAAAAATATTTCATTCTGAGTAAATTTAATTACGATTTCGTTAAAGAGAAATCTACTCAGAAATAAGTTTTAGATAATTTATATTTACCCAGTTTTGGGTAAGTTGCAAATACGTTTGAGAATCATTTTTAATATGTTTGAGTTTATTTAGAATATTTTGAGTTTTAGTTAATTTTCGATGTACAGTACCGCATTTTTTTTGCAAAAATATGTTTGTTGAAACTTAGATTTTTTGAAAACTAGTGTTTGCAAACCGACTGACTGTATAATGCATTTTTCATGCCTTTTTGCATTGAAATGTTGAAATTATGGCATGCTGTTAAAATTTTTATATTGTTTTGCTCCCGAGTTTTGCAGCCGAGGGACAAAACTATTGAAAAATATTTGCATCGGCCTCACAATGAAAAAAGTTTTAAATATCCCAGAAATAATTTTGTTGGATTTTTCACTTGTCTATGAAACCGGTCCCATTCGACTGACTACAGGTAGTTGCTCTCACCATTTTTGCGCACAGAACGAAAGGCAGCTGGCTAGAACACAAAACGTGGCTGCCGAGTAGAAGTTAGAACCGCATTTTTCTGTTTGCCCAGCCGGCCCTAACCAGTTTGTACCGGTTGTCATTCCTGAGACCGTGCACTGGTTTGCTGGAGCGAACTAACTGACGCACCCCCTCTTGAACACATGGCATACTAGATATAGGTTAGGTTTGATCAACGGTCGATTTGCGGTGGCAACACTGCTGTCACAATTTGCCATAATGGCGAATGCCATAAAACAGAATGTGCTGCTGCGGCATAAACAACTTTTAACGAAATTTGATATTTTCTGCATTCACGTTGTCGTTCGACAGTAATATCTAATTGAAACGCCAGCTACTTTGTAGTGGTGCCGTACCTTACCCACACTAGCTGAGTTCACTCAACTGGCTTAAACCGGTTTACCTGGATGGAGCGAGTGAGCTGCGATCGAGTGCAGGACACGTGCCACAGAATGACACGGTGCTTATCCATACGTAACGGATACGAAACCGGCAGGTAAAGTACTTAAGGCAGTACACGTATAATTACTAATCGATTAGTTTAAAACGCAAAATATAGTTGACTGAATCATTTACCCGAGAGCTTCCAGCGAAATGAAAATCACGTAATGGGTGTGACACGTTACGTAATGTCCAGAAGTGATGGCAAACGCTCTTCTTCTATTTGCAGAAAACGATTAATTGCTGATGTCACTTCTAGAAACGCAAACTCGGGTGCCGGAACGGACTTTCGCTCGAAATAAATCAGCAAATCAATTTATCAACGCTTGGCGACTTCCGTGGAGCCACAACCGAACGAATCGAGCCAAGCTTTTCCAAACGTACGACCATTCTATACCGCACCGAGTTTCATTCGATTTCCGCCATTTAATTAATATTTATTAACGCGAAACTGACAGCACTGCCAACTGTCAACAGACAGTGTGCTGGCGCCTCACAGTACTCTCCCTTGCAAAACGTGTTTCTATCTGCGGTGACAACGTGCAATTTTCCTGCATCTAAATTGCTGATTTCAATCATCGGGCGGCAGCACCGGCGACTTTGGCGGTTGACCTTGGGGCGTGAGAAAATAAATAAATCATTTTGAAAGTGTACATTTCCACATTCTGCATCCCATTCGGCGCGAAAGCCACTTGGCACTATTTTTAGGGAAAGAAAATTAATCTTGCGGCGCGCGGAAGAGATTTTCCCACGTTTGTTTGGGTGTGTGATCATAATGTGGGAAGCGTTTTGTTTTTAACAAGTAAAGAAAACCATCAAAAGAAAAATATTGTGTGTATAAAACAACTCAGTAAGTAGATCAGTTTTTTTCAGTGTGTAAACTTTATACACGCACATTCAAGATCACTTGGATTTTGTCAAATTGAGAAAAACTTTACTCAAATCGATTGCTTATAAGGCTTTCTAGGCCCAGCGAAAAAAATATAATTTAACCCAAAAATTACGAACTTCTCGTTACAGTGTACTGATGCAAACAATGATCGAGCTCGAGCTGTCACAGCCCTGCGAAGTATGTTGGCTGACATATCGGGCGGTCAGTAAAAAAAAAGCTAGAATTCGCCTGACAAAAAACTGTTGCTAGAAAGAGATAGGAAATTTGATGCAAACAAACTTCCAGCTGCCATGTAAACATACTTTGAATGTGTTAGTAAATATCTGATTAGAAAGCCTTATTGTACTCATTTTTGCGTAGGTAATTTTTTATCGAATTCTGAGGTATTTTGGATTCAATTGGGTCCTAAAATGAAGCTTAGATTGCTGATATTATTGTTTACAGCGATAAAGCTTATTTTTCTGAGTACAATGACCCTTTGGACGACCACAAAGAGTTTAAAATGGATTTTTAAATCAATTTTGAAAAATTAACCTCGCGGTCCTTCTTGACAGAAAAGCTGCTACATGACAGCTCGTTCCAAGGGGACCATAGTTAATCCATCGAAAAAATGCTGTCTTGTCAAAAAAAAATTTGCATTAAAATGAAGAAAAGTGATCAGAAATGGTTTTTAATCGTGTTTTTTACCGTTGTACATAAAAATTGACATAGGGCTTTAGTACCCAATTTAAGAAATTCTGATCAACAGAGTAGGTCCAAAATGCACCATATTGATTTAACGTGCACGTGTCAGCCCACACATGGTTCAGTCATAGCGCAAAAATCCGCCAGCTTTTTCCCGTTCTGCCCTGTTTCTGTTTTTTTGCACATTTTGTTTGTGTCGGGAGAAACCGAAACCAGAACACTTGTTGGGCCATAAATTACAACCTTATTGGTGTTAGTGTGGCGTGGGATATAGTTTGTCGAACTTTCTCGAGCTCCAAACCCCAGCCAGATGATGAAAACGCAGGTCGAATTCCATTCGGATGAGAATGCAGATCAGACACCATATTTATAGCAATTTATGGCCACCGTCACCTTCAGAATGGAACAAATAAACAGTTTTCCCGCTGCTCTGTGTCTCATATGACAGTTCGTTTGTCAAACACGTGGCGTCAACGGCACAACGATGGTCACTTCCTCTAAGATGGAATTTCCACCCGAGCTTTCAAGACCAAATTCCTCTCCTCGGAAACCATCGACATCTTTATGGATTCATCGCTATATAGGTTAAACTAGGCCAACGTGAACAAAGCACGAGCATCTCTGGAGCATCCTCGGGCCCTTTGATCGCACCCATGAATCGAACAATGGCATCGCCCTGATGTAATTTAAACCCTGCCATAAAGATGGCGACCCGTTGGCGCCAAACGGTTGCGTTCTGGCATTCGTCAATGTTTTTGTGCATCACACTACCCCGATCATTTTGTTTTGTTTACACCCTGTCAACAGAAAGGGTCGAACTGGGTTAAACTGCACAAGATATCAACCATAGACAGTGCTGCCAGCAGGGTTACCAGGTCTGAAGAGAAAAAAATCTGGCAAAAAAACTGGGAAAAATCTGGCAAGCCACTTTTCTCAAAGTTATAAGCAATTTTGTGTTCAAAAACAGTGTATTTACACTTTTTATACATTATAGCTTCACAAAATAAACAAAACACGTCAATAAAACAATGTATGGAAGAAATAGAAAATTATTTTTTTCAAATGGGCTCGCAAAAAATCTGGCAATGCCAGATTTATCTGGCAACCTGGCACCCCTGGCTGCCAGATGGACGCGTCCATTATGGCGCCATTTTTGACAGCTGTCATCCACGCGCGCACGTGCGCTATGACCAAACATGGCCAAAAGTCCACACGGCCTGAATGGGTTTGTTTTCGCACGTCCCACCATTTGGCACCCCGATCATGATCATCTCGAAAAATTTACTCTAAAAATAACACGCTTCGTAGCTTTTGTGTCTCGCGCAGCTCATTTTCCCGGTTGATCTTCTGACGCGCTGGGTGTTTTCGCGGTGAATAATGGCAAATCTGTTCTGTGACTGTATTATTGTTAGCATTTGTGACGCTTTTCCACACCGGTTTGCGCCAGTTTAGATCGGTTTTCTGCGCAAGAAGACGCCGTTTTTCTTTGGCACGAAAACGTCAAAACACACCCTTCAGCGATAGTTGGACGTTGTTTGTTGGATATTTCTGAAATTAAACTTCTAAATTTATCAACTTAATTATTGAGACAAAAGTTTTCGAAATTAAAAATAAAATTGGCAGCACTGCTGTCACATTTATAACCACAATAAAGGATGCTATAAAAGTATCTCAATCTTTGCATTTCAATATTTGGTTCAAATTTTCAAGCGTTGACAGGCCAATTGTCAATGATTTCAGCAATAAAACAAGCCAAAAATTTCAACACATGCAATTATTATTGTTATAATGTGTTCACACCCCGCGCAATGCAAACGAGAGAAAGAATGTGCTATTTTAAGGCAAAATGGCGAAACCATAAAATGTATTTTTCTCACAAACACAACCGAAAAAGCGTCCCCACCGTCGCAGAGCTGTGGCGGTCGTGCAAATAAAGCACGCACGATTTTTCACGTACGCGTATACGCGTTTGTGTTGGCGGTAGAGGTTTTCCCAAGGGCGAATCGTTGGCGGTTTAAGGTTGCCGTTTTTTCCCTATTTGCTCTCTTGTTGTGGTGGCGCCAAAACGGGATTGAACCGGAAATGGGCACTGCGTTTGTTTTTGTTTGTAAACAATGCAAGATGGGATTAGGTGCGGTAGCTTGAGTAATTGCTTTTTTTTGTTGTATGACGGATGAATTGATTTTAGAAGGTTTAGAAGGTTTCCAGTGCTAAGGGTGTGCTTTTTTCAAAATTAAAAAAAAAACAAGACACATTACCAGCCACAGAATTTCGTATTAAAAGGTAAATGGGTCCTAAAATGAAGCTTAGATGACCCTTTGTACGACCACAAAGAGTTTAAAATGGACTTTTAAATCAATTTGGAAAAATTTACCTCGCGGTCCTTCTTGACAGAAAAGTTCCTACTTGACAGCTCGTTCCAAGGGGATCATCCATCGAAAAAATATTGTCTTGTCAATTTTTTTTTTGCATTAAAATGAAAAAAAAGCGATCAAAATGGTTTTTAATCGTGTTTCAAACGTTTTTTCATACGATTTTTGATGAAAGAATGTAGTTCGAAAATATTAGCATCGTTTTTCAATACCAAGGTCCAAACTCAATTATTTGAAGGCATTGGAAAATTGATTGTCGAGCTTAAGTATCCAGATTTTTAAGCGAAGATGGCGTTACGAATGGTGCACGCCCGAAATGTCAAAATCACGCAGAGATACCAACATTACAAAAAAGGAGTGCCGTGCTGCCATGGCATGACATTAATACTTTACAAATTTTTTCTGCGAAGTCAAATGATGCATCAACAATTTCAAACTAAAAATGTTTCATACTTGAAAATTATTCAATATGACATGATTTAAATATGATAAACTTCATTTGGATCTGGTAATCTTGATGGAGCATTTTTTCTCGTAAATCTGGCAATCTTGGAGCATTTTTTGAGTAAAGCAGAGACCCAAATTTTGAGAAGAATAAAAATGTCGTGATTCGATTATCAGGAGTGTTTCCTAATTTTTAAAACTACTTTTTCAGCATTTAATTTTTTCTCATTTAGAATTTTTTTATTTTCCAAATTTTAGAATTTTTAGTTTATGAATTTTTAAGATTTTTGAGTTTTCGAATGTCTGAATTTTAATTTTAAAATATCTGAAATTCTTAATTTCTTTAAGGCTGTTTTGACTTTTGCAGCAAAAAAAAAATATGTTTTTCATTTAGAAAATAATGTTATTTTTTAAATGTAAGCAAGAATGTTAACAACCCTAGAGTTTATTTTTGAAAACAAAAAATAATATAAACAATTTAAAATGACAAACCATAGTTTTAACATTTGCATGAAAAAAGTGCTTTTAAGTGCATTGAATAGCTCAGTTGTTTAAATATCAATAGTTATCAAAAAAAAATCAAGATTCGAAAATTTCCGCAAAACTTTTTTTTGCGGTACTGTACATCGAAAATTCACAAAAATTCAAATGATTTTTGAATAAACCCAAAGTACACGTGTTTCTGGGGACCCCAAAGTTCATGCTTCCCCTCGAGTTGAGCCTACGCAGTAGGGTGCCCAGAAAAAATGACCCCCTGCTCCACAAGCGGAAAACGGTTTATTGGGTTATTTTATGAATCTGTGTAAATTTTGAGTGAAATTGGTTGAGATTAACCCATTGATACCCGAGCCTGAAGTTAGTGAAAAAATGTTTTTCATACAAAAATGACTTTTTTAAATCGCTAATAACTTTTCAGGTTCAAGTTTTACAGCTTTGGTATGTTCTACAAAGTTGTAGAGCATTAAATTTTCAATGAGAATCTCACTTTTGAGAATATTTGTATGAAAGTAGCGCACCGTGGAGACCAAACCGTAAAAAAGTTGGGTTTTTCATACATTTTTTTAAATTTTTCCGATACAAACTTCACCTTCGAGTATCAATGAGTAAATGTTGACCGATTTTGCTCATATTTGGCCCAGAGTCTTGCCCAGAGTCCTAAAATAGCTCAAGGAACAATATTCAGCTTGTGGAGCGAGGTTTTGGGAAAAAGTATTCTGGGCACCCAACTAAGCAGTCATTTTTGTCATTTTTTGTAAGTCAGTGTTATTTACATTTGGAGCTAAACGACCATGGTTGCGGTAAACAAAAAATGATTAGTTTTGAGTAGGACACTTTGAATTTTTAGTGTATACACGTTTAATTCGCGTAAAACTGAAATTAGGGGTTTGAAGTACAGATTGTCTAGAGAAACAGATTGGCCAATGTTTCTGGACACCAAACACCCTTTACGCCCAGCAAAACTGGCAGTGTTACAAGCGCAAAAAATACGTTGCCAGTGCCTGTTTATTTTGCATTGGCCAGTCTGTTTCCCTAGACAGTCTGTAGTTTGAAGGGCACAATGATGATTGTGTCAAACTTATGTATGATGATCGATTATAAACGGAGATTTATGGACAGCTGTCCATCTAGATGTTGAGTAAATATCAATTTAAGAGAGCAGGAAAACTGCGCTAGAAATACAAACATTTTGTAAGAAAAAAAAATCAATAAAATCACAACTTTATTATCTGAACCACCTAAACTGAATAACCGTGCAGACCTTGTTCCACCAACTGGGTCTACTTTACCGACTAGTTCAAAAATTCACCATCTTCGAATCTTACTATTCATTATATCAAAATCAGAATCCACCTCCTGCTTTGACAGCTCGAGAGTTCATCCGCTCAGCTCACGTCAAACCACGAAAAAACCTGTGTGCTTTTGTAGAGCTGCGCTGCAAATCGCTTGGTGGCATAATTTTTGTGGTTCCTCGTCGTGAAATTCCCTTTTAAAACCACCTGGAAGTGCACACACTGCCAAAGCGCAACACCATGAGCAACCGTGGCGGAAAGAACCGTGGCCGCAACAACTGGAACCAGGGCGGCGGCGGCCGCAAGTTTTACGAAGGTGAGCTGTTTTTGGATTTTTTGTTTGGTTCGTCGCCATTTTGGACCACTTTTGAATCTTCCTGGGTGAAATTCGGATTGTTTACGTTTTCTGGTGGTTTTCAGCGACTGGGAACAACTACTCGGAGCATGACGATCGGACGGAGCGGGATCGGGGCGACCGGAAGGTGACCGATGTGAAGCGCCGGGTGAGCTTCAAGCCGTTCAACGGTGGCCGGAAGGGGGGGATTAAGATCTCGGACATGCAGATACGGGCCCACCTGGAGGACGACGAGGCGATGGCCGCTGGTGGGGGTGGGGGAGGTGGTGACTATGATGGAGATCGTCGGAACTTTAAGGGGGGAAGGGGGTTTAATCGGCACGGTGGACGGGGTGGGCGGAAGTCTCCGCCGTTGCAGCGGGGTTATCCGAAGAAGCCGAGACTGGTGAACGGGCCGACCAGCTGGTTCGAGGTGAAGATTCCGTACGGGCACAAGTACGAGAAGGATTTTATCTTGCGGTCGTTGCTGCAAGCGATTCAGCCGCAGCTGTTTATTCCGCACTACTGGAAGGTCGAGGACACGGCGGTCAGCTTTTACATCGAGGACTTTACGGCGGCGGAAACGCTGCAGCGGATGGACCGCACCATCGGGCTGCCCGACGGGCGGAAGAAGATTGTGATCGTGCGGAACGGATCGCCCCAGTGTACGGTGAACAAGTAGCTGAAGGAGCGCATGAAGCTGGCCATGGTCAAGCGGTACAACCCAGCGACGAAAGCACTCAACCTGGAGAAGTTCCACGCCGATCCGGACCTGGCCGACATTCACAGCGCACAGTGACCCGGCCGCAGATCATGATGGCCGCGTTCGACGTCATCAAGGAGAACATTCCCGATTTGGAGGCGCTCAACCTGAACGACAACAAGCTGCACATGCTGGACCACTTTAAGCTGCTGGACAAGAAGGCGCCCAACCTCAAGATCCTCTACATGGCCAACAATAAGGTAAGGTGCATTTCTGCCAAGAGGGTTGGGGAAGTTATTTTTTTATATGTATGATCTTTGTCCATCGATTCCTTTATGTTCAAATAAGCCATTTTGCATCATTCATTCATTAATCCGTAGAAATGATTTTTTCTAGATTTAAACATTCTTAGCGAAAATTGAAGTATCAGAACATTCAAAATTCAAAGCTTCAGAAATTCAAAAAATCGATTTTCTTTTGTTTTAATAGTTTTTTTTATCCAAAAAAAAATCAAAATTCATGTTCAAAATTTTTCGAAATTTCTATAATTTTAATTTAAAAAATCTGAAATTTAAAAAAAAATCAATATTCAAAAGGTCAAAATTTTAAAACCAAAAAGTATCAAATTCAAAGCAATTTAAAAAACAAAAAAAAAATTATCAAATATCTTTAGAATTCTTAAATTTTTTAATTCATAAAATTTTCTCAAAATTTATTTTCCCTAAAAGAGCACGCAGTTAGCAAAATCTAAACTTAGAAACATGTACCCTCCCTGTAAAGGCTTATGAATTGATCTCAGTTGAAAGGTTCTCCAAATCTCTGAATTGCAAATGTAACATCCTGGAGCAGAACTGCTAAATTCTAATAAACACCAATTGAATTGAATAAATTCATAAAAAACAAAATTCTTAAATTCTTAAATTCTTAAATGCCACAATTTTTGAAGTCATATTTTATGTTAGAGATTTTGAAATTATCAGAAGAAAATATTTAAAATATCGGAAATTAAATTTCTTTCGGAATACAAACTGTATAAAAATTCTTAGATTTTGAATTTTTAGACTTTAAAAACTTAAAATTTTATCATATTCATATTTTAGATTTTGATTTATTTTTGAGCTTATAGTTTGATGTTAATTTTTAGGTTTTTAAATATATTTTTTTTTGTAGATTTTTTATGACTCTTCCTTAACCGTCTCTTAAGGTTTTTTTTAATGGATTTGTTGCTTTCATTCTTTTGGAGCCTTTAAACATAAAACGAGTTTGTTTTTTTTTATCAAATTCTTTGTCAATTATCAAATGTTGGTCGCGATAAGCACAAAAATTTAGAAATTCAGAAATTTAGAAATACAAAAATACTTATATAAACAATACAAATATTTTAAAATCAAGAAATTTCAATAAAAGACTCAAAAATTAAAAAATATGTAAGGTCAAACATTGTACATTTAAATAATATTAAGGTTTCGAACATCAAAATTTAAAAGTTTAATAATGCTTCAATTAAAAAAAAACAAACAAATTATAATTAAAAGAAAACATTTAAAAAATGGAAAAATTTAATAAGTAAAAAGAATTTAATACTCAAAAATTGAAAACTAAAAAAATCCTTAAAATTCAAACAATTTATAAAACAGTTCATACTCTGTTGTCCGAAGTATTCGTCAAAACTTCCAATTTAATCAAGGTTTTTTCCTCTAAATTTGATTATGTAATCTAAAACCTTACTCCTGCTTTTGTAGTTTAAGATGACGGTATTTAAGAATCCAGAAATATGCGATTTCATGAAAATTTAAAAGATTTAGGAGAATTTAAGATAATTTAAGAGAATTTAAGAGGATTTAAGAGTATTTAAGAAAATTTAAGAGAATTTAAGAGAATTTTAGAGAATTGAGGAGACTTTAAGAGAATTCTAGAGAATTTAAGAGACTTTAAGAGAATTTAAGAGACTTTAAGAGAATTCTAGAGAATTTAAGAGAATTTAAGAGACTTTAAGAGAATTTAAAAGAATTTAAGAGAATTTTTGAGAATTTTAGAGAATTTAAGAGAATTTAAGAGAATTTAAGAGAATTTAAGAGAATTTAAGAGAATTTAAGAGAATTTAAGAGACTTTAACAGAATTCATGAGAATTTTAGAGACTTTAAGAGAATTTAAGAGACTTTAAGAGAATTCTAGAGAATTTAAGAGAATTTAAGAGACTTTAAGAGAATTTAAAAGAATTTAAGAGAATTTTAGAGAATTTTAGAAAACTTAAGAGAATTTAAGAGACTTTGAGAGAATTTAAGAAGTTAAGAGAATTTTAGAATTTTAGAATTTCAGAATTTTGGAATTTCAGAATTCTAGACTTCTAGAATTTAAGAATTGAAGAATTTAAAAAAATTAGAAAAAGAACGGAACAACATTTTTTAAAGTTTCTGAGTTTCTTGTGTGGTCTTCGGTTTTTGAAATCTAAATAAGCTATTTGCGAGGATAATTTACTGAAAAACGATCAACAGGCTGCGGAATTTTCGAATGTTTGCAGAAAGAGTGACAATTATTGAGTTCTGATCTCGTGATCTGAATTTGAGCAAGAAGCCAGCCACATAAATTGATGAAGAGGATTATTCTGGATCACTTGAAATGTTCCCGGTGAGGACTTTCCTGTTTAACTTTTTTTTCATTTGAAAGAATCCAATTTGCTCTCCATCCGCATTGACTATTACTTGTTCCTGTTTATCTGTTCTCATTTTGCTCAGCCTACCATCTGTCTCTTTTATGTCATTGTGAGGGGATAATCGATCCGTCCGCATTGATATACTCTCTTTTCATCTTGTCTTTCTTATTATTTTTCAATGTTTTTTTTTCTCACACTTACCAGGGGAGCGTTCTTTTGTTACGTAACGCAGTTGGGGGTGGGGGGGGGGGGGGGTCGAAGACCGTGTTACGCTCCATACAAAGTTTTAAAATTTGTTAGAAATTTTGTTACGAGGGGGGAAGGGGGTCCAAAAATCATTATTTGTGTTACGTATTAAAATAACGCCCCCTAGCTTAATTTGCTCTCCATCCGCATTTACCCTTTTCTCATCTATGATTTTCCATTTTATTAGTAGGGGACCATCCATAAACCACGTGGACACTTTTTTGGGAATCGCGCCCCCCCCCCCCCCCCTTCGTGGACAATTGACCATACAAAAAAAAACTTTTTTGTATGGAGCGTGGACAATCGCCATACCCCCCCCCCCCCCCTGAAGTGTCCACGTGGTTTATGGATGGTCCCTTAGTTGGATTCAAAGCCGGAAATTGGGGAGGGAGCATCAGGACAGTGGACAGTATGCTGTAATAGCGGAGACTGGATGTGGATAGTGGAAGACCAGAACTACGTCACAAGAGAGAAATAGTTTATTAATTGTGCAATTCTTAAAAATTGTCCAATTACTTCCTCTGTCAGTTTCCAGCTGTTTGCCGCGCCCTTTTAAGCCTATGGACAGCCCTCAAATTTATATGGAGACTTGTATGAAATAACGAATAATTCAAAATGGCTTATTTGGACACAGGAAATCGATGTTTAAAGCTTCATACGAATGAAAAAATACAATGAAAAGTAGATTTTTAGACTTTTTTTGAGAAGGTCCTATAAACATATGAAACACAATAGCTTATAGGACCTTTTTTTTTAAAAAAAAACTCTGGATTTGCGAAATTTTAGAGAAATGCCCAAAATGGTACACAAATCAAATTAATTCCCTCCTCGCAGATCCCGTACGTCACCGCCCTGGACAGTCTGAAGAACCTGGCCCTCGTCGAGATCAACCTGGAGGGGAACCAGCTCAAGGAACGCATCAAGGACCCAACCGTCTACGTCAGGTATTTTGTAAAGTTCTGGACCGCCGCCGCGTGCGGTTCCACCTCTTTTGTCCTTCTGTCTTGTGTTTCTACTCCTTCTGTGAACCGTCGTCGTGTGGATTTCACGCTGTCCCTTTTCACCCCACCCTAGTGGGGGGTGGTTCGAACAAAGATGACACGATTAATTTGATATGATGACACACTGGTTGACATCGTATCCGAAAAGTTTCCAAACCTGGAGCTGCTGACTCCTATTGTGGATGCGGCGGAAAGTGGTGCCGCAATTTACGCAAAGCGGCAACAGGTTTCGTGGGAGGGGGTTTGGGTAACAGGATCATTTTTCATGTGGTTTTTTCTCTCATCACACTTTTTAACGTTGTTCTAATTGACACGATTTTTTTAAAGAAAAAATGTGGTGGCACAAGTAAGCACTCAATTTGATAAAAATAAATCAATTCAATTCTTTTGAAACAATGATTTTCTCTTTGGCTTAAATTGGACGAAATCCTGATCAATTTGTTTTGATTGAATCAATGCAAGTTTTGTAACGCAAAATTAGAATAAGTAATAAAAAAGTAGTTTGTAAGAAAAAATATGTAAAATAAATAAAGAAAACAGAACAACTAGGTTTCAGGACATAATTGTAATTCTGAAGGTTTCTTCTCAAAAAGATCTGAGCAAAACATATCAATTCTCAGCTAGTAAGAAACTTTTTCGTTTTCAACAAAATTGATAAAGTTTTCATGCGCAGAAAACAAAACCGGAAAAAAGAGAATTTTTGAATAAAACCAGGAAAAAGGAACATTGAAGAAATCATCTAAAAACGAATCGAAACAAAACATCAACTAAAAAGTTGCAATCGAATCGAATAACTCAAATGAACTGTAAAAAAAAGATTGACCAATTGTAGGTTGGAAACCCGACTAAAAATGGAGTCTGCTTGAAGTGTCTAGTTTTGGACTCGAGAATGGAAACCCTTCTCGAACGCAGAAGAATCACATTCGTCGGTTGACGAAACGATCGTTGACTCAAACAAGCACAACAAAAAATAATACATCAAAAAAAAAAAAAACACTTTTACGAAAGTGACATCAACGGTTATGACCATAAAACGTATGGTTAAGTTGATGATCGTCGAAACTCTGTCCCAACAAGCCGATTTTCTTCGGTGGAATTAATGAAAATAACTTGAATGCTTCTGAAATTGAACTTTGAATGGAAATGGAATGAAGAAGCGCTGAAAAAACAACAATATTCACATCAGTTTTGTTCGTTGCGAAAAGTGATTGCTAGCTGTTGGCTCAAAAAAATAAAGAAAACAGAAAAAAAGTTAATTTGCTGTAAGAAAAATAAAGAAACCTGATGAAATGTTGAGGGATGCAAAAATGCTCATCGAAATATCATATTATATATATAAAAAAGAAATTCATAGCAAAAACTTTATAAAGATTCTAAAGCAAACAAACTTAAAAAATAACAAAATACAAAACAAAAAAAAATCTTATCTTCAGAAAACTTGTAACAATGAATTTCGACACAAATCCATCAATCAACAATTTAACGGCCAATTTGAATGTTCAGAAACTCACCACAAAAAATCCAAATTCACCACAGCTCATTTTGACGCGTTTGACAGTTGTTGCCAGATTTCGTGTGGTTTGTGCATTTGCAACTAGATGGCTCTAGTGAAGATTGATTGATGGATTTCTGATTGAAAATGTTAAACAAATTAATTTTTTTTATACGCTGGCGATCTAGTTTTAAGAAAAATGCTGTCACAAAATTTGCATTGTTTCAAATAGACTTATAGAAAATCCAATTTTTGCCATAGTTGAAAATCACAAAATCTGTAATTTTATTGAGTGCTTGCTTTTGCTGTCCGGTGTAAATTTTCTCTATTGGGAATATTGGAAAAAGAATAAACTAACACACTTTCTTCCTTATTTACGTATCTTCCGCCAGCGAGGTTCGCAAACGGCTACCGAAGGTGATCAAACTGGTAAGTTTTTGGAACTTTCACTATTACCTATTTCTTTTTTGCGTTTTTCCCTGCAAGTCTCCATTCAATTTCGGCAGCGATTCTCACAAAAATGCTATGTTAAGGTGAAACGGGAAAGCAGCTAATAGAAGCACTTTGGAGTAAAATACCGTAACTTAGACAAGTTCTAGGGGGTAGGCGTGGCTGAATGGTTACGCTGTTCGCTTTGAAAGCGGAAGGTTCTGGGTTCGATTCCCATCTGCTCCTATCGAGAAATTATGGAAAGAAGGAAATCTGAACACTTGAATATGAACGAAAAAATCATTAGCTCGCGGCGGGGTTCGATCCCCCGTCCTTTGGGTCAGCAGACAAAATGCTAACCACCAGACCATCGAGGCTTAGTTGACTAGAAGGATTAAGAATGCTATAAGAATCCAAGAAACTTGATTGGATGTGAACCTAAAAACAGGACATGCAATATTGAATGCAAGTTGAATTCAAGGACACTTACTGGTTGCATAATTGTTAGGCGAATATTGAACTTTCAACACGACCAGAATTCACCACAAAAAGCTTGGTGAACCGAGAATTGGAAAGCTTCCAAAATGAATCCAAGAACATACGAAGAATTAAGGACTATAAATAGATTTGACCGGCCGCATCACTTACCACGGTGAATCCTGGCTTCACACCCATCTTACTAACACCCTCAAACCTCACGTGATACTTTGTCGAAGACGCAGCTGATTTAGCGGTCTTCATCACTCAAGTTTCGGACTAAAATTCCTATCCACTTCCCCCGTGTCTTACCACTGGTCGTGGCCGGCGCTGTGATTGGCTAGCATGATAGGGACATTTGAAAGTTGCGAAGTGGTGATGATTGGTTCCTACTCTTCATCTGTGGTCCACGGAGCAATTCTTGGAGGTCCTGGTCAATAACAGAGTAGCAACTACGGGTAGACACCAATGCTATGCTATGCTATGCTAAATACCGTAACTTAGACAAGTTCTATCTGTTACAGACGATAAAAAGAACGATAGCAAGCAATTTGTCTAGTTCTGAAATTGGTTTAAGTTGTCCAAAAACTGGCGTCCCGTTTCACCTTAACATTCAACGTAAAACCTAATAAAAAACGTTACTTAATTCACCTTTAGGTGGTTGGTGCCCTCGTCACATTCATGAAGTCAATACATTCAGTAAAATAGCAACATTCCCCCTTAACATGTTTAACAAATCAACTTTATTACTTATTTCTTTTGATAGGGATCGCAGACCTTCAATATTTCTGGCTCATCGGCGAGGTCTGATAAAAAAAAAACCTATCCAACGATAGTTCGCATGGAAGATTCAGATAATATTTTTATCACAATATCTGAGATCCGGCCTCCAAAAAGTGTATAAATAACACTTAAGTGCCAATAACTTTTGATAGGGTTGTCAGATCCTTGATCTTTTAGGCTCATTCGAAAGGTCTTTTGATTATCTAACTAACGATGAATTGCATGATGGACCCGGACATCATTTTCATTGAAATATCTGAGATCCGGCCTCCAAAAAGTATATAAATCACACTTAAATGCTAATAACTTTTGATAGGGTTGTCAGATCCTTGATGTTTTAGGCTCATTTGAAAGATATTTCGATTATCTAACTAACGACAGGTCGCATGATGGACCCGGACATCATTTTTACTGAAATATCTGAGATCCGGCCTCCAAAAAGTGTATAAATAACACTTAAGTGCTAATAACTTTTGATAGGGTTGTCAGATCTTCAATGTTTTGGGCTCATTGAAAAGGTCTTTTTAATACCTTTCTGAAAATGCATAACATGTCAGAGTTTCTTGCAATAACCACCCTTTTTACAATCTTCCGGACATAAGCCAAAATCGTTTTTTTAGCATAACTTTTGAAGTACTTAACTAAACTTGCTGATTTTAAATAGAGACCTATGGGACCCCAAGACGGATCAAATGAGACTAATACGGTCAAAATCTGTTCATCCAGTCCGGAGATAATCGAGTGACAATTTTTTTGTCCATCCACCTACACACATCCACACAGACATTTGCTCAGAACATGATTCTGAGTCGATAGCTATACGTGAAGGTGGGTCTACGAGGTCGAATTAAGAAGTTCATTTTTCGAGTGATTTTATAGCCTTTCCTCAGTAAGGTGAGGAAGGCAAAACAGAAAAAAAATCATAAATTGTAAAGGCTTCTAGCATTTGTTTGAAATTTTTTTTTTAAGTCTCTCGATTGTTGAAAGATGAAAAAACATCAAAGTTTTAGGTATTGATTAGGATTATTCAGAAAAAAAAAACAAATTCACTTCTATGTGAACCATCGGCAATCTAAATGCAACGGTCAAGAAAAATTTGATGGCTGATCTTAATATTCAGATTAGCTATCTTAAGAAAGGAATTTCTGCACAAAACATGAGGTTAGTTTTTTTAAGGTAATTTTTTTACCCAACTCGACTCCGATTTCATCGAAAAGAAAGACGAACTGTCTGGAAATTATGCACTGAAATAAAAATACACGCTATTTCCACGAGACTTGTTGATTTTAGGATTTAAAACTAAAATTTGGAGGCGAGCGCGCGATTTTTTTCGCTCAGTTTTTTCGTGGAATAAGCCTCATATGTTGCAAAAAGCCTCACAAAAATGCAAGATGGTATGTCTTTCCGAAAAAATAATAATATTAAAACCGATTGCGGGAATCGATTCTCTCGACAATTTTTCATATTAACCATTTTGACAATTTTCCAGGCTTCTTGCAACATCTAATTCTAGCTAATTCAGCTAAAAATTAAGGGCAAAAAATCGTACGCTCACCTCTAAACTTGACTTTTAAACCTTGAAATCAAAAAATCTCATAGAAATAGTGTATACGTTTATTTCAGTGTGTTTTTTAGCAAGCTCGTCACATTTCTTACAAGTTTGTCTTTGATCTCTTTTTGATACGATGCTTCGAGATACAGCAATTTTTAAATTACAAAATACAAAAATATTTAAATAACTTAAGCCCTTCTCAAATGTCATTCTCGAGTGCAACTGGCTCCATATACACAAAAATGGCTTGTATAAGCCTAGGATAACATGTTTACCAAGTTTCATTGTAATCGGAGAGGGTCGGACATGGAGTTGCTCAAAACAAGAAAGTCGATTTCAATATTAAGTCTAAGACTGCTTCATAAAATAAAAAAAATCGAAAATTGAAGTAAATGTTAGATCTCAATAATTCACCAAATAAGAAAATTAAAATAAAAAACACACACAATTTGAACCATAAAAAAATCCAGAATTGGGAGTTTGGACATAATTTGTAAAATCAAATCAGATTAATTTTTTTTTGCATGTTCATCTAGTCTTATTTGTTTTATTTTGTAGGAATATTGTTATTTTTTAAGTTACTTTCTTTTTTGATAGTTTTTTTTTACAATTTAAAGTTGAAATTTTTTAGGTTTTATTTTTTCGTTTTATTTTTAGTTTTTGAGAGAATAAAAAAAATTGAAGAGTTATTTAAGCATTAATGGGCAGTTGGGTGACACTTAAAAAAATATAAATTTTATAGTTTCTTTTTTAAAAATATAACTGTGGAAATGCGATTTTTGCGAAAATTGGCGAAAAACGCATTTTTTCGACCACCCTATTTCGGATAGGAGCAGCACGCGAAATTAAAAAAATAAAAATACGGGTCTTATTATTTTTGCCAAATTTTATCCAAATCGGTGTTCTTTTGATCTTGATCTTGCTGGTCTGACGTGAAAACGCTGTAAATTCAAAAAAATTAAAAACAGGGTTTTGGGAATTCAACATTAAAGTATGTTTTCTTCTGAATGACCCTAATCAATACCTACAACTTTACAGAAGACACGAAATCGATCAGAAAATTCCTTTCCGAGATACAGATTTTCTTATTTCCACAAACTATTTTTGTATGGACAGCTGACAAAATTGCATGGAGACTTGTATGGCCGAACAAATTATGCAAAAAAAAAATCCTCAAATTAACCTTCTATTTCCCCCCCTCTCAGGACAACATGGACCTCCCGCCCCCGATCGGCTTCGACGTCGAGGACGACGACAACAAACTCCCCCCGGCCAAGGCGTCCTTCCTGTGCGACGCGGCCGGTGCCGACATTGTGCGCCAGTTTCTCGAGCAGTACTTTATCATCTACGACTCGGACAATCGGCAGCCGCTGCTCGAGGCGTACCACGAGCACGCGATGATCTCGCTGACGGTCGTCAACAGTCCAGCGCAGACGAGCCAGCAGCGGTTGCAGGCGTACCTGACGTACAATAGGAACATTTCCATAAAGCGGGATTTGGAGACGCGCTGTCGGTACTTGAAGATGGGACGGTTGCCGGTGGTGTCGTTCCTGTCGGAGCTGCCGAATACCAAGCACGATCCGCAGTCGTTTGTGGTGGATTTGACGCTGTTTACGGTGAGTGTTTGCATGGTTTTGGAAAAGAACTTTTTCCTGTCCATATTTGAATTTCACTTCGTTATTACTCATGTCTGACACATAACCACCTGCACAATTTTTTAAACAATCTTTTATAAAATAGCGTGTCCAATTTATGATGTAAAAGTTAGTTTAGTACGGTTTAAAAAAAAAAACTTAAAAATTTAAAAACTAAAAAAAAACTCAAAAACAAAATAAAAACTCAAAAACTTGAAATCTAAAAAAAAAATAAAAAAAAAACAAAAACCCAACAATTTAAAAACTTAAAAATCTAAAAAACTTAAAAACTTAAAAACTTTCAAACTAAAAAACTTAAAAATTAAAAAACTTTCAAACTTAAAAACTTTCAAACTTATAAACTTTATAATTTAAAAATTTAAAAATTTAAAAGCTTTCAAACTTAAAAACTTTCAAACTTAAAAACTTTCAAACTAAAAACATTCAAACTTGAAAACTTTCAAGCTTATAAACTTAAAAACTGTCAAACTTAAAAACTTTCAAACTTAAAAACTGTCAAACTTAAAAACTTAAAAACTTTCAAACTTATAAACTTTATAATTTAAAAATCTAAAAATTTTAAAACTTAAAAACTTTCAAACTTAAAAAACTTAAAAACTTAAAAATTAAAAAACTTTCAAACTTAAAAACTAAAAAACTTTCAAACTTATAAACTTTATAATTTAAAAATTTAAAAACTTAAAAACTTTCAAACATAAAAATTTCAAACTTAAAAACTTTCAAACTTAAAAACATTCAAACTTGAAAACTTTCAAGCTTATAAACTTAAAAACTGTCAAACTTAAAAACTTTCAAACTTATAAACTTAAAAACTTTCAAGCTTATAAACTTAAAAACTGTCAAACTTAAAAACTTTCAAACTTATAAACTTTATAATTTAAAAATTTAAAAACTTAAAAACTTTAAACTTAAAAATTAAAAAACTTTCAAACTTAAAAATTTAAAAACTTAAAAACCTTTCAAACTTAAAAATTAAAAAACTTTCAAACTTAAAAATTAAAAAACTTTCAAACTTAAAAACTTTCAAACTTATAAACTTAAAAACTTTAAGCTTATAAACTTAAAAACTGTTAAACTAAAAAACTTAAAAACATAAAAACTTTAAAACTTAAAAACTTAAAAATTCAAAAATCAAAAAAAACTTAAAAACTTGAAATCTCAAAAAAATTACGTTAAGAGGCAGTATTTGTAGATTCTGCTCGGTTTGTTCTAGAGGTCGTATCGAGGTGCTCCGATTTGGATGAAACTTTCAGGGTTTGTTTGTCTATAGATGAGATGAACTCAGGCCAAATATGAGCCCTCTACGACAAAGGGAAGTGGGGTAAAACGGGCATTGAAGTTTGAGGTTCAAAAAACATGAAAAATCTTAAAATTGCTCGTTTTTCCGTAAAACTTCATCAATTCCAACTCTCTTAGATGCATTCGAATGGTCTTTTGAAGCCCTTCAAAATGTGCTATAGACATCCAGGATTAGTTTGACTTTTTCTCATAGCTTTTGCAAATTACCGTTAAAAATTGTCTCAATCTAATGTAAAATTTTCTGAGGATTCCGAATATGTCAAAATTGAGACCAAAAAGTCCCGCTGTGGAAGCCTACAGGGCAAAAACCAACGTTGTAAAATGTTTGTTATAGAAAAATCGAAAAACTATGAGAAAAACTGCGATTGGCCAAAAAGTTAATACCGTAGGCTTATAGTCCATAAAATTCCCTAACTTTTGACCTATGGGAGTATGGGTGTTGGAGGATGTTGCAAAAAGTTATTAAGGTTTTAAAAAAATCAATTTTTAACAGTAATTTGCAAAAGCTATGAGAAAAAGTCAAACCAAACCTGGATGTCTATAGTACATTTTGAAGGGCTTCAAAATACCATTCGAATGCATCTAAGAGAGTTGAAATTGATGAAGTTTTACGGAAATGCGAGCAATTTTAAGATTTTTCATGTTTTTTGAACCTCAAACTTCAATGCCCGTTTTACCCCACTTCCCTTTGTCGTAGAGGGCTCATATTTGGCATGAGTTCATCTCATGTATAGACAAACCAACCCTGAAAGTTTCATCCAAATCGGAGCACCTCGATACGACCTGTTTCACATCGGTGAAAAACTCGCTCTTAAGACTTAACATAAAGATACAAATTTTAAGTGCAACCAGCTGAAATCAGTTTAAAATGCATTCTCCTGCGTTTTGAATCATTTTTAGCATGTTTGGGTTAATTGATGTTTAGTATCGCAAAAAAATGTTTTCGCTAAAATTTTAGTTTTTTCCAATCTTATATTTTTGATAAGTAATTATTGCAAACAACTGAACTAATTGTTAAAAATATGATCTATTATTTCAGTTTTTATATACTTTTATTTGCCTCTTTCCCCCACGTAGCCGAGGGACAAAAACTTTGATAAAAATTTGCATCGGCCTAAAATGAAAAAAGTGATCAGAAATGGTTTTTAATCGTGTTTTCTACCGTTGTGCATAAAAATTGACATAGGACTTCAAGACCCTTATTTTTAAATTGTATAATTCTAAAATTCTGAAATTCCAGCATTCCAACGTTCCAACATTCCAATTCTAAAATTCTATAATGTGAAAATTCTAAAATTCTGAAATATCACCATTCTAACATTCCAACATTCCAACGTTCCAACATTCCAATTCTAAAATTCTAAAATTCTAAAATTCTAAAATTCTAAAATTCTAAAATTCTAAAATTCTAAAATTCTAAAATTCTAAAATTCTAAAATTCTAAAATTCTAAAATTCTAAAATTCTAAAATTCTAAAATTCTAAAATTCTAAAATTCTAAAATTCTAAAATTCTAAAATTCTAAAATTCTAAAATTCTAAAATTCTAAAATTCTAAAATTTTAAAATTCTAAAATTCTAAAATTCTAAAATTCTAAAATTCTAAAATTCTAAAATTCTAAAATTCTAAAATTCTAAAATTTTAAAATTCTAAAATTCTAAAATTCTAAAATTCTAAAATTCTAAAATTCTAAAATTCTAAAATTCTAAAATTCTAAAATTCTAAAATTCTAAAATTCTAAAATTCTAAAATTCTAAAATTCTAAAATTCTAAAATTCTAAAATTCTAAAATTCTAAAATTCTAAAATTCTAAAATTCTAAAATTCCAAAATTCTAAAATTCTAAAATTCTAAAATTCTAAAATTCTAAAATTCTAAAATTCTAAAATTCTAAAATTCTAAAATTCTAACATTCTAAAATTCTAAAATTCTAAAATTCTAAAATTCTAAAATTCTAAAATTCTAAAATTCTAAAATTCTAAAATTCTAAAATTCTAAAATTCTAAAATTCTAAAATTCTAAAATTCTAAAATTCTAAAATTCTAAAATTCTAAAATTCTAAAATTCTAAAATTCTAAAATTCTAAAATTCTAAAATTCTAAAATTCTAAAATTCTAAAATTCTAAAATTCTAAAATTCTAAAATTCTAAAATTCTAAAATTCTAAAATTCTAAAATTCTAAAATTCTAAAATTCTAAAATTCCAAAATTCTAAAATTCTAAAATTCTAAAATTCTAAAATTCTAAAATTCTAAAATTCTAAAATTCTAAAATTCTAAAATTCTAAAATTATAAAATTCTAAAATTCTAAAATTCTAAAATTCTAAAATTCTAAAATTCTAAAATTCTAAAATTCTAAAATTCTAAAATTCTAAAATTCTAAAATTCCAAAATTCCAAAATTCTAAAATTCTAAAATTCTAAAATTCTAAAATTCTAAAATTCTAAAATTCCAAAATTCTAAAATTCTAAAATTCTAAAATTCTAAAATTCTAAAATTCTAAAATTCTAAAATTCTAAAATTCTAAAATTCCAAAATTCTAAAATTCTAAAATTCTAAATTTCTAAATTTCTAAAATTCAAAAATTCTAAAATTCTAAAACTCTAGAATTCTAAAAATCTAAAATTCTATAATTATGAAATTTTGATGTTCTGAAATCGAAAAATTTTAAAGTTTGAAACCTTAAAAAAAAATTTTAAGTTTGAATACTTAAAAATTTTAAAGTTAAAAAATTCTAAAATTTTAAAGTTTAAAAATTCTTAAATGTAAATAAAGGGGAGGGGAAAAATGTATAAAAATTTAAATAGCAAGCCATAGTCTCAACATTTGAATGCAAAACGTGTTTTAAAATGCATTTTACACTAGTTCAGTTGTTTTGCAATCATTAGTTCTCAAAAAAAATTATGATTTGACAAGAACTAAAAAAATCGCGAAAAAAAATTCAAGGGATTTTTAAATCAACTCAAACATGCTAAAATGATTCTAGACGCAGAGGAATGCGTTTCAAATTGATTTCAGCTGAAATTGAATTATTGAAGTTTTCTGAAAAAAAAAAATGTTTTAAACTTTTGTTGAAGAGTGTTATTTTTTCTGAATTCTCGATTAAATTTTCAAAAGGCCCTATCTGCATATGAAACCCATGAGAGATAGGTTGTTTTGAAAATTTAATCTAGAATTGTTCTTAGCACTAATCACAACATAGCTGGACCGCATCGATAAAATTTCCCTTCGCGAGTTATATATTTTGGAATATTTACATTTTTTTAAGTCCTCAAAAAGTTTTCTCAAAAAGCAAAAAAATAATTAGTGTGTGACAGTAAAAAAAAATATTTATTTTGATTTAAAGTAAAATTTGACTTCTTGTTTCCTAAATCGATATTTCCTTCTATTCCCACAGCCCCAGCTTCTCCTCCTAACCGTAACGGGGGTGTTCAAGGAGCGCAAGCCGGCCGTCATCAACGAACCGTACCGGTCGTTCCAGCGCTCGCTCGTCATCGTGCCGGGCGCCACCGGCGGCTTCTGCATCCGCAACGAGGTCATTCACATCAACAACACGACCCGGTTGCAGGACGAAAAAGCCTTCAAAGATCCCGTCTCGAGCCAAGGATTCCAACCATCGGCGGCAGCATCGACTTCAGCGGCAGCAGCACTACCAGCACCTACGGCAGCGGCGGTTCCGGTGCTACCCGGCGGCGCCCCGGACGACAACACCAAACTGCAGATGGTGCAAGCGATGGCCACCCAGAGCAACATGAACCTGGAGTGGAGCCGCAAGTGTCTGGAGGAGACGAACTGGGACTACGAGCGGGCGGCGTTCGCGTTTTCCGAGCTGCACAAACAGAACCGGATACCGCCGGAGGCGTTCGTGAAGCCATGAAGTGTGGTGGCAGAATCGACGGCAGGATCTTTATAAATTTACTCTAGTTTTAAGGTTGGCAGTTTTTATTTTGGGAGAAGAGATTCAACCCTTGGGGGAGGTATTTCTACTTAACAAAAAAATAGAATAGAATTTTTGACTGTTATGGAATGCTGATAAATTTGGGCGAGTTTTCATTTGTGTCAATTCCTTGTAAAGTGTAACACTTTGTTGTCTCCATCAAGCGTTAATTCTCTTCTCCTGAAAGCTGTCCCTATTTTTTTTGTTTTAGCTTTAAATTCTCAGAGTGTAAATCATGATTAACATAAAAAAGCAAACAAGCAAGTAAAGCAGTGTCTCAGGACGACGCCGTCGTCGCGACAAAAAAGTATGAAATACTTTCTGGAAAGTTAAACCCAATAAAATAAGCAATTCTAATTGTACAAAGCTAATGCAAAAGACTTTCAGTGTTTCTGCATGCATTATACGTTTGTCCTTTTTCAGACAGTGAAAACTATATTTCTAGCTTAACATTCTCAAGAGCCAACCATTTTATATAACAGAAGATCATGAGAGACCAAACAGCAGCGAAAAAAAATTAAATAATGTTTTTAAATCATAAGTGACCATCATTGTAAAAATAAGCAAAAAATACAAACACCATCCTCTTTTAAACTGAAGATAACAAAAAAGTTTAGCAAAAACGCAAATCATGCCAATAAAATTTTTAGACTTGTAAAACAAACCTGGTTTTATTTAGAAATGTCCGAAAAAGGGTCCTTTGACCAAAGTGAGGTACTAGTTTTGCGAGAATACAACGTCCAACAGCATCAAACGAGCGTTAAGTGCGCTGAATGCAGAGGGAACCATATCGCCAATGTTCGCGGTTGCAGTGCGCGTAAGCAGTTTAATTAATGGATTTGAAATGAAGAAGTAAGTATAACACTCAATTCTAAAATTCCCATATTTTAAATTGATAAAATTTCAAATTATTTTTTTATTAAAAGTTATAAACTCCAAAATTACAAGATTCTTAATCCTCTACAACCAAACCCCGCCTTTAGACGGGCTTCGACCTAAAAAATCTTCAAAAATAAATTTTTCAACCAATTTTCGATCTTTAAAAAACATTGGAAAGAAGAACTCTTAAAATTTTAGAAAATTTTAGGGTTGGATTTGACTTGTTTTATGTGACTCTGCCAAATTTTTAAAAAATGTCATTTCTTTAGGGATCAACTTTGGATGTGTTTTTACTGGCATTTCCGATATTTTAAGTAAACAGAAGAAAGCAATATTTTTTGTAGTGTCCAAGACTATGCCTCTACGCATTTTTTTTACAATTTAAAAGATAATGGTGCCATTATATAGCGCGAAAATGTGAAAACAAGCAAAAATTGATAAAGTGACTGTAAAAACATGAAAAAATTAGATAGGCAAAATGTAATGTTAGGAGGTGATAAAATGGGCCAAAAACACACTTTGTAAGGGCACTTGTAAGAAAGGCGAAAACACGCGACTTCCCGAAGGTTAAAATGAACTCCTGAACACGGGAAAAATAAAAAATCGAAAAAAAATGGGCGCTAAGCCTTCCAAAAAATCTTAGGTACTATAATTTCTAAGTTCTAAACTTTAAAAAGTTTGGAAATCATAAAATTCAAATACTAGGGAAAATATATCAATTTTCGTCACACTAAGCTTTTCGACATATTCATTATTTATTCAAAATTCTTAGATCAATTTAAAAAAATCTATTCTTTAAAATTACTAAAGACTATATCCATAACCAAAGACATTTCTAATCTTGGTAATAGGGTTATAAAGCCTTATGTCATTTGGGTCGCAGAACTCGAATTTGATGTTTAAAGTAAGAAAATAAAAAAAATGCGAAACAAATTTTTTTGTTCGTGAATCGATTATCCGAAGTCCTATCCAGATTTTTAAGCGAAGATGGCGTTACGAATGGTGAACGCCCGAAATGTCAAAATCGCACAGTGGTACCAACATTACAAAAAAGTTTTCATTGGTCATGCCACACTTTTTTTCTAATGTTGGTATAACTGCGCGATTTTGACATTTCGGGCGTTCACGGCGTTCACCATTCGTAACGCCAGCTTCGCTTAAAGATCTGGATACAAACCTTCGGATAATCGAAACTTCGGATAATCGAGGCTTCGGATAATCGAGTCTGGACTGTAATTAAAAAAAAGGAAAAGACAACATATTTTACGATGGATAAAAAAAAGAACAAATATCAAGATATAACTATAAGAGCTTTATGACGTTTCGCGTACGCACACTAGCGCACCATTTGACTTGCTTGCCGGACAAAATTTAACCTCACTTTTTTTCGTGTACTTACACGCAATACATACACACGTAGATAACTCTATTGTTAATGTGGCAGCCCCTAAAAGTTTAATTTATGACGAAAATTAGCTTTTCTCAGTGTTACATAATCAGCCTTAATTTATTTTTAGGAATTTGATTTTATATGATAAATCTTGGTTTCTTGTTACATGCTTGAACTAAGTTTTACTCAAACAAAAAATTAAAAAAAATAAGAAATAAAAAAAATCGAGACTAAAAAATTTGAAAGAGGCATCTTATGGTTATACTTTCTCAACGATCCGCAAAAAAAAAACTCTTTATTTTTTAACAATTCATGTTATTTCTCATTAATTCAATTTAATCGCGTTTGAAATACTCCTTTTTTCAAATACGATCATATAACAACTTAAAACGACCACCCCACAACCTCACTCAACCACATTCAACTCAAAATTCATCAAAATCATCGTACCAATCGAGCCCGTCCTCTCCCGGCAACCGCGGAACCATCTCGATCTCCACCCCCGGCAGGGCCTTCGCAAACTCGCGATCGCGATACTTTTCGGTGATCTCCCCGCTCGCAATGCTGAACTCCAGCCGCTTCAGGCCACGGCCATATTTCTTCAGATAGCCGAGCGCGGTTTCGCTTAGATCGTTCCGCGGGTGGGTCAACGTGAGCAGGCGCAACCGGGGTAGGTTCTTGGTTATGGAAAGTACGTCTGCGTCTGCGAGGGTTACGTTTTCGACGATCACCGTAGATAGGTTGGGCGCACGGTGGACAAGGGCCGCGATCGTTCCGGGGGCCAGCTCGCACGATCGCAGGTACAGGGTGGTTAGACGGGGCCAGTGGTTCTGGGTGGAATCGTCGGCGGACAATTTGCCTACTTTGGAGGAGTGATTGCTGAGTTTGAGATATTCCAGCGATCGCAGCTCTCCGATGGTTTCGACGAGCTCGGTTATGTTGGGCTGTCGGCAGTACTCCAGTGTGAGCCGTTGGACGTTGGGCGATTGCTGGAAGAACAGGGCGAGTCTTGCCTTCAGGATGTTGTACCCGGTCAGGTGCAGCGTCTTCAACTTTGGGCTTCGGTTGTAACTTAGGTCGATGATCTGAGAATCGCCGAGGGACAGCTTCAAGTGTTCCAGATGGCGAGTATTTCTGAAGAACCGTGGAAGGTCGGCATTGCGTGTGCCGATCTGGACGCAACGCAGCTTCGACTGGGTGTCCGTCAGTCGTTCCAGCATCTGCGGAGGAAAATAAAAAGGTTCATGGTTAAGACCAAACGATCAGCGTTCAGAACTTACACTTGGTTCCAAGTAAGTCTCGTGATTACACTTGAACTGCTCAAGATTTCGCTGCCGTCGTAGGAAACGAGCAAGTGTACGATCGTCAATGATTTCCCAGTTTTGCAGAGAAATTGCCGTCAGTTGTAGACCTTTGATCAAACCGATTTCGTCCAGCAGTTCCGGTGAAGTCTGGATCAGTCGAAGGGTCAGCTTTTTCAACGAGTCCTTCCGGCTTCTTATCAAAGGCAGCAGCGTCTGGAAGAGCTGGTCTCTAACCTTCCACTTTCCGTCAAACTTCAGCACCCGCAAGCTAGGTGCCAACTGACCAAACAGGTTCAGGAAGCGATCATCCTGAACGTGGAGATCAAGTTTCTCGAGTCGATCGAGCCTGAACGAAGCCCACGTCGGAGTGTGGTAGGCCATGGTGTTTGAAGAACTCTCATCCAGCGAAAAACTCTTCAAATTAGGCGTCTTCCGCAACACCTGCAGCACAGTTTGCGCCGAAATCGTGCACTCCTTAAACCTAACCTTCTGAAGCGTCGCTCCAAACTTATCCCAAAATGGCCCGATCACCTCCAGCGGATTGTCGGTGGTCCGTACGAAGCTGACTCCGCCCAAGCTCTTGAACAGCAGCACCTGATCCAGTAGGCCATGCTCTTTTCCGAATCGCTCCAGTAGGCGCTGGCTGATGAAAAGTTCGAACCGCTTCATCAGCATTGCACTGTCGCGGATTACGGCATTCCAGCGGAGGCACGTGACGCGGGTCGTGCACAGATCGCTGGCCGGCAAGTGCCGGAAGATGTGCACCAGTACCTCGGCGGGTAGTTCCGGCAGGGAATTTTCGGCGGTTGGAACCACCATGGTTTTGGGGTTCGACGTGGAAAGAAACTAGAAAACGCGAGCGATCTGGTCAACAAACTGTATGGCACTGCACAGTAGAACAAAGCAGGCCGTATCTTTTGTTTGTAAAAGATTTCTGCTGACGATCTCTTTTTGGTGTAGTTGATCATCGAATTTGAATGCTCTTTCTAGTTTGCGATACCTCGTAACAGCCAACCAATTCTCTACGAAATCGTAGTATTTGATTTTTTCCCTATGACCAAAGAAGCCATTTGTGTCATAAAAATAGTCGAAAACCTGTTTCTTTTGAAGGAATTTTCTGATCGATTTGGTGTCTTGGGCAAAGTTGTAGGTATTGTTGAGGACTATTCAGAAAAATTGGGTGAAGGATTTTTTTACGATTTTCAAATTATTTTTGTGTAAAAAAATCCGAGATCTGTATTATTTAATTTTTGAGTTTTTTGCATGTTTTATGTACAAGGACATAAAAAACACGCAACTTTTGAGCCATAGCGAAAGAATTGAGATATTTTTTTTCTCTTCAAGCCGAGAAATTTTACTAAATTTGTATACTTAACTTTTTGATGTAACATTAAATTTGTAATTGAAAAGTAGAGGGTAGAGTAGTCATCAATGAGACACGGGGAACAATGATAAAATGGCTCTCACAAGACGTAGTATTTGGAGGAAAGGTGTGTCTACTAGATACACGTCTGCCATAATAGTGGCTTTGGTTATGGAAGCTCCCTTGCAAAGTTATTACACTCAACCCCCGGTGGTTGGTCACTTTTTCGTTTGACACTTTTTTAGTTTGTACCCCGTCTGTTGGTCAAAGTCATACTAAAAAGTGACGAACTGTCACTTTTTACACGGCGCTCACGCACACTATCAAAACAAACGTTTAGTAGTGTGTGTGAACTTCGTGTAAAAGGGGTGTCAAACTAAAACGTGACCCTGTTCGTTTGACAACAGTTGTTGTTAAACCATCGGGGTTTGAGTGTAATACATGTTTGATTCTGGTAAGTAAAGTAAATTATGAGTAAAAATTACATTTTCGCTCATAGGCTGCCATTAACACAAAAACTAATATTGCAGGTTGCAACGATTTTTAGACAATCGTGCAACTTGTGGAACTTGTTTACAAGAGTGCACACCCCAAACTACAGCAGAAAAAAACTGTCTAAGACACACACCCTAGTTCGAAACTGTTCTAAAGTGTTCGAAAGCAACAAAGCTCAGTCGAGACACGCACCACTCTAGGCGAGCGGGGGGGAGTAGGGGTAGGATTTCAAGTGTGCAGATATTTGGTGTGCAGCAAAATTCAGCCTTATCAAATTGATAAATATTTTTATCAACATTGATCCCTTTTAGTTATTGTTTTGATAATTTTGATTTATCATTTTGATAAACTTTTGTTATCGAAACAATAATGTTTTGATAAATAAAATTATCGCCGGACTTTTTTCCGCATGCACGTTTTCTCCTGTCAAAATAAACATAAACAAACTGATCGGAGCGGAGAAGCAAATCTGAACCGGCAAAACTGACCGGCCTCCAACCCGTGCGAAGTTTTCGACGTCGCTTGATGACTTCCCCCACGTTAAATCAGAGTATCAGAGTAAAGTTCCTGGCTGAGCATGTAGTTATTTAAACAGTAAACCTGTGATTTGGTATGATTCTAAATTGAAAGAAAGAACAAAAGTACTACCTAGGAAAGGACGATAAATACAATTTTTGATTCGATAATCCAAATTATTGTTTTGATAATACAAATTTATCAAAACGATAAATAATCTTATCGAATTGATACTTTTTGCTTTTGACGTTTCTTCAATGATGTTTGGCAAACTGATAATATAGTTTATCAAATTGATAATAAAATTTATCAAATTGATAAGAAAAGTTATTGAATTTGATAAAATAAATTATTGGTTGCCAACCGATAATTTTATTTATCGAATTGATGTCATAAATTTATCGAATTGATAATTCCTTTCTCTGCGTGTTATGATTTGCAAGGGTGGAGAATTTGGTGCAAAGTGTGCAATATTTCTCCAAATTTCTTTCGTCATTTCACACGGCATGAGTTGGGCTACAATGTCCTTTTATTAGGTTTGACCAAAATTTAGAATATACCCAGAATCCAGGGCTGTCTCATTGTTCCCCACTCTTTTCGGCCCATGGGTAACAATGAGACACTTTGATTTTTCTTCATTAAACTTTTCAAAATCTATGGAAATCTTTAAAAACATGAATTGGAAGTGATTTTGGCATATTTATTGAGTTTGAACTTCATTTAACCAAAAATATAAAGTTATTTGGTAAAATATATAGATTTTACAAAATTTAAATACTTTTTAGTATAATTTTTGTTAATTGAATTTTCGTGTTGACAAAATTGCTTGAAAATGTTCTAAGCAAGTCAATGGAACAATATAAAAACATGATGTTTTACTTGAAAAGTATTGATTTTTGTAGAGTGTCTCATTGTTCCCCAGCTGTCTCATTGTTCCTGCCAAGTGCGTCTACAATGAGACAGTTGAATAACTCTGGCTGTAGACGTCAGATCGATCTCATATTTTGGTCAATGTTAGATCAAGCTAAAAGAAAGAAAATGCAACAAAAAGCTCTTCAAAACATGCTTATGAAAAAAATACAAAAATCGTGGAAGTTTAACCCTCTACAACCCAACCCCGCCTTTAGACGGGCTTCGATTTAAAAAATCGCCCAAAATCAATTTTTCAACCAATTTTTGATCTTTAAAAAGTGTGTTTAGCAGTGTTTTTTACTAACATTTCATATATTTTAAGTAAAAAGAAGTATGCAGTAATTTTTCTAGTGCCCCATACTATGCCTCTATGCATTTATTTACAATTTAAATGATAATGGTGCCATTTTATAGCAAAAAAGGTGAAAAACATGCAAAAAATTGAAAAAGTTACTGTAAAAGTACGGTATGCTGATCGGAAGGAACGCGGTCAAGAAATGTTGCGTGTTCTTTTCGTGACCCCCCCAAGAAAAGTTGACAGCTCGGTTGACAGTTCGGTATGAGCGCGATTGACGGTGTGCGCGATTGAGGTTCTTTCGAGGAAAAAATAAAAAGATTAAAAATATTCAAAACTTAAAATTAAATAGATTAAAAATGTTTATTCAAAAACATTTAACAACAATTATAAACAAAATTAAGAAATCAATAAATAAAAGAAAATTTAGAAATTCTTATATTCTAAAACAAGAAAAACTGAAATAAAAAAAATGTAATTATGAAATAAGGAAATTAAAAAACTATGAAATTATGAAATAAGGAAATTAATATGTTAGGAAATTAGGAAACCAGGGAATTAGGAAATTTGGAAATTATGATAATAGCAAATTAGTAAAATAAAGAAAATAAGAAAATTAGGAAATTATGAAATTATGAAACAAGGAAATTAAGAAATTAGGAAATTAGAAAATTAATATGTAAGGAAATTAGAATGTTAGGAAGTTAGGAAATTAGGAAATGAGGAAATTAGGAAATGAGGAAATGAGGAAATTAGGAAATTAGGAAATTAGGAAGTAAGGAAATTAGAAAATTAGGAAATAAGGAAATAAAGAAATTTTTAAAATTAGGAAACAAGGAAATTAGGAAGTAAGGAAATTGGGAAATTACCATATCAGGAAACTAGGAAATTAGGAAGTTAGGATATTAGGAAAATTATAAATTAGGAAATTAGGAAACTAGGAAATTAGGAGTTTAGGAAGTTAGGAAGTTAAAAATTATGAAATTAATATGTTGGGAAATTAGGAAGCTAGGAAATTAGGAAATTATGAAATAAGGAAAAAAGGAAATTCAGAAATTAGAAAATCGTGAAATAAGGAAAATAATACGTTAGGAAATAAGGAAGTTAGGAAATTATAAAATTAGGAAGTTAGGATGTTAGGAAATTAAATTATGAAATCAGAAAATTAGGAAGTTAGGATGTTAGGAAATTAAATTATGAAATTAGAAAATTAGTAAGTTAGGATGTTAGGAAATTAAATTATGAAATTAGAATATTAGGAAGTGTGGAAGTTAGGAAGTTTGGAAATTGGGAAATTAGGATATCAGGAAACTAGGAAATTAAATTCTTAAATTCTTAAATTTTGAAATTTTGAAGTTTTGAAATTTTGAAATTCTTAAATTCTTAAATTCTTAAATTCTTAAATTCTTAAATTCTGAAATTCTGAAATTCTTAAATTCTTAAATTCTTAAATTCTTAAATTCTTAAATTCTTAAATTCTTAAATTCTTAAATTCTTAAATTCTTAAATTCTTAAATTCTTAAATTCTTAAATTCTTAAATTCTTAAATTCTTAAATTCTTAAATTCTTAAATTCTTAAATTCTTAAATTCTTAAATTCTTAAATTCTTAAATTCTTAAATTCTTAAATTCTTAAATTCTTAAATTCTTAAATTCTTAAATTCTTAAATTCTTAAATTCTTAAATTCTTAAATTCTTAAATTCTTAAATTCTTAAATTCTTAAATTCTTAAATTCTTAAATTCTTAAATTCTTAAATTCTTAAATTCTTAAATTCTTAAATTCTTAAATTCTTAAATTCTTAAATTCTTAAATTCTTAAATTCTTAAATTCTTAAATTCTTAAATTCTTAAATTCTTAAATTCTTAAATTCTTAAATTCTTAAATTCTTAAATTCTTAAATTCTTAAATTCTTAAATTCTTAAATTCTTAAATTCTTAAATTCTTAAATTCTTAAATTCTTAAATTCTTAAATTCTTAAATTCTTAAATTCTTAAATTCTTAAATTCTTAAATTCTTAAATTCTTAAATTCTTAAATTCTTAAATTCTTAAATTCTTAAATTCTTAAATTCTTAAATTCTTAAATTCTTAAATTCTTAAATTCTTAAATTCTTAAATTCTTAAATTCTTAAATTCTTAAATTCTTAAATTCTTAAATTCTTAAATTCTTAAATTCTTAAATTCTTAAATTCTTAAATTCTTAAATTCTTAAATTCTTAAATTCTTAAATTCTTAAATTCTTAAATTCTTAAATTCTTAAATTCTTAAATTCTTAAATTCTTAAATTCTTAAATTCTTAAATTCTTAAATTCTTAAATTCTTAAATTCTTAAATTCTTAAATTCTTAAATTCTTAAATTCTTAAATTCTTAAATTCTTAAATTCTTAAATTCTTAAATTCTTAAATTCTTAAATTCTTAAATTCTTAAATTCTTAAATTCTTAAATTCTTAAATTCTTAAATTCTTAAATTCTTAAATTCTTAAATTCTTAAATTCTTAAATTCTTAAATTCTTAAATTCTTAAATTCTTAAATTCTTAAATTCTTAAATTCTTAAATTCTTAAATTCTTAAATTCTTAAATTCTTAAATTCTTAAATTCTTAAATTCTTAAATTCTTAAATTCTTAAATTCTTAAATTCTTAAATTCTTAAATTCTTAAATTCTTAAATTCTTAAATTCTTAAATTCTTAAATTCTTAAATTCTTAAATTCTTAAATTCTTAAATTCTTAAATTCTTAAATTCTTAAATTCTTAAATTCTTAAATTCTTAAATTCTTAAATTCTTAAATTCTTAAATTCTTAAATTCTTAAATTCTTAAATTCTTAAATTCTTAAATTCTTAAATTCTTAAATTCTTAAATTCTTAAATTCTTAAATTCTTAAATTCTTAAATTCTTAAATTCTTAAATTCTTAAATTCTTAAATTCTTAAATTCTTAAATTCTTAAATTCTTAAATTCTTAAATTCTTAAATTCTTAAATTCTTAAATTCTTAAATTCTTAAATTCTTAAATTCTTAAATTCTTAAATTCTTAAATTCTTAAATTCTTAAATTCTTAAATTCTTAAATTCTTAAATTCTTAAATTCTTAAATTCTTAAATTCTTAAATTCTTAAATTCTTAAATTCTTAAATTCTTAAATTCTTAAATTCTTAAATTCTTAAATTCTTAAATTCTTAAATTCTTAAATTCTTAAATTCTTAAATTCTTAAATTCTTAAATTCTTAAATTCTTAAATTCTTAAATTCTTAAATTCTTAAATTCTTAAATTCTTAAATTCTTAAATTCTTAAATTCTTAAATTCTTAAATTCTTAAATTCTTAAATTCTTAAATTCTTAAATTCTTAAATTCTTAAATTCTTAAATTCTTAAATTCTTAAATTCTTAAATTCTTAAATTCTTAAATTCTTAAATTCTTAAATTCTTAAATTCTTAAATTCTTAAATTCTTAAATTCTTAAATTCTTAAATTCTTAAATTCTTAAATTCTTAAATTCTTAAATTCTTAAATTCTTAAATTCTTAAATTCTTAAATTCTTAAATTCTTAAATTCTTAAATTCTTAAATTCTTAAATTCTTAAATTCTTAAATTCTTAAATTCTTAAATTCTTAAATTCTTAAATTCTTAAATTCTTAAATTCTTAAATTCTTAAATTCTTAAATTCTTAAATTCTTAAATTCTTAAATTCTTAAATTCTTAAATTCTTAAATTCTTAAATTCTTAAATTCTTAAATTCTTAAATTCTTAAATTCTTAAATTCTTAAATTCTTAAATTCTTAAATTCTTAAATTCTTAAATTCTTAAATTCTTAAATTCTTAAATTCTTAAATTCTTAAATTCTTAAATTCTTAAATTCTTAAATTCTTAAATTCTTAAATTCTTAAATTCTTAAATTCTTAAATTCTTAAATTCTTAAATTCTTAAATTCTTAAATTCTTAAATTCTTAAATTCTTAAATTCTTAAATTCTTAAATTCTTAAATTCTTAAATTCTTAAATTCTTAAATTCTTAAATTCTTAAATTCTTAAATTCTTAAATTCTTAAATTCTTAAATTCTTAAATTCTTAAATTCTTAAATTCTTAAATTCTTAAATTCTTAAATTCTTAAATTCTTAAATTCTTAAATTCTTAAATTCTTAAATTCTTAAATTCTTAAATTCTTAAATTCTTAAATTCTTAAATTCTTAAATTCTTAAATTCTTAAATTCTTAAATTCTTAAATTCTTAAATTCTTAAATTCTTAAATTCTTAAATTCTTAAATTCTTAAATTCTTAAATTCTTAAATTCTTAAATTCTTAAATTCTTAAATTCTTAAATTCTTAAATTCTTAAATTCTTAAATTCTTAAATTCTTAAATTCTTAAATTCTTAAATTCTTAAATTCTTAAATTCTTAAATTCTTAAATTCTTAAATTCTTAAATTCTTAAATTCTTAAATTCTTAAATTCTTAAATTCTTAAATTCTTAAATTCTTAAATTCTTAAATTCTTAAATTCTTAAATTCTTAAATTCTTAAATTCTTAAATTCTTAAATTCTTAAATTCTTAAATTCTTAAATTCTTAAATTCTTAAATTCTTAAATTCTTAAATTCTTAAATTCTTAAATTCTTAAATTCTTAAATTCTTAAATTCTTAAATTCTTAAATTCTTAAATTCTTAAATTCTTAAATTCTTAAATTCTTAAATTCTTAAATTCTTAAATTCTTAAATTCTTAAATTCTTAAATTCTTAAATTCTTAAATTCTTAAATTCTTAAATTCTTAAATTCTTAAATTCTTAAATTCTTAAATTCTTAAATTCTTAAATTCTTAAATTCTTAAATTCTTAAATTCTTAAATTCTTAAATTCTTAAATTCTTAAATTCTTAAATTCTTAAATTCTTAAATTCTTAAATTCTTAAATTCTTAAATTCTTAAATTCTTAAATTCTTAAATTCTTAAATTCTTAAATTCTTAAATTCTTAAATTCTTAAATTCTTAAATTCTTAAATTCTTAAATTCTTAAATTCTTAAATTCTTAAATTCTTAAATTCTTAAATTCTTAAATTCTTAAATTCTTAAATTCTTAAATTCTTAAATTCTTAAATTCTTAAATTCTTAAATTCTTAAATTCTTAAATTCTTAAATTCTTAAATTCTTAAATTCTTAAATTCTTAAATTCTTAAATTCTTAAATTCTTAAATTCTTAAATTCTTAAATTCTTAAATTCTTAAATTCTTAAATTCTTAAATTCTTAAATTCTTAAATTCTTAAATTCTTAAATTCTTAAATTCTTAAATTCTTAAATTCTTAAATTCTTAAATTCTTAAATTCTTAAATTCTTAAATTCTTAAATTCTTAAATTCTTAAATTCTTAAATTCTTAAATTCTTAAATTCTTAAATTCTTAAATTCTTAAATTCTTAAATTCTTTAATTCTTAAATTCTTAAATTCTTTAATTCTTAAATTCTTAAATTCTTAAATTCTTAAATTCTTAAATTCTTAAATTCTTAAATTCTTAAATTCTTAAATTCTTAAATTCTTAAATTCTTAAATTCTTAAATTCTTAAATTCTTAAATTCTTAAATTCTTAAATTCTTAAATTCTTAAATTCTTAAATTCTTAAATTCTTAAATTCTTAAATTCTTAAATTGTTAAATTCTTAAATTCTTAAATTCTTAAATTCTTAAATTCTTAAATTCTTAAATTCTTAAATTCTTAAATTCTTAAATTCTTAAATTCTTAAATTCTTAAATTCTTAAATTCTTAAATTCTTAAATTCTTAAATTCTTAAATTCTTAAATTCTTAAATTCTTAAATTCTTAAATTCTTAAATTCTTAAATTCTTAAATTCTTAAATTCTTAAATTCTTAAATTCTTAAATTCTTAAATTCTTAAATTTTGAAATTCTTAAATTCTTAAATTTTTTAAATTTCTTAATTCTTATTTTTTTTTGAATTTCTATAATCTTAAATTTTCATTCTAGATTTTTTAATTTTGGAAGAAATAGAGTGTTTAATTTTTATAATTTCGAGGTTTTCGTAAATTTGTATTTACGAATTTCTATATTTCCGATTTTTAAAACTTTTGGAATTTCGACTTGTACATTCGTTTCGAATTTTAACATTTTGATCTATTGAATTTATAAAAACGTTAAAAATTAAAATTATTATTCATTTCTGCATATTTTTAATTTTCCAAATTTCTTATTTTTGTTGAAATTTTCTTTATTATTTAAAAAAAAATGTTATTTGAAATTTCTGGAATGTTTGTTGTTTTTCATATTTTTTAAATTTGTTGTTTGGTCGGATTTCAAAATTTCAGATTATTATTGTATTTTCAGTAAGAACATAGATATTTGTATGATTATTGTCAAGTTTAATTTCACTCTGATTTACTTCATTTTGGTCCCGCGAGTGTGGGTAAATCGGACTTAAATTCAGAGGTAGCTGGTTGGTACTAGCAATAAATTGTTGGTGACACGATGGCCGACATCTATAAAGACAACTTCTTTTTTTACTCCATTTCGACCAAAAAACTAAATCTCTCCTTTTAGTTTCAATATACTGTTTTTTGAGATTCGGCGGGAATTTTAAATATTATTATATCCAATTCTAAATTATTAAAACGTTTGTAATTATCCGTCGCATTCAAAAAGAAAAATAACAATTCTTTGATTTTTTCATCAAAACATATTACAAACAAGCACCGCGCGAAGAAACGTCAAACGCAATCTTTCCGTTTCTGTTACTTTTCAGCTGCGTACCGCTTAAGAAAAATCTTTTCGTGACCCTTTCCTTGACCGTTTCTTGGGCGTTTTTTTGTATGGAGTTTTGCGTTCCTTCCCATCTGCGTATCAGCCTAAAAACATGAAAAAATAAGATAGGCAAAATATAATGATAGGAGGTGGTAGAGTAGGCCAAATACTACCAAAAACAAACATAAACTTAGCAAGATAAATACAGATTAAAATACTTAAATAAAACAACAAAAACTTAAAACAAGATAAGTAAAGTTTTTCGTAGAACAAAAGTTGCTCAAAATGACCTCCTGAACACGGGGAAAAAAATCGAAAAACAAATTTGGGCAGTAGAGGGTTTTTGTTTAAAAAGTGCACCGTTTTCAAGATACAGCCACTTAAAGTTTAATTTCATAGCATAGCATAGCATAGCATTGGTGTCTACCCGTAGCTGCTACTTCGTTATTGACCAGGACCCCCAAGCATTGCTCCGTGAACCACAGATGAAAAGTAGGAACCAATCATCACCCCTTCGCAATTTTCAATGGTCCCTATCATGCTGATCAATACCGACGCCGGCCACGACCAGAGGTAAGACACGGGGAAGTGGATGGGAATGTTAGCCGATACTTGAGTGATGGGACCGCTAAATCAGCTGCGTCTCCGACAAAGTATCACATGAGTTTTGAGGGGTTAGTAAGATGGGTATGAGGTCTGGATTCACTGTGGTAGGTGATGCGACCATAAGCAATTTGTTTATCGGTTGAAATTTTAAAAATCTTAGGCAGCCGGCTGCGGAAAGATAGCTATCTAGGGATTTAAATATAGTATTAATTCGACCGCGATTCTCCAGAAATTCTCCGTCAGCGTGCCTTCCGATCAACGGTGATGTAGGAAGGGCTTCATTTATTAAAATTATTTTATATTATAAGCCTTAAAAATATTCGACGGCGTGCCTTCCAATGATCGATGATATAGAAAGGACTTAATCCAGCAATACGACTTGTTAGTCTCAAAAAATAGGTACGTTTTTATAGAAAACTATAAAAAGAGAACAACACAAGAAAACTCATCGACCAATGAACGCGAGTGAAAAAAAAACAATGAAAAAAGAAGAAGGTGCAAAAAAACAGAACTGCGCGTCCCGAAAAGCACCACACTAATGATGCTATTATTTAATTATAATGACCAATCACCCCATGCACTCGAACAGCGACACAAAAGAGACGGAAAATAACGCGAAAAAACAGGACTGCGCGTCTCCACAGGCACTGCACTACTAAAAAAAAGCCACTTAAGGGTGCACAGCAACCAAGGAAGTTGTTGTCTTCTTATTCCAAAATTGACAAACTTACGGACCCAATCCTGCAACAAACTGATTATAAAAATAAGCAAATTTTGTTGTAAATTGCTTAGTAGACAGTACTTTAGGGGATGAATATAAAATTATATCGATAGTTCCCGTAGTTTCAAAAATAATAAAATATCTGTAACAAAAATCTCGGTGCAAAAGCTCTGGTTGATGTGCACCGTTAAAGTTTAATTTCAACTGAAAAATTCCCTTTTTTCGTTTTTTTAATGTGTCCAAGATTGTCCATTCCTAAAATTATGTTTTTCGAAGAGCTGTCCAAATACTTTGATTTAAAAAATAATACTTCTCAGCAAAAAATACGAATGATAATTTGTTTATTTGGTATACGATTTGAAAGACAGCATATAAAATTATAAAATTCATATATTTTCCTTAAGATGAAACTTTGTAGACATGTTATCCTAGGCCTATATAAGTCATTTTTGTGTATATTGAGCCAATTGTACTCGAAAATGACATTTGAGAAGGGCGTAAGTTATTGAAATATTTCTGTATTTTGTAATTTAAAAATAATTGTATCTCAAAGCCGTTGCATCGTATCAAAAAGTGGTCAAAAGCAAACTTGAAGGAAATTGGACGGGCTTTCCGAAAAAAATACACTGAAAGAAAAAAACACGCCACTTTTATGAGATTTTCTTATTTTTAAGTTTAAAAGTCAAATTTGAAAGTGAGCCCAGGATTTTTTTTTTCAAATTTTTTGTGAAAATAACCTAAGATGTTACAAAAAAAACTCACGAAAAATGCAGGATAGTATTTCTCTCCTAAAAAAATACAAAAATCATTTACTGTTTTTCGAAAAGTTGTCTAAAAGACAAAATTTTCAAAAACCAATAGTGAGAATCGATTCTCCAGACAATTTACAAAAAAAGTCTCCATATTGACCATTGTTCTATGTCCTATCCTTGTTCAGTGGCTTTAAAAATAAAAATGTTGAAAAAATAGGTTTCTTTTGGGGTTTTTGGCAATTTTTAAATGCCAGGCTTGATTTTTTAGTCTCAAAAATATTTTACCGGAAAGCTCGTCAAATTTCCTATGAGTTAAAAGGCATAAAAGTGCTTAAATAACACACTTTTGGCTGTGAAGTTGTCGAGAAATTTTGCAGCAAGCCGCGAATTTTTTTTTTTATGCCTTGAAAAATCATTAGCCCTTTAAATTATGTTTCCTGTTGCATAGCACCACGTGGTCTTGAGCGCGCAATTCAAACTGAGAGAGAGAGTGAGAGAGATTGCAGGAGAATGAGTTCTCCGGTTCGGACTCTTTTGATAGTTTTCCAGAGAGTTGAGCACAAGCGCGTGGAGGATAGTGTTGCCTGAAGATTTTAATTTTGCTTATCAACCAAATGTAACGTTTCTAAAAAAAAAGTTTTTCAAGATTAAAAAATTACAAAAGTAATGATTCGATCATTTAAAAAAATATTAGTAAAAAAGTCATTAAGTCAAATGAAAATTTGTAAAGATAAAACAAGCCGAAATTTATACCGGTAATTCAAAAAAAAAAGTTTTGTAGTTAATTGAAACTTCTTTTTGTTTTGGCCGTATTTTTTTTGTTCAAAACTCCTTACTTTATTGTTTGTTTTTATTTACTGGCAACCACGAACGCCTGCCAACGCGATCGAGCCGATTCTGTAAGCTGGCCGATTTTCATTCATCAAACCGAAACCGAACTTCAGTTGATCGTCGGCTGCCCTCTCGATCGCAGAGTGTTTGCGGGCGCGCGCTTTGCGACGCGATCGTGTCTTGGAACAACAGTTTACGTTTCGCGCGGTTGCTACGATTGGCTGAAATTGAATAAAAGCGTACTTTTTTTTATCTGATAACGAAATCGAACAGCGTGTGGCTTACTGCGATTAGAAGGAAAATATTTTGAACAAGTGTATTTGTGAAGAATGATTCTCTTTTAAGAATTTGGCGGCTTATTTTAGCTTTTAAAATTTTCAACTGACTCGATAGAACAACGGTCAGACATTTTTTAAATCACTTTTGATGAAATAATGATTCCAGTGAGTTAGTGCAGCTCCCCCTGATACAGTTGGGCATTATTTTATTTATTTCATAAAATTGAAGATCACGCTCGCGTTCCACGCGAAGATTAAAAGAAAGTGTGGCGAAGTGGAAAATTGTGCTTTTTTTATTCGTTTCTTTTCGTTTGCGTGTGTGTTCACCTCTGTCTGACGTTTGTGGAATCGTGTGGAGGAGCTACCAATTCGTGGTGATCTTGAAAACTTTTCTACTAAACCACACTCAGACACACTTGTGCGGATTCCGGCAGACGGAGGTGAGTTGTGGTCGTCTAGCTATACATAGAGTAGGCTTCGATATCATCAAGGCAACAGCAAACGGAACGATAATTGCGCAAGTGACCCTATTTTGCAGACCGCGTTCGCCGCTCGCTTGTTTTAGATGAAGTCTCGCTTTGTGTGTTCAAGTTTTTCTTTGGTAAATAGTAGACTGCTTGTGTAGTTGGTTGTATTGTTTTTCGAGTTTTTTTTTCAACGTTGGAAAATTGTATTTTAGCTTACATTTTCTGTTTGACATCCGGTATATCTTCAAATGTATGTTTTTGAAAAATAACTCGACTTTTGAAAAAAATAGAAGACATATTTTTTCATTTAGCGGTGCACATCAACCAGAGCTTTTGTACCCAGATTTTTGTTACAGACATTTTAGTATCTTCAAAACTACGGGAACTATCGAGGATTGTTGCAGGATTGGGTCCGTAAGTTTGACAATTTTGGAATAATAAGACAACAACTTCCTTTGTTGCTGTGCACCCTTAAGCATTGTTTTTTTCAATATAGGGACCATCCATAAACCACGTGGACACATTAGGGGGGGGGGGTATGGCAATTGTCCACGCTCCATACAAAAAAGTTTTTTTTGTATGGTCAATTGTCCACGAGGGGGGGGGGGGGGGGGGGGTTGAGATTTCTAAAAAAGTGCCCACGTGGTTTGTGGATGGTCCCATATTGATATTGAGCCAACACATCCAGAGTTTTTTTTAAATGGTCCTAGGACACATTCTCCGGGCTAGTATACCAGTGAAATAGATCTTGTGATTGCATTCTGTAAAGTTTAAGGCTTTTAAAACCTACTTTGACAAACATTCAAAGATTTATAACCTCGACTTTTGACGCAAGTGAAGTATAAACTGCAATAATCCGAAATATCGTGTTTTCAGGCACCTCAATCAGCAAAAAAAAAAAAAAACTCCTAAAAACCACCTCCGGAAACCCAAAATATCTCCGGTGGTCAGGAACCTTTTTTCCAAAAAGCTGATCAAATCCTGAAAATATGATAAATTTCCCGTCGAATGCAACTGGGTAGATCGAAATTGGTCAATTTTTCGCAAAGACATGCAGCATTTAACATTTCAGTGGAAAAAGCTTTTTTTTAATGCGTAATGCACCTGTCAAGTTGTTTTGCAATCATTAGTTTAATAAATATCAAAGTATCGACGAAAATTTTATTTTTTTGCGAAAAAAAAAGGTTTTTGTGGTGCTGCACGTCGGAATTTTATAAAAATTCTGAACATTTTTAAACGAGCCCAAACATGCAAAATCTGATTATCAATGCAGAAAAATGCATTTTAGATTGTTTTTAGTTCATTCTCCTATTATTTTCATTTAAATTTTGAAGTTTTGAAAAATGCCCCCTAATTTTTTGGAATAATTTTGAACATGCTTTAAAGTTATTGAATTGTTAAATTCAAGATGGCGGCAATAATTAATACAAATTAATTAATAATTTGTCAACTTTGCAAAAGAGTCTCAAAGATAATTGAAGAGCAAAATATACTACCATATAAGTTTTGTTATCATTCTGATTTTTGAAAATTTCAAAAACTGTTCAGATAACAAATTTTAGTATTTTAGTGACTTTTCAGTATTTTACAAAATTTCTCTAGAACTATGGGAAATTTTTAATCAATTCTGAAATGGTCATTTTATTAGCATCAAAATAACATAAATGACATTTTAAAACGAACGCTTTCATTGAAAAAGAAAAAAAAATACTTTTTTTTATTTTTTTTTATTTTTGATAAATTTACCCCTTATGGAAAAATGCTAAATCGTTTAAAATTCTCTATGTTAAGATACCAAACATTGGTATTTTTATGATATTGCATCAAAATGCCATTTCAAAACGACAGCATTAATTGTAAATGATAAAAATATTTTGTTTCTGAATTTTTTAAAAATTATTTTTTACATTTTTTCTATTTACTTGGTATTATAATGACAAACAAGTGCTTTGATTAATGAGTCATTTGATAGTTTTGTTGAAACTTTTGGCGAACTTTTCAGATTTTGGTATGATTTTAATGGTACCGTAAACTGGGGTGACTTTGATAGCCCGAGGTGACATTGATAGAAATTTGATTTGGCCACTTATTTTGATACATCCAATGTAACAGTCACATTTTTGCATAAATGTTCGATAATAAGCTATCCCTTAATGCTTACATACTCAAAATTCTCAAAAATGTTTAGATGTTAATTTGACGCGCATTTGAAAAACCTATCAAAGTCACCCCGAGCTATCAAAGTCACCCCAGTTTACGGTATATATTTTAATATTTAGGGGAGAGTGGGGAGACTTGATCCCCGGTGACACTTGTTCCCAAGCCTGTATCTCGTCAGCATGTGGGTAAAACAATTAGCTTTGTTCTAGAAAGTTGTGCGAAATTAACTGAAAATCATTGTAGAAAACAAAGAAAAAATTAAAAAATGTTTAGATTGAGTTACACACATTTTTTAAAAACGAGCTGCAAAAACTTCCAAGAGATCTTTTTTTCTTTGTTTTGATATGTATAGAAAACACTCAAAAATTATTCAAAAAAATATTTTTTATGCATGAATTGTTTGATAAACTTATCAACTCCAAAACCCTTACGCATTTGATGTTAAATTTATCGTCATACTATTTTTACAATCAATTGTTTAAAAAAGTGCGTTTAGGGAGACTTGATCTCTGCATTTTTACAGTCACTGGAATCAGCCTCAAGATTAAATAATTGGGCTGGGTTTTCATACATAGTTTCCTTTAGTATATTTGTACATAACTTACAGCAGTTTGAACCTTTTTTCAAAAGTTTTGTAAAAAAAAAATTCCAGCTTTTGTAAACATGCTTAATTTTGGTCTAAAAAATAATATTTGAAGTTTTTAAATATTTTACATACTAAACTTGTTATATTTTGAACACAAACATACAGGTTTTATGTGAAATTGCTGTAACTTATAGAACATTAAAAGTTTGGACGAATAAGAAACATTTTGCTTAAGATTTCTTCAAAATGTTGAAAGGGGGTTACCCCTAACATGTTTAAAATGCCGGTTTAAAATATTTTTTTAAAACGCTTGGCATGATTCGAAGGGTTCATCTGATGAAATACCCTTATTAGCCAAACATAGATGAATGTTTAAGCTTTCAATTCATGCAAAAAGTTTATAGTTTTGTAAGAAATTGACAGAGTTATGTGCGATACAAAAAAAGGGGATCAAGTCTCCCTACTCTCCCCTAAACTGGGCAACTAAGGGCACATTTTGATCGCGGTTGCTTGCCCAATTAATATAAAAACTTGGCATTCCCGTGTTATTTTCTCCTGCTCGGGGCATGATGAATTTTTAGAAAACAATATTGAGAAAACAATCCAAAAACATTGATCTCACCAAGGATCTCACATTCTTTTTCGAATTATTAGACAAAATTAAGTATCTGCATTGGTTAGGACCACTAGCGTGCACAGGGTGGATCAACATGGGGCAACTGCCCCACCATCCTCGGAAATTTGCTCTAAATTTGGTCAGGGGGTGTCCATAAACGACGTATTATTGCCCCACCTTCCTCAAGGAGCTGGGCACGCTACTGGTTAGGACCTCGGTTAGGACTACTCAGATAACAACAGTTACACTCTTAAAAAATTACTCATTTTTTAATTAACTTTTCCGACTTCTAAAATCTGTACTATTATTTTAGATTTTAGAATTTTACATGATTTAGGGCAGCGATTCTCAACCTGGTACCCCCTGCCATGTAAATCAAGTAGGCTCGGTACCCCCGTTGAAAATCGCTTTTAAGAGTATCAAAAAAGGGATCTTTTTAAATTTATGTTGTTATGCCATGTTTTGATTTTTGAACCTCGCTTTTTTTTTAAATGACTATTTTAACAATTCTCAGCATAGTGCCAATTTTTTCCATCATACGTTTCTATGGCTCAAAAGATTCTTTTTTGATTCTCTAAAAAATATCGAAAACCTAAAAATACTGACTAAGGGGATAAAAATTTTTATAATAAAAAACTTATTTTGAAAATGGGTATTTTTTTTAAGAGTGTAACTTTTTTTCAGAATCATCCTAATTTGATCAGAAAATTCCTTCCAGATTAAAAATAATCCAGAGCAAAATAAAAAATGTAAAAAATAAATCTAATGAAATTTTGTCGAGAATTGATCTTTTGTGACTGTATTTCAGCTACTAGAGGTCCGATATTCAAAGTTTCTTAGACAAATGTAAAGGATTTTTTTTTTGAACTTTTCGATAATATTTTCAGGTTTCGGCAACCATTGACACTATTGAAAAAAAAAAAAAACAGAAAAAAATCTCAAAAATCTAACTTAAGATGGATTTGCCTCGAAAACGGTGCACTTTATCTGAATTTTTGTGAAGATTTTGGAGAAAAAGTCACCGGGTAGTAGGGGGTTGCAATTTAGCTTGATAATTTTTAATTTGAAGACCACGTGGTTTATGCAAGATTCTCTACTTTTTTTTACTTTTTTTTCAAACAACAAAAACCGCTAAACGTTTTATCTAAAAAAGTCCTCTACCCACAGGAGCTTCTGTAGCAAGTTCTGAACCAGACAAAAATGCAACTTTACTAAACAGTTTTTTTTTTCATTTTTCATTCTAGGTTATCCAGCTGACCACCGTGTACTGTGTGCTTTATTTTTCATTCATTAGCTGCATATATTCACGATCGACAACAACCTTACGTGCCCCCGTTGCTAGGGGTGTATTTGTGTACGTGTGCGCAGCCTACTACTCCGACCAACTGTCACCCGCAGCAGCTGCGGCGTTTGAAAAGCCGCACAATTTCTGTCAACGGATTGCTTGCGATCGCGAATATTGGATTGGTGACCTTCAGTCGGATGAGGAGAGCCTGCTTTGATGACTTTGCGGGTTCGGAATTGAAGATTCGGAAAAAAAGTATTGCAAATCGTGAGAAAAATTAGTGCGATTGACGCACGTGGGGTTGCGTGTGTGTGTGTGAGTGTTTTTTTTTTCGTGAGGTTCAGTTGAGAAGAAGATCCAAGTGAGAAGCCATTTTTCGAGAGAGAAAAAAAGTTTAATTATTGAAGTGTGGGTTTTGCAAATAAAGTCCAGGCAGCTGCTGCCGGTAATGATCGTGATGGTGCAAACGGAATAATATTGTTTTGTGGGAGTGTTTTTCTTCTTCTTTGAATGATATATTGGAAGAGATAAAAAAAGAGAAGAATCTGCTGTGTCATCTCACGTACAACTGTTGGATTACTTTCGTCATTTGTGCTAAAGTAAATCAGCGACCGGAAACAGAACAGTTGGGCGGATGTCGTGTGATTTGTTGGAAGGTAAGATTTGTTAATTTATTAGTTTTTAATTTGATATTCTCAATTTTTATTGCTTTGATTTTAAATACAAAATCAGGATTAAATAGAATTACACTTCAGTAAAAACATTTTTTTTTTGTAAATTTTACAGATATTTATGTAAAAATCTTTTCCCGCTTTATTTTTTTAAAATATTTTTAAGTTTTCAATTTTTTGTTTTCTTATAATATTTAAAATAAACTTTAATCAATTTATGTTTCTTTATTTTACTTTTTATTGGCACCTCAATATTATGTTTTTGTTTTTTTAATCATGAATTTTCTATTAATTTGAACCTAAAAACTTGTTGAATTGAGATTACTTCTCTAATCTAATCTAATCTAATCTAATCTAATCTAACCCTAGCGCAGCCAGTCTTTCGAGGGCATCCTGGAGAATGCCTTAGGTTGATTGACGCCTAGCATCTTCTTGTCATTATTAACAATTGCAGTGCCCCATTGCATTAGGTTGCATTGAAACATCACAAACGTTAAAGCGGCCAGGCCAACTGCGTAAAGTTCACCGCAAAGATGATTCGTTGAATTGAGATTACTTCTCAAGCAGTTAACACGTGTCCTTAATTGGCTTCCTGCGAAAATTGGTCAATTATGTTTATTATTGAGTGTTCGTGAAACCTTTCTGTGCCTCTTCAAAAAAAGTGCCTTAAAACAAATTATCTAGAGTGTTTTTGCAAAAGAACGTATTAATATCACTATCAATTTGATTTATCTTAATAAATTTCAGAAATTTAGTCTAAAAACACTAATTTCAAGTTTTGACACTCTTCGAAATACTTCAACTCAAATGACCACCGTCAACCACTTGTCACTTCAAGCTCCACAATTGACTTGTAGAACAAGTTTATTTTTTCATACGTGCAACACTTTAGCGTTGCAACTGGGCTCCATTTTTTGCTCCTTGATCGCAGAAAAAAAAATATCCTCACCGGCTAGAAAAGCAAGTACAACCACCTAAAAGTCGGAAGTCCGCCAAACCAGTTTGAACACATGTGGCCGGCAGTGTTGCCAGCAGCAGCCCCATAATTGTTCAATCAGCACTGACTTGTTTGGGCTAGTTCGCCTAATTGGCTTTGGCAGTGAGCCGAAAAGTGCAAATTTGGTCAACTTGGTGTGGGGGGACTCGCAGAAAAACGTGATCCGAACAAATTAAACAACTTGTTGTTATTCGGGCTTTGGGCAGCTGGACTAACTTGAAGTGACATAAGTCACGTTTTGGCGCCGCTGCGAGCTTTGTGAAATGGGGATTATGTTTTGTGAAAAGTAGCTTAAAGAATTTAATAGTTTTAACTTTACAACGTAAATAATAAAAAGAATATCAGTTTAACCTCAAAGTTTGCTGATAGCGTCGCAAACGTCACACGTTGCAACGTCACAACTCTGTAGATTGTGAGCTGAAGACGGCTAGTGGCGCTGTAAGTGTTTATATATAGTAAAATATATACATCTCACATTAACCCAGTGATAGTTCACTGCATAACGTGACCCCCCCTCATCTTTCGATTGTCGGCCGAGTTGAAGAAGCTGATAACATTGGTGAACTTTCAACGGCTGAAACGATGGCAGGCTTGCCGCCGTAATAACCATGGTTTTTGTTCTTTTTTTATTAGTTGTTTTAGCGGTGTGTTTCAGCTTTTTTTTTAAAGTCCACCCAGTACTGAAAATATTTAATTTTTAAAAGGAATAATAAATTAACTGAATTTAAGGGCCTATAGATATCAACGATATTAATATTAATTTCACCCGTTCTGTTTATCAGGCTAAATTTTTTTAAAGTGTTAAAAAAACTTAAATATCAAATTTCAGGCTCAAGCCAAATATTGTGGCTTGGGCATGAAATTTGAAAGCAAAAAGTATTAAAAAAAATGCTTTATACATGATTACAGTTATTCTACTACCACAAATAAGGAAATATCAATTAGTTTATGAAAATAATTTTTAAATTTGCCTAAAGTCTAAAAGTGCGTTATTAGCTTACAATGATTTGTAGACTTTTTTTTTCCAATGAAAATTGAAAATTTCAGGCAACACGTTTCTTTTTTTGAAAAAAAGTTTGCCCATATAATTTTACAAACTAAATTAGCAGCTGCCCAAACGATTTCACATGCCATTCAAAAATCTGTATCCCTTCGAAGGAATATTTTGATAGATTTGATGTCTTCGGCAAAAGATGTAGGTTTAAATGAGGACTACACCGAAAAAAAAAAATAATTCACTATAGAAATTTTTCGCTATTTTTTTTTCACTTTTTGTCATTAAATTTATATTACTAAAAAAAATATTAATTTTATCAAATGTTTTAGAGGACTTAAAATTCCATGTATCAGAAAATTTCCGGAAGAGCAATCAATCTAAAAAATAAAAAGAAAGAAAATTTTAGACTTAATTTTTAATGTTTAATTAAATTTGTAATCCAAAAGTACTTAACCCTCTACAACTCAACCTCGCCTCTAGGAGGGCATCGATCTAAAAATTCGCCCAAAATCAAGTTTTCAATTAATTTTTGATCTCAAAAAAGCATTGGGAACAAGAAATGTTGAAATTATTTTTAAGGGTTGATACAAGAAAAAAAATAAACAAGAGAGGTTAAGTTTTTGTAGAACAAAAGTTGCTTAAACACGGGAAAAATAAAAAAAAGCTTCTTAAAAAAATTGGACATTACAGGGTTAGTTGAAAATGTGAGAAAGTTCAAATTTTTTAAATGATAACGATTTTAGGTAACGTTTCTTTTAATAAATCGCAGTTTTTTATTTCCTTGAAATTTTTTATTAGAATTTTTTCCAGCATTTTGCTTTTTCGAACTTTTCTGATACGACCTTTGGTAGCCCTAGTTTATTTTTATCACCGATCTCGAGGACTAATAGTCCGACTTTCAATGTTGAAAATTGAAAGTTTCTGAAATGTAGTGCTATTTTCAATAAAAAATATTTCTAAATTTTGTAATCTGTTTGTATAACTGTTTATAAGGATTAAAAGCACTTATTTTTGACATTTTCAAATGTCAAGCAAAAACAAACCCGATTTAATATCACCAGAGGTGAAATATAGCCTTTCTTACAAAATAATGAAACTCCGAAAAATATATAAGTGCAATCAATTTTTCAGAAACATAATGATACCACCCAGTGTGAATTTGACCTAAAGCTTCGAATCTTTTTAGACTAAACCTCGAATGCATTTTTTTTAAATTTCAGAGGTTCATTATGGGACGCAAGATAATCATATTTAATTAAGAAAAACTAATTGGATTGAATTATTAGAAAAAATAAAATAAAGGGTACTCAGTCTTCAATGTTAGTCTATGATTAACAAAAAAAAAATATGTATCGATGTTGCACTTTGTTGATCTATTATGAGAAGCCAGAAAGAATACTTTCACGCGCAGCGTAAAACGCGCAAGCGTAAATGTGCTGGCGTAAATGTGCTGGCGTAAATGTGCTGGCGTAAATGTGCTGGCGTTTATGCTTCGACTTGACGACTTTTCGAGCGAGAACGAGCCGGAACTTCGAATTTGATGTTCAGTATATGATTCTGTATAAAACCAAAAAAATAATAGGAAAAAATAGGGTAAAAATAAGACGAAAAACACTAATATGGCTATATCTCTGGAAATACATTTTGGAAAAGCTTCAAATTTTGGGCCCAAGCAGTTTATGGCGCATGTTTTCGAATGGCTTTTTGTTTGAAACTGAATTCTTTTAATTTGATAGTGTTATCTGTAAAATTGTCCAAAAAATACCTCTAAAAATGGCTTTGACCGCATTTGCTGGTCGAAAATTGTGAATCGAAAATTAAATGTTCGTCTCCGACCCCACGGCTACAAATCTGAAATAAAAAATTGTGGGTTTTACGAGCGGTTTTCCAATGATGGAAGACACAAATTTTTAAGAGCGGATACAGACATCGCTCAAGTATTTCAGAAAAAGAGCTCTCAAAAATCAGACTTTGAGTTCCGGGTTTCGGGCCAAAATTCAATCGAAAGAGCGCATCTAAACCTTCAATTTAGTAATAGGATTTTTTTCTGGGACGATTCCTCGCCGTGCACGATTTTTTTAAGATTTCTGAGAAAAGCGTTTTTCCAAAAGCAAACCTTAAACCTTTCTTTTGTAAGAAAGGCAAAAGGTGTAATTTTTTTTTCGGTGTATTTCTCATCCGTACAGTACAGACTCGATTATCCGAAGCCTCCATTATCCGAAGTTTAGATTATCCGAAGTTCGATTATCCGAAGGTTTGTATAAAACTTCGGATAATCGAATCAAGAAAAAAAAATTTCTTGCTTTAAACATCAAATTCGAGTTCCGCGACCCCATTTTAGTCAAATTTGAATAGTTCGACGGCAACATTTCAAAAGGCATCATGTACATTTTGACACTTTCTGGGTTATTGCATATTCTGAAAGTACTCCTAATAAGCTACCTATCCTCCAAAATTGAGCAAAAGTTACTTCAGTAAAGTTAGCTTAATAATGATTTTAAATAAAGTAACAAAAACAAAATCTCTGGCATCAGCAGTGCCTGTTTATATAGCTCTGTCAACCTGTCAAATAAAAGACTACATGAACCTCGTGACGAAAAAAAGCATCATGAAAAAGACGCCATGTACATTTGCCGACGAAAAGCGAATCATAACAAAACTTCCCCTCCACTTGCAAAAGGCGCCATGTACATTCGGCGAAGAAAAACGAATCATAACAAAGGGTGATATAGACGTTGGTTATTTCAAAAGAAGTTATGTTTGTTTTTCTTAAATATAATGACGGAAATAATGGAGTAGTGCGGTGCCTGTGTGGACGCGCAGTCCGGTTTTTTTTCGTGTTATTTTCCGTCTCTTTTGTGTCGCTGTTCGAGTGCATGGGGTGATTGGTCATTATAATTAAATAATGGCATCAGTAGTGCGGTGCCTGTGTGGACGCGCAGTCCTGCTTTTTCGTGTTATTTTCCGTCTCTTTTGTGTCGCTGTTCGATTGCATGGGGTGATTGGTCATTATAATTAAATAATGGCATCAGTAGTGCGGTGCCTGTGTGGACGCGCAGTCCTGTTTTTTCGTGTTATTTTCCGTCTCTTTTGTGTCGCTGTTCGAGTGCATGGGGTGATTGGTCATTATAATTAAATAATAACATCAGTAGTGCGGTGCCTGTGTGGACGCGCAGTCCGGTTTTTTTCGTGTTATTTTCCGTCTCTTTTGTGTCGCTGTTCGAGTGCATGGGGTGATTGGTCATTATAATTAAATAATAGCATCATTAGTGTGGTGCTTTTCGGGACGCGCAGTTCTGTTTTTTTTACCTTCTTATTTTTTCATTGTTTTTTTTTTTCACTCGCGTTCGTTGGCCGATGAGTTTCTTTGTGTTGTTCTCTTTTTATAGTTTTTTTTTATAAAAACGTACCTATTTTTTTTGAGACTAGCAAGTCGTATTGCTGGATTAAGCCCTTTCTATATCATCGATGATTGGAAGGCACGCCGTCGAATATTTTTAAGGCTTATGATGTAAAATCATTTCAGTAAATGAAGCCCTTCCTACATCACCGATGATCGGAAGGCACGCCGACGGAGAATTTCTGGAGAATCTCGGTCGAATTAATACTATATTTAAATCCCTAGATAGCTATCTTTCCGCAGCCTGCTGCCTAAGATTTTTAAAATTTCAACCGATAAACAAATTGCTTATGGTCGCATCACCTACCACAGTGAATCCTGACCTCATACCCATCTAACTAACCCCTCAAAACTCATGTGATACTTTGTCGGAGACGCAGCTGATTTAGCGGTCCCATCACTCAAGTATCGGCTAACATTCCCATCCACTTCCCCGTGTCTTACCTCTGGTCGTGGCCGGCGTCGGTATTGATCAGCATGATAGGGACCTTTGAAAATTGCGAAGGGGTGATGATTGGTTCCTACTTTTCATCTGTGGTCCACGGAGCAATGTTTGGGGGTCCTGTTCAATAACGAAGTAGCAGCTACGGGTAGACACCAATGCTATGCTATGCTATGCTAATATAATGACGGAAATAATGTTTTATTGAATATGGATGATCAAGTATCAATAAAAGCAACGTTTTCATCGTTTGTTATCATTAGAACATTTTCTTTTGCCTTTATATTAAAATGGGAATTGAAAAATGATGCTCAACATTCAAATGCGTTTTTCTTGAAACGCATGGTTTGTACATGATGCTTTTTGAAATGTTGGCGTCGAGTTGTAAAATTGCCTGTAAAATAAAAAAATGCATTTTTTTTAAATATTTCATCATTGCTATTTTGACCGTCATCTCGGATTTGAAAATTCTAAACCACTTTAGAGTAGTTTAAGAGTAGTTTAGTATATATATACTAAAGCTCAACAATCAAAAATAAGACAACGAAAAAAATATCGGAAGTGAAATTTAGCCAAGGCCTTCGGATAATCGAGTCTAAACTGCACTATTTTTGTATGGACATCTTCAAATTTGTATGGAAAACGGTAACGGTAAATTGATTGCAAAACAGCTTCGAAGGGCACTAACAGTTTCAGACAAATAAAAAAAAAAAATGCAAAAACAAAAAAAGGATGGCTGAAATCTCAGATAATTGCTCAACACAATTCTCAATCAACGATGCAAGATTATTTTATGGAGGATTTGTATTTTCTTAAAAATAAGTCTGTATTTGATCTGTATCATGTTGAATTCGGAGCCATAGAGGAAACGTTTGTACTTTTAACAGCAGATTTAAGTTTTTAATAATTTTAAAACAGAATCCAGATACTAAATTGTCGAAATTTTTAAATGCAGTCATTTTTCAAAATTCTGTAAACACAGATATTTGTGATTTTCGGGATCGAAACAGACAATCAACCAGTGAAATTTTACAAATAAACTTCGGATAATTGAGTCTGGACGAGAAACGAGAGACAAACTGCCAAACAAATCATCAAATCGGAAATTCCATTTCCAGTTGTAAACTGAATGGCTCCCGCGCTGAATTACGAGAGCAAGTCGCACTTTACGCCACCGGAGAGTTCAAGGTCGTCCGCTCTTTCCGATCTAGTGGGCCGGGCCGGAGTATAGAGAAACCGCACAAACCACGTTCGCTCGGTCGCGTTCAGACCTCAGCAGACGTTATTGACACCACGCTCCGCGCCGCCTGCTATGTCACCCCTTGGACAGGTTCTCCGCGGAGTTGTTATCTGGTAGTGTGCTCTTGTCTGGGATGGTTTTGCGAAATTTTTGAGTTGAAAGTTTCTTTTTAATTTTGAATTTTTATGGTAGAAAAAACAAATATATTTCGACAAAATGTAAAATTTGATTCTATTATCTCCATGAGCTCCCACTTCGGTTCAAATAAAACTGACAGAACGTCTGCGACTAGAACAGCGCTAATAAGATCACCTAACGATTCAACTATTGACACACTCGCGGATCTAACGAGGCTGTGCCAACCAGCAGCTACTCACACTGTCTTTGTAGTCTCTGTTGACTTGCCAACAGAACAAAAGGGGTGTCTGCCAGTCAGTGATGCAAATGCAAGGCCTACTGGGGGTTCAATCACAAACTATCAGACGTGAAACTGTAATTTATTGACGAGGTCAAGAAAATAACGGTTATTTCAAATCTAGAAAATTCTTGGACGTTTTTGTTTCGCATTTTTTATTCTATTTTAAAGTTAAGAGAATTTTCTAATTTAATACTTGAAGTCTATGATATTGATTAGTAGGAGGGGGTGCTATTCTAAAGTGTGATCTGAATTCATTCGATTACAATATTCCGGCGGCGTATAAAACTGGGTTGGTTCCATCCAAGGACACCGATTAGAATGATCCGATTTCAATCTCTTCCACAATGAGATAAGTAGTTCACGTGGATCACGCGACACCAGCAGGTAGTTAACCCGTTTGAGCGGGACACAGATTAGACGCGGTTCGCTCGAGTGCGGCAAATTAACATATCAATACAGACGGATGATTTACGACGTGTCAAAAGGTGGCTGCCTCCTGTCGGCATTAGCGTCATCACGACCGTGTTAGGTGATGGGACGGAGCAAATATGGAGAAGCCCCGGTTGTTTACGGTTGCGCTACATCATCGTCGTTACACCTTGCAACACCACCTGAGGAGGACAGCTGATCCAAGCTGTGAGTCGCGAAAGAGCGGAGCAGATCTGCCGTACGTTGGGTACACTTTGTTGCAGATCAGATCATTATTAGAACTAATAGTAATAAAATTAAGCCAAAGTTTTTGCCTTCCTCACCTTACTGAGGAAAGGCTATAAAATCACTCGGAAAATGAACTTCTTACTTCGACCTTGTAGACCCACCTTCACGTATACCTATCGACTCAGAATCAAATTCTGAGCAAATGTCTGTGTGTGTGTGTGTGTGTAGGGATGTGGATCTGTGCATCAAAAAATATGCACTCGATTATCTCAGCACTGGCTTAACCGATTTGGACCGTTTTGGTCTTATTCGATTTGTCTTGGGGTCCCATAAGTCCCTATTGAAAATTATGAAGTTTAGTAAAGTACTTTAAAAGTTATGCTAAATAAACGATTTTGGCGTATGTCCGGAAGATTGTAAAAAGGGTGGTTTTTGCAAGAAACCCTATCATGTTATACATTTTCAGAAAGGTATTTAAAAGACCATTCCAATGAGCCCAAAACATTGAAGATCTGACAACCCTATCAAAAGTTATTAGCACTTAAGTGTTATTTATACACTTTTTGGAGGCCGGATCTCAGATATTTCAACGAAAATGATGTCCGGGTCCATCATGCGACCCATCGTTAGTTAGATAATCAAAAGACCTTTCAAATGAGCCTAAAACATCAAGGATCTGAAAACCCTATCAAAAGTTATTAGCACTTAAGTGTTATTTATAAACTTTTTGGTGGTCGGATCTCAGATATTTTAGTAAAAATGATGTCCGGGTCCATCATGCGACCTGTCGTTAGTTAGATAATCAAAAGACCTTTCAAATGAGCCTAAAACATCAAGGATCTGACAACCCTATCAAAAGTTATTAGCACTTAACTGTTATTTATACACTTTTTGGTGGCCGGATCTCAGATATTTCAGTAAAAATGATGTCCGGGTCCATCATGCGACCCAACGTTAGTTAGATAATCAAAAGACCTTTCAAATGAAATGCGAACTATCGTTGGATAGGTTTTTTTATCAGACCTTGCCGATGAGCCAGAAAAATTGAAGGTCTGCGAACCCTATCAAAAGAAATTATTAATAAAGTTGATTTGTTAAACATGTTAAGGGAATGTTGATATTTTTACTGAATGTATTGACTTTATGAATGTGAGGAAGGCACCAACCACCTAAAGGTGGATTAAGTAACGTTTTAAGATGAAAATTATCCATTTTCACTATTTCCAGCCAAGACGATCATTATAATACTCATTCCCATCACTCTAAGCGGTGGTGTCTGAAAGATGCTAGATATTTCAGGAAGTTCCATGAAATTTACTAAAACCAAAACACCAACAATTAGAGCAACTTTTTGTGAACATTTCTATTTAATTTGGCTTTTATCAAAAGTTATTGCTACTTCTTTTACAAGCATTTTACAAAAATATGTTTAAAGTCTATTCTCGTCTGAGTAGAATTCTGTGTTGCCCACGCAACTTCTATTATCGGCCTACATTTGTTTTCTTTCAGCGCACTTTTATTGATGCCAGTTTATGTTATTTGAAACAAACATTTAGGATTAAACTAACAAAATGTAGCGTTTCCTGAGGAAGTCACCTGGCATCACTCGCTCACTCTTAACGCTGTTTTTGGTGGTGGTGGTGGTGGTGGTAGAGGCCTTTGTTCTTTATTTGCCTTCGCTTCTCGCTCAGTTTTGACGAGAATAGGCAAAACGTCAAGTTGCTTAGGGCGTTTGTTTTTTTTTATAGCGCCTGATTAAAAATTAATAACATAAAATTTAGTTTCACAGATTAACATTTTACAATTTCCTCTGCAACAGAGTGTACCAAACCGTGCCAACGTTCTCATCATCCTCAATCCACAAGTCACTTCACTTTTGAGAAGAGCTTGTTTCGCGTAAAGTTCGCCGTTGACCTTGCTTTGGCGATGCCGCACTATCGGTGAGAACAAATCTTCGAATTATCACGCCTCCTCGCGTCAAGGATTTGAATTGGACGACGAACACGATACTCAGCGCAACAAGTCAAGTGCAACTTCCTTCTTCCGAATTTGGCTTGGCTCTTTTTGTTGGTGGGATTTGCACATCCAACGCCGCCGCCGCTTGATTGGTTTTACACCGGAGATCGCGAAAATGAGACCATCGATTAGGAAGAGTTTCGAATGATCGCGAACGATTGAATCATCGACGAAAATATCATCGCTGAGCGATGACACCGTTGTCATGGACTACTTGATATTCTTTTTGAAGGTATTTTTTCTGATAGGTCGATAATAGGATGCTGGTTGGTGCTACTGCACCCTTTCCGATCGATCAAGTGACCACAAGTGTGCAGACAAGTAGTTTCAACCAAGTGAACCATACTCGCAGCAGTGAAGCAGCGTCGGAACCCCATTTTGACACCTTGCCAACTCTTGAGAGTCGTTGACTGACGCTATCGCGCAGCTTTGATCTGTTCGTTGACCAACTCGAGGGGAAACTTGTTTTGTGGCGATGCCTGCAGGCCATTGGCCACCATTAGGAAGCGAACCGAGCGTCACACGCGAGTTTGGCTCCGAAATCGGAACTGACTGAGCAACCATGTTTGGGTAATGATCCGGGGCGAGCTTGCGAAAAGTTTGGCGGATCGGATTACCTGCAAATCGCAAATACCTTTAATCCTTTCCGACGAAGATCTTACAAATCATTGCTTAATCGGTTCAGACCATTTCTTCACCGGTGAGCTTCGCTGTACTCACTTCATAATCCGACTCCAAAGAGAACGTATCGAGCCTGTTCAAAAGGTCACCACCAATGCGATTCAAGGAACCTCTGCACCTCGAAGGAGGCGCAGCCTTCTAATATTATTTGATCTGTCAAAACATTCAAGGTGATGAATTTATAGGTTGACACATTTTATATTTTGCGATTTTCGAACTCAATTTTGTTTTGTGTCCGATTAAAGGTTCCTCACGGCAAAGCCGTGCCGACGAAGTAAAAGGGCGTATCCATCGCGCAGGGCATACTTTATTGGCCCTTGTAACTCTTGGCTTGTCGAACAGAGTGTTTTCGCCGTGTAGCACAAAACGTCGTCATGACTTCTGAACTTTTGTCGTCGTGGACGTATCAATGGAATCAATTTGCATTGCTCCTTCGGAGCCATTCTCTCCAGGTATAATCCACCTCTTGGGTCCTCCATTATATGCAGATTTCTTGTGATCTTCGTTCCCAGCAGCGCGCTGTAGTACTTCCTTCGGGTTGGTCCGTTTAAAATTGGATGTTGTAAATATAAAATAATCACCTCGTTCGTGTCGGTCGTTGTCGTTCACCGTGAACAAAATAATAACAATACGAAGCCGTTCCGATGTAAATTACAATCGCAAATATCGACGCACTGTGGTTTTGGACAGTTCGGGAGGGAAAAAAGTGTTTATTTTGTTTCGTTCTTGTGGCCGAGTCAGCTCCCAAAACGTGATTGGTCACGTTTTGGGCGAAGAGAACGGTCGAAAAGGGACATCTGTTGTTTTGTTCAAATATGTAAACACAACTTAATTCACTCTCGAGAAGAATGCTTTGAATGTTTTCGTGGTAAATGTAACTATACAAATGTATAATAGAGCTTTATGACGTTTCGCGTACGCACACTAGCGCACCATTTGGTTTTGCTGGCTGACAAAATTTAACCTCACTTTATTTTCGTGTACGTACACGCAATACATACGCAAGTAGAATGCTCTATAGGGCGTAACTTTCGATGTAAACAATCAGCTTATCCCGCTCACGCCTAATGTAAACATTACAATCTTTTCCCTTTTTCGAACTCTCACTAGAGCGTCCAATTTCCCGTCCCGGGAAAAAAATTCCCGGGAATTCCCGGGATTTCCCGAAAAAAAATATTTCCCGTATTACAAATTTCCCGGGAATTCCCGAAATTCAAGCGGAAGTATACATTTTCTTAAATTTAAGGAACTTTTTTTTGAAAATTCTCTGAAAAAATAATAAATGAATAAACTCAACATGATTTTGTCCAAATAAATGTATTGTTTGGTTTATATATAATTCATCAGATTATCAGAAATTATGATGTCAGAATTATTTCTGATAATATTAATTTTTGAAGCAACTGGGAATAGATCTTGCTTAATGAGTATTAAATTATAACAATTAGGTAAGCTTTTAACAGATTGATGTTATTTCATCAAAACAATATTAACTCCTTAGCTCCAAATTAAAATTGAGATTTTTTACGTTTTTGTTTACCATGATCAAATGAGATGAAAATCGAATTTGTGCAAAAATAATTAATTCAATTGGTTGAATACCTAGTACTAAAGAAATTACAATTTGAAGTAAAAGAATTATGGAGCACTGGTGCAACTACAGGTGTAAGAGGGTTAAATGTGAAAAAATAGAAGACTTTTTGTGAAATGATATTAATTTATCGTATAATATAAATCATGTTGCATAATAATACAAAAAAAAAACATTGAAAAATTACTTTCTATTGTTTGTTCTCAAAAAATGCAAAAATATATTCAAAGCTTGCTTCAAATATTTGAAAACATTGGGTTGTTTGAGGTAAAAAACGAAGTTGACTTTATAGCTGTCGGCCACCATTGCTAGTACCAACCACTAGTGTCTTCCTTTTTATCTACAAGGACTTCGCCGCCCTGGGCTCCTAAGTGTATGAAAGTATGGCACGGAGCGACGGCGCCGAATACCCATATTTACACAAAGAATTTTAGAGCGCCCGCCGCGGGATTCGAACCGGCGACCTCTGGATTGTGAGTCCAGTGCGCGGTCCGATTGATCCACACGGGCGGGCGAGGTAAAACCAACACTAAAAAGCATTACCATTTGATCAAGAGCTGAAACCAGTATTTGTCATGAAAGACATGTTTTTTTTTCTCAATTCAATAAACTTGTCACAGAGGCAAGTTTAAAATAAATTTTATGATTATGGATTATGGATTCATTTTACTCACAGTTTAAACACATTAATAAAACATATTTCTCATCAAAAAATACCAAAATACATTTTCTTGTAGTTGAATGATTATTTAGATGCAGTCAAGCTGTTAATTGATCTTCACACTTATTTAAACCATTAATGTTGATGTCCTATACAATTTTGTTGCATAATATTAATCAAAACCATGATCATAACAATTTTCAATAAATTTAAAATTTCCCGGGAATTCCCGGGAAATTGGCTGAAAATTTCCCGTTTCCCGGGAAATTTGTAACCCCGGGAAATTGGACGCTCTAACTCTCACCAATTCTGCTGAAGGCGCTCTGTACGTGCTTCTGAATAGTTGTCAGTAGTTCGATGTCGTTGGTCAGTGGCAGCGTAATTGCCTCTCACCTCAACTGGGCTAGGTTCAATCCCAGTAGAAACCGATGAGCATTTCTTGAGACATGTTTGGTCACGTCAGATAAGGAAGTAAATGTAAACAAATAGTCTGTACCTTTTTCGCAAGTGACAGTTCACGTTAAGTATGAGTAAGGATCCAAGGTATGTAGATTAGATAAGGTAAGGCGGGATTTCCCAACTGTCAAAATAGTTTGCACAAAATCCGAATTTGACATGGAGATTTTTAGAAAAGTGAAAATTTTACCATTTTCCGGGCAAATTTCACCGGATTTTTTTCTGTAGGGTTGTTAAGTATGCCAAACTTAACCGAAAAACGCGTTTAGTTGAATTTATTTTTTTGAAAAAATATTTTTGTTTTAAAAGCGTATTTCGGTTCAGTTTGGCATGCTTAACAACCCTACAGAAAAAAATCCGGTGAAATTTGCCCGGAAAATGGTCAAATTTTCACTTTTCTGAAAATCACAGCTGGAAAACCCGCCTTACCTTACTAATCTACATACCTTTGGTTAGGATCAAGGGAATGATGGAAGGAGAAGAATCTTGAAACCTCATAATTCTGATTGGTGAGCACCTATGCCAAAAACCAAGATTGTTTATTTTTCACTCTTTGGTTTGACAGTCTTGGTCTGACAGTTTTGGTCTGACAGATTTATCAGGGATTTTAGTCTGGACAAGGCGAGGGATAGGACACAGCTCCCTCTTGGTTAGGATAGGCTGCTTGTTTACAATCAAGGCCCGTTTATATTAAGTATGGTCATAAACATAAGTCATTAGTTAGAATCCAAAAGTCATCAGTTCTTAAACCTTCGTTCTGAACAGTCGCCACCTTCAGCGCATCATTTTCCACATCCGTCACGTTGACTCGCCGTGACAGTCTGTGACGTCAATCTGGCCAATTTGCTGGAATCTTTGTGGTCCACACAATTTATCCGAATGACACTATACTCACACACATCAATGTGATGATCTTCTTTTTTTCACACCACAATATTATCATCACCATCATCGTCGTCGTCGCAATTGGTGTTCCCCATTCGACTTAGCACAAAAGTCTTGGGCTGGACATCCTCCGTGTGGAGACGATACAATTTTTCTATTTAGCATGATCTTTACGCCCAAGTGCAATTTACTTCAGCCGCGACGCGGCACGACAGCCAATTTTTGAGTTGAGGAGAGTAATTTTCACGATGAGTAACGCTCGGTTCACGTGATCCAGCGGTCAAGTCTCGACTTGGAGACTTTTTTAGTCGAAAATAGTTTGATGTTTCATTTTGACAGTGTGTGTAAGCACCATGTAAAAAGTGACAGTTCTTAAAAAAATGTGTCAAACTACCATGGTTTTATTGTAGTACTTTGTTAGTGTAGAATGTGACAGCACTTTGTTTACATCGCTGCACTCTAACGAAAAGTTACCTACTTTTGTTAGTTAAACAACTTCCATCATTCTTTTTTCAGCAGGTTGGATTAACTTTCGTCGTTAAATGGTAATGAAACCTCCCACATACCAATAAGTTCTGTAATTAATAAACAAAAGTGATCCCTCTCTCTGACACGCACCCAGTTTGACGACAGTCTACTAGATCGAGTGGTGACGGAACAACATAAGAGACTTGCTCGATTGTGTGCGTGTGTGTGACAAGACAGCCGGTTGACCGTGATCTTGAATGATCGATCATCGAGTGTGCTGTCATTCAGTTAAAAACTCGATTTCTTCACTGGGAATCGATTCCACGATCCACGATCACTCACACACACGTCTCAAATTGGATGGCATTTTTAGGCTTCTTGAAATTACTTTACCACCACGAATGCGTTGCAGACACTCACATGTGGTGCGGGGGGAAACATTTTGCAACGATGTTGATTTATGGCTCGATGAGGTCAACCGGTGTAATACCTCTATACACCGCGTGTATAGTAAGGCTCCGCGGTGGAACCGGTGTGCGCACGTGAACCAATTCTCATCAGAACGGAACTGCCCACCTTGCTGCAGGTCGACGATAATATGCATACATCCTAAGCTGCAGTGACGCACTGAGACAAGACTTAACTAGTCATTTTTACAGCTAGGTTTACACAGTTGATTCAAGAAAACTATAAATTTGAATAGAACTTAGTTTTTGGTTGCTACTCGCAATTCAACTTTCATAAAGTTTCACAAAAATAAAAAATTTAAAAGTTCTTTCGGAATCGTTCGATTTCGTGAATTGGGTTCTAAAATTGAGTTCTGATCGATTATTTAAGTAATAACATACAACCAAATGTTGCAACGCTTCAGCATATTTTTCTGAGCATAATGGCATTTTTACATAATCAAAACTTTTAAAATTATTTTTTTAATTTATTTAGAACTTGTTTTAAAACAGTCCAGACTCGATTATCCGAAGGCCTTGGAAAAAATTCACATTGGATAATAGAACTTCGGATAACCGAATCACAAAAAAATCCTTTGTCTTATTTTTGATTGACAAGCTTAAGTATGACTTCTTAACTACTCTAAAGTAATTTATAATTTTTAAATCCAAGATGGCGGCCAAAATGGTGGTGATGAACAATTGCAAAAATGCATTTTGTAATTTAATAAGCAATTCACTATTCAAATATGACTAAAATTGGATCGCATAACTCGAATTTGATGTTAAAAAAAAGAAAATGAAAAAAATACGATTTTTTCATTATCCATAGTTCCATACAAACCTTCGGATAATCGAATTTCGGATAATCGAGGCTTCGGATAATCCAGTCTGGACTGTGGCAGCCTTTTTTGACAGTTTGACGAGTATATTGCATGACAGCTCGTTTCAAGGGGACTATAGTTGATCCAGCGCATAATGTTGACTACTCGAGTTATTTATTTTTGCATGGAAATTTAAAAAAAAATTCATAAATGAATGGTTCTCTAGCAAGCCTTTTATAGTTGTATTTAAAAATGTCCAAAGGCTTTAGGACCATATTCAAACAAATATTTTAAATATAAAAAATGTGTAAATAAAAAAAACTTAAAAATTTTACAATCAGATTTAGAAACTAAGTTATTCAAAAATAAAAATATTAAAATCTTCAAATCGAAAAAAAATTCAAAAAAGAATACATTCAGATATTTAGAAATTCTAAGAAATCTAAAATCCAATCATCAAAAAGATACTAAATTTCTTGAAATATTTTAAGTTCAAAAACCAATAATTTTAAATTTAAAGCTTTGAAAAACTTAAAATTCTAAAATAAAACAAAACAAAAATTTCCTTATTTTAAATCCTTTGAATTTAAAAATTTGGTAATTACGGACATTCTCAAAACTTCAAAATTCCACATTTCTTAATTTAAAAAAAATATGAAAATTTGCTAATTTAAAATTCTAAATTTGAAAAATTTAAGAAGACAGTTCGTACTCGATTATCCGAAGACCTCGCCAAAAATTTCAGTCCTCGAATCGCTAAAATATTATTTTCTTAAAATTCTGAACTCTAACCTAAAATAAGGCTCCAGATAAGCTCCAAAGTTATCTGATTGTCTGTTATCTAAGATGTTGACAAAGATGGTGGCATAATTTATGAATTTAAAATTTTTGATCAAGGTTATTTTTTTTATCTTGAAATAAAAAATAAATAAAAATAAGATACCTATTTTTTTTTTTTCAATTTAGAGTTATGAATTTTTGGAAGATTTCTAAAATCTAAATTTGAATTTTTACATTTTGAATTTCTGAATATTCTCATCCCCCTCCATCTCAAAGCGTACGCCCTTTTTAATTTTTGATGAAGAACGGTGAACAAACACGCTTTAAAACGATTTTTCTGCAAAATACTTTCTGTTGAGAAAGGACACCTTGTAAATTTTTAAAATTTGAATTGGTAATTTTTAATTGCTTGAAGATTGGATATTTGGTTTTTTCATCCAAAATTACTAAATTTTGAAAAGTTTGAATATCTATCTATATTTTTTTTTAAAAGGTTCTATAAGCTATTGTGTTTCATATGTGTTATAGGACCTATTAAAAACTAGATCTGTATTTTAGAATTTCTAAATTTCCTAATTAATTATTTTAAAAGTTTATAAATCGAGTTTTTCGTTCTTTCCGCGGTCCCTCATAGGCTAAAGCCGCCTCAAAGTTTCAGCCAAATAAAAAAATACAAAAAAAATAATTTCTTGAAATCGGCCGATTTCGTGAAGAGGTATAGAATATCGACAAACAGAGAGTCGACTTTAAATAATGATAACAATATTACAGCCCTGATTCGGTTTTTCGAAGCCACGATTATCTGAAGTTTAAAATATCTGAAATTCTATTATACAAGGTCTTCAAAGGAACTTCAAAACCCGTCAACTGGGACTTATCGGGACTACAGATTGTTGTTCTGTATTGTCCGTTTCTCTCGAAATGCCGCGCGGCATTTCAGAATATGCCGTAAACATTGTTGCCAGCGATTTTCGGCATTTTTGGTGCAATAAAAAACATACCTGGCAAAATGCCCAGTGATTCGAAGAAGAAGATCAACAAAAACAAAACGTGCAGTATGGGATTTAACAGCGCGCATTTGCTGTAAGTGCGGCGCGCCGTTCGAGGCTGGTTTGCCGCGTGTCTTTTTGGGCAATACGCGTAATATATGTTCTTGCCGAAACCATTTCTTTTTTTGGACTATTTTGCTAATCCATTTAACCGTGCTTTACGATAAAGCAAGGTGACAGGTATAATTGCCATTGGCCACGCGAAAGCGATCCACCGTCGGGGCAAATAAGAAGGCTCATAAAATCGGAATAAATTTAATGGGTATGGATATTGGGCATTGCAGTCAACGTCGGGAATAAGTATTGAGTCGATATTTTTTTATGATCAGCTCTACATTTTGACTTTCCTGCTGTTCAGTCAGAGTGAATTAAAAAAAAAAGTTAAGTTAAACAACTTTGTGAATATTTGATTGAATTTTTGAGAACTTCCGGTTCAAACTTTACATAACCTATAAACAGTATAAACAGAATGCGACCGCGCCAAAGGTGAACCGGAGGGGTAAATTTAATTAAATATTTACACCTACGATTCTCACCACACTCTCTGGACGTGTTTGCACTCGCACCGCCGAGACTGCTAAAAAACAGAGCAAACTTCGTGTGTCGGTCGGTATAAACAAATACGTCCGGAATTGTTTGTTTGGGGCGGCGACACAGCGGGATGCTGATGAGCGCGGTTCCAATTAAGTGGCCGCCGCCACCGCCGCCATCTTTGTTATTGTTTTGCTCGTTTCGATTCTCAAGGTTGACAGCGGGGCCTAATTGAAAGATTCGATAATTTTATTTTAGTGTGCACTTTTATGAGCGATAAATTTGCGCGGTTTTATGCTTGCAAGTGTAGTGGAGAGGGTTTGACACTTGACGTAAAAAGGAATCTTTAACTTGCTTTTTGTAGTTTGAGTTTTCTGTCTTCTATTTTCGTCAACCTCTTGGTACAAATGAGTCAAATGTTTCATAAGCTACCGATTTTAAAGGTGAAAATACGTCTACAAAGTACAAACTAAATCTAATCAGCAGCCAATTTGCCAATCAAAACTGTTTATAAATAGTAGCATTCGATTGGCCGATCCCAAGTTTGTTTTGCAAACTAAAATTGTGTAAATTAAACATGCCAAAAAAGTAGTACACAAACTATCAAATTGGCACATTGTATTCGCAAGAAGCACACGCCATCAAAAATGATTGACGTCTGTATCAGTTGGTTGTGCCTGATGCAGCGAAAATATTTATAAATTTTTATTTTTATTGCCCACAATAAATGACGACGGGCACAATCCCGAGGGGAGTACATCATTAAATAATTGGGTAATATTACGCAATGGTATGTGTTTTCGGAATCCGTACAAATTTATCATTTTTGATCCATCAGATTTTTTTTTTAAATTTGTTTTGTCTTAAAAATAAAAATAACATTTTCTTATCTGTTTGCAAATCGTTTATGAAAAAGGTGCCAATCAAGTAAGGGAAAAGAATCAGACCCCCCAGTCAGCGGAGGTTTGCGAATATTATTGATTGGAGTCAATTGAACCACGCAAACAAAGTGCCTGTTTCGCAGTTCTTAATATAGCTTAATTCGATTTCCACTCACGATTCGATTCCGATCGATCGTTTCGCCGCAAAAGGGTTCCCTTGTTTGTTTTGATTACTAATTTTAAAAATTAAAACTTGCATTGTGTTTATCTTTTTTACATTTGAGAACAGAACAATTAAAAAAAGTTTTATCTAATTCCATCAGAGAATGCTAAAATTATTGATAAAATTGTAGGATGACCCTATTACTCACCCAAATTCTGGAAGGCACGTGCCACTACCTGTGCAATAGTGAGTAGGTGAGGGGAAATTCCTGCTGTTGAACCCCTCGTTCTGTGTGGCGATCAAATTTGTCAAAACAATCGGCCCACCCCCCTCGCTGTCAATCACGAGGGGTGGCCCATTTCCTGGAATCGCGAAAAAAAAAAAGAATGTGCGCAATTTCGTTACGTTCTGTGGAATGTGTTTTTTGGTCGGTCAAATTTTTGGCTTTGATTCATGCAAATCTTGTCCAAGTGCCGCAACTGAGAGGGCAATACTAATTGCCCCGGCGCGATTGGCGTCGAATGCAAATTGATTGAATTTGATTGAACCGCACTGCTGCTGCTGACCGACTCTATTGCTGGATTGGCAGCGGATCAGAGGATGGGTTGATGGTCAACGATAGCCATGTGAATGAAGGAGAGTCGTAATTTTTGCATTGTTGGTTGTGTTTTATTTATTCGATGGGTTTGATATCGTATCGTGTAGGTAGAATGATGCACTGATATCCGATGATTTGATGAAAGTCGAATGTCACAAGGAGGTTGATTATTAAAAAATATTACAACCGAAAGTATAATATTTTTGATTAAAAATTCATATTTATAGCAATAAATAACTGTATTGGTCTATGTAACACTCTCCACTTCAGTGGTATTCGTGTCATATCAAAGTACACGGAGAATAATCTGTTCCCGAAATCGTGAACAAGTGTTAATGAAATTATGAACCACGAACAAACTGTTCAAATTGCATGGTTTGTTCTGAATTTCATTAACACTTGTTCACGATTTCATGGACAGATGAACATATCTTTTTTATAAAAGATGTTTAATCAATTTTAGAGTACAACTATTTTGTTCTGAACTGTTCTCATAATTTTCTACAACCTTGCTAAAGACACCAAAATCAATCAGAACATTTATGGAGTCAATCTTTCGTAGCTGTCATTTTACCAAAACACAGAAGGTTGACAGAAAAAAAAAACCCCACGTTGCACTCGAAAACTTTCCTCAATGAGGACAAAAGGCAAAAAAATCAAAAGTTGCGTCAACAGACCATTTCTAGAGTTTTTTTTGTTGAAAAGGTGCTATTGTGTTTCATATGTTTGCAGGACCTATAAAAAACTCTAGATTTTGTAAAATCATTCGTCCAAAACCCTACAGAGCAATTCCAGCTTACATCGGGAATTTTTCTGGTACTTTTGTACCCGACTCTCTCCGATTTCAATGAAACCTTGTAGACATGTTATGCTAGGCCTATATAAGCCATTTTTGTGTATATGGAGCCAATTGTACCCAAATATAACAAAGACAAACTTATGGGAAATTGGACGAGCTTTCCGATAAAAATATTTACGAGACTGAAAAATCAAGTCTGTCATATAGAAATTTCCCAAAAACAACCAAAAAACCTATTTTTTCAACATATTATTTTTAAAACCATTGTATCTTCACAAGGATTGGACATAGAACAATGGTCAATATGAAGACTTTAAAAAAAAAAGTTTAAGTAAATGATTTTTGTATTTTTTTTTAGAACAGACATACCATCCTGCATTTTTTGCGAGTCTTTTTGTAACATCTTACACACTTAGTTTTTTCTGCCGAACTTCGGCAGAATTCTGCCGAAATCAGAACAACTGAGCGCTCGGCAGACTGTTCGGCAGAAAATTAAGCTGCCGAGCGCTCGGCATTTTAATTTTGACAGCGGTTTTAGTTGTGCCGAAAATCTCGGCATTTTCAAAAACACTTTTTACCGAGATTCTTGGCAGTTTTCAATCAATTTTGAATTAGGTAATAAAGAAAACTTTAAATTGTTTTGTCAACTTAAACATTACCATTTATTTGAGCTACAAGAAAAAATAACGTAAAAGACACTGAAAACTGTAAATTAACTCTTTGCTCCAGAAGACATCGTCATTTGTTCATGGAAAAAATGATTCCCATAAAGTTGTTCCGCAACAGGCTTTTTCTTGACGGAAGCTTGAGGACGTTGTATCGATTGTGCAGTCCTGTTTTTTAGAGATAAAATTAAAATTAGCAAATGTTAGTTTCTGGACAACATAAAGAATACTTACCATTTCTAATTTCAGTATGTGCAATTTGCTCTGGCACAACTTAATCAGAAAATAAACATGGCTGTTCTGATTTTAGCTTAGCTCGGCACTTTTATATAATTTGGAAGATACTTCTGCCGAACTCGGAAGATTCTGATGGTACCGAAGTGCTCGGCACACTTTGAAACCGAAAATCGGCATTTTAATTTGAATTAACTGAGTACTCGGCATAATTTGACAGAAATTGTCATTTTCTTCCGAGACTTCGGCAGAATATTGTTTTGCCGAATATAATAACCTCGGCATACTATTCTGTCGAACTCAAAAATTGATTTCGAGGGTGTAGGCTATTTCCTCAAAAATTGAGAACGAAAAAAAATCGTGACATCACCTTAATATTTAACTTTTAAACCTTAAATTCAAAAAATCTCATAGATGTGGTGTGCATTTTTTTTCTGTGTAATTTTTTTTCAGAAAGCTCGTCCAATTTCCTACAAGTTTGTCTTTGACCACTTTTCGATACGATGCAACGGCTTCGAGATACAGTAATTTTTAAATTACAAAATAGAAAAATATTTAAAAAACTTACGCCCTTCTCAAATGTTGTTTTCGAGTACAATTGGCTCCATACACACAAAAGTGGCTTATATAGGCCTAGGATAACATGTCTACAAAGTTTCATTGAAATCGGAGTGGGTCGGGTACAAAAGTATCGGAAAAATTCCTATTTAAGCTGGAACTGCTCTACACTGAAATAAAAAAAACGATCAAATTCCTAAATTCTAGGAATTTTGCCTCCTTTTCTTATTACCATTGAATACTAATCCAAAAAAATCCCAATTGCTAAATAAGGAAAGGAGGCAATTTTCGTAGAATTTAGGAATTTGGTACTTTTTTATTTCAGTGTTTTTTTTTTCATTTTGTTGAAAAAGGTTGGAAACAAGAAACCGCATGCGTTTCCCAAAAATGGTTTCGCGAAAACGAGAATTTTAAGCGCCAGCCCAAAATTCGATTCAGTGAAGCCCCTTTCGGAAGGGGGCACGCCCCGACTCTTCGCGTGACCTTGGGAAGCCGGTCGCGCGAGCGCTGTCTACGCTCCATGGCCTACTAGTTATGCCGGCCTGGTTTAGACACGTACACACTAATACGGGCTTAATTCGTACCAATACATAGAGTAGGGATGATCGGTTAAGAGCGATCGTGTTTTCGAACATTTCAAGATGATCGAGGTTCAACGGACGGAAGGCTTTTCGTTTTTTGTCGGATATTGTCGGTTTCATTGAAATTTCAACTACGATTGGGAGTCATCCACAAATAACGTAGTCTTTTTTTTTAACGATTTTTGATATATTTTTTACATATTTTTCATATTGTTTTTATTTTTTATCAGTCCCTGTTATCGCTTGTTCCACTCAAATGTACCGACACTAAATACTAAGAGTTGCTCATATCTCCCCGACCACTCACTCTCTTTGAGCTACTGAAAGCTTCTCTCTGCTCTCCGACAAGCCAAGCGCACTCTCACTTTCCGCTATTTCTTCACGTGGACAGAAAAGCCGGCCGGCATCTGACCTGATGATGTTTGAAACGTGATCGTACAAAAAAACAGTGACATTCCCCTCGGCCAAACTTTTTTTCCGTTTGACAGATCAAGCTGTCAACCGAGGGGCGCATCAAGTAGTAATTAAAGATCCGGTCAGCTGGTCAAACCCCCCCACCAAAACCTGACCACTTGACCCCAATTTTATGGTGGCTTAAGTGGCGATGAGTAAGCTCACGGTAATTAACCAAACGAGCCGTACTGATGCCGTGCCGCGGCGGTTAAGTTGCTCAACTGACCGCGTACACACGGTTCTCATTCGCTCTGGTGGAAGTCATTCACTTCTCCGGTTGGTGCTGGGTCTGATGAACATTGTTGATAATCAGGGGGCAGGCTTTTGACGTGTTCTGATGCTGTCTGGCCGAAGGGGGGGTTGATGGTACAGATGGTACACGAAACGGCCTGGGGGTACTTCTAGCTTAAGCTGGATGTCTGACGCGTTTAGTACCCACGCGCAGTCATGCTCTGACTTTGACAGACTGATGGCCAATTGAAGGCGATTGGAGATGTTGTTGATTGTTGTGTTCTTTTTTGGGTTGTTGAAGAACTTGCCAGGTCGCAGCATGCTGCGTTTACAGCACCGTCTCGGTCAAGGTTGTTTTTGGGTGAACAACGGTTAGCGTTAGCGATCTCATTGATTTAGCGTTAGCAACGTTGGCGTTGACTTCAATCGATTTTACTTCTTTGTTCGACAAATTTCTAATTGACCTGTCGTCTTATCTGTTCAAAATTGTCATCAAACACAATTTCGATATCGCACAACGAAAAAAGAAACCATATAAAATACCCCCTCACCATGACCATCATTACGGGCCGGGTCCCCACACCACAGCAAGGCACTAATTATACTCTTATCTTTCTCTCTATGTTTCATTTCAGATTTATTCGTGTCAAGATAAGAGTCCGATTTTTACCGGTTTTGCGAACGCAACAAGTAGTCACAACCCTCCCCGGATCAATCGTAATGACACAGTCCCGGTTTTGGGAATTTCCCTGCCGATATCGGACTTGGAAATGCACCAGCGGTTTTATCTAGTCATCCCTTGCCGCGTCGGATTAGAATGACCGATCCGCCGTTGACGTCCTGCAAATTAGACGAGCAGGCCACTGACGTCAAACCGAAGACAAGTGCCTGCCGTGGTTGCTCTGATAAGAAACGTCGCGGGCTAGACAACGACAACGGCAAGATGACCGGGGTGACAACGGCTACTGCGATGAAGGGTAGTAGGCTACGGCAGCGAAAGACCGCTGTTTACAAGCGATTCTGGGCCGAGGACACCGCGGATGATGATGATGGTGGTGGCGGGGATGGAGATGACGGGACGGCGGGTCAACGCATCTCCGGAAGGTCGGGCTCGGGGTCCTTTTCTTCCGGGGTGGAAAGTGACGAAGAGATGATCCGGTTTCCGTGCGTTGAACGGCTAATTGAGCTGTACGCAAACATTATCAAGCAGAAGGAAGCCGAGACGGCGCGGTTCGCGAGCCGGGTGGTGGCGGGACGAACGGCTGGCGATGGTGATAAAAGACGATTAGATAAGACGGCTGGGACGTTGCCGGGCGATAAGACGACCGCGAACGTTCCAACCGAGCTGCAGTCCAGCACGGTAAGCAGTACCAGCGTGGACGCGTCCAGTAGCGGCAGACTACGGGCACAGAACAAGAGTTCCGCTCCGGAAGAAGACGGTTGGAGCGCTACCAGACAGAGTCCGTACTGTTCCAGCGACGAGGAAGACGAAACCGTGCTTGCCAAGATGAAACCCCGCGATAAAGTGACCCGATCGTCCAGCTCGGACTCGGCACTCGGCTTGGACGAAGATCTGACCCAACAGGAGCAGCAGCAGATCATCAGCAGTGTCGGGAAGGCTCGCCGTATGACACTCGGAGTCTCGGACATCCCACTCCGTTCAGCTCTGCTACCCGTCCCGGAACCTGCTCTTCTCCCAACCTCCGACTGTCCCATCCTCACCAGCGACCACAACCAATGTCCGGCCGTCGTCCGCAGTAAGATGATCCTGGAGGCTCAGCTCATCGAGCTGCCTCAAACACAACCCACAGACGGCTCCACGGAGGCGCTCGGCTGTCTCAGCAATTCGATCTCGCGGCGAGAGTCCGCCCAAAGTTACGTAAGCGATTCCGGCATGGACGGCGTCCGGTACGTCCGCACACCGTCCGTCGTAGTGTCGGACTATTCGGACGACACCATGTGCGGTATCACGCTGGAGGAGATCGAGTACCTGCGCCGGCATCGGCTCCGTCGGGCCTCCACCGACTGCGAGTCGGACGTCAGTGCGGCTTCCTCCTGTAGCAACCTCAACTACTGCGGATCGTCGATCAGCGCGCTGGAGGGTTGTGACTACCAGTGCGGGCTGCGGACACCTGAGCGGAAGGTTTCCGACTGTTCGACCTGCTCGACGCTTAGCTGCGAAGACGCAGACGATGCCGCCCTGCGGAACCAGCTGCAGGATCTGGGGCTGCGGTCGGGCCAGACGGTCGACTCAGCGGACCCGGAGGGGCGGAGACGCACCAAAAAGAAGGTTTGTGAGGGTGTTCCATGATGAGACAAGGTTCAAATCGGTGTGTGTACATATTATTATTGTTATGAATTATTTTGTTTGACAGCTTAAAATAAAGATAATCGACGTCATTCGAAAAATAACTAGGTTGAAGATTACTTTCAGTTAAAATTGAACAACAAAATAATCTTTCTACTCTCATTTGCTTCATCAACCGTGCCCAAACTTAACCCATTTCAACGAATCATCGTTGCGGCTAACTCAGTACAGTAAGCCTGGCGCAATGCTTGAAAACAGAGTCTCGGCCCGAAATTTCAAACACGAACAAAAGCAGCGAACCGAAGATTGGCAATGACGTTTTGGAATTTTGACAGTTTGGAATGCATAAATCACGCTATTATCGGTTTGCCGCATGGGTGATGTGGAAATTGTTGCACATGGCTGAAGTTGGGAATTTTGCAACTTATTTTAATTTATGTTAAATTTCAAAATTTAAATACGAATCTACAGCGAATCAATGTGGAAACTAAAGATACTCTAAAGGCACGATAATTTGCTGTGCAACCTTGATCAGAATTGCGATAAAAGAGGTTAAAATTGAAAAATAATAATAAAGCAAATTCTGGTCTAGAATTTGTCAAAATTTTGTCTGTTTTGTAAGACCTAATGTTATTGCACAATAATTATAGATTTTTTTTACAAAAAAGTAAATTTTTCGGTTCGTCCACAATCAATCTCATGTTTGTAAACAAACGACGCCATATTGCCAATGTTGTTCGGTAGCTCATATCAGGCCATCACCGGGGCCCTGCTTGAAAAGGGATCTGACACTGATTGGGAATGCTCGATATTCGAAAGAACTTTCTGTCAGTGATCATTTCCGAACAACGAAATTTGATCGCTGACACACAGCGCCTAACATGATTGTCATTGCTTGGTGACGACGGTCGGTGAACGTAAACACAAAGACGAAACGAACGAAAAATGAGCTCCACTCAAGCAGCCGCCTGAACGAGGTTGCTCTTTCTCTTCCCTCGTTTTCGTCTCTTTCTTCCTTGTGTTTGCTGCGTGGTGACAGAAGTAATCTGAATGCGATCAAGAGAGAGATGATCGGAATCTCAGTAGAATGTCAAACGACCTCTAAGCGAATGTATTTCTAGAGAGCAGTCAATGACTGTGTGAGTGAAGACGATTGGAGTGTTCTGTCACTTATCACAAACCAAATCGAAATTTCGTAAGTACTGGCTTGGCGAACTGAGATCATCTTGAAATTCTACAAACTTCGGTGGTTTAATTGACTACGTTTCGGTTAAATTGGATGAGATAAGATTAGAATTCGCACGAAGTATGTCATGGCTTTTTGAATGTATACAATGGCTTACCAAATTGTATAATTTCATGAAAATTTGGTTTGACTTAAATGGTTTCCTCAAGAAATACCTTGTTTTTTTTTATCTCAGAACATGCGTTCTTCAGAAGTATTTTACTAATTCTTTTTAAATCACACTTTCTCCTCATTTCCCTCGACAAATCAAGTATAAAAAAATCTCAAATTTAAAAATAGCTCCCTTTTCCGACAACCTCCAACCCCACAAAAAAAGACCCATCAATTTCACTCAACATATTGAACCCGCGCAGATCCGCGGGAAACAACAAGCCCCCGACATCGGAGATAAGACCGGCAAACAAGTGGTGTGCGAGGGAAGGCGATTGCTTCTTCTTTTGAGCGTGTTTTTTCCTTTTTTTGATATGCCATCACTCACATTGGATCGCTCCCCGCACTGACGTCAATGGAGTGGAATTGGTGATTCCGCGCGGAGTAATTCGGTTCATGCGGCGAATGAGAATGATGCCGGCGAAGAATGGTTGGGACTGCTTGGGCGACTGAAGGATGAGCCTTTTTTCAAATCTTCTGGCTCAACTTTTTTTTTTCAAAATTTATTGTTGTTGAAAACAGAACAAAAATTGTATTTTTTTAAGCAGCATTGAAAAATTTGGCAAATTTAGCTCTGAAAAGATCAAGATCAAGATCATCAAAACAAGAGTTGTTGCGAACAGGCAACAGTCGTTGGTCACCAACGGCGCCCACCATGTCAGTTTGTAGATCGTGGACGTTCAAGATTACGTGAATAGAGTCATAATAGATTTTAAAATATGTTTCAAATAAACTCAATTAAACCAGGTGGGTGAAGATGGCTCACAAAGTAGGCTCGGCGTTAGGATCCGTATATCCGTTGGATCAACCCCTCTCTCCTGTGAGAAAACGAAAGAACTAGCAAGAATTCCTCTAGCTCCTACAAATCGGTGCTGGTGCGCGCAATGACGTCAATCTGTAGAGTACCGATGACCGGTTCAAGTGGATTGCGCTGAAACAGCTGAGCTGGCCGGGAGTTGGGGCGAAATTGCCGAAGAGAATCGACTGAACAAGAAGGATGATGACTTAGAAGAAAGTACGCTTTCCATCGATTACGGTTCTTTGCGTTACGTGAACCAGGAATGTGTTCCCCTTTGGGCTTTGAGTTGTTGGTTTTTTTTTGCAGAAAGTTTTAAAAAAGTTAATTTTTGTCAAAATGTTAATTGCGTCACGAACACACTACAATATCAAAATGTCACCTTGACAGCCTTCCTTGATATGACGCATTTTTAAACCCAAAAGACGTCAAAGTCAACGCAGCCGAATCAGTGCACTGCCTACTACGATAGGCTCCATGGTGTAATCATGCTATCATTCTCGCACTGTACAAACTTAATCAAAGTTGTGCACCTCAAAGCGATAAGCTCGACTTTGTTTTTGTTTTGCGCACACCTGATTGTCGCACATATTGCGAGTGTTGTGGTAAATTCCGTGCGTCAATGTTCGTCCACCAATATTCGCGCTCGTGGATTTGTTTGAGGTTAGGACCAATAAAACCCCTTTATAACAACCTCCCGCTTCCCCTTCGAATAAAGACGATCAATCCTTGCGTTATTTTTTTAATCTTGTAAATTTGCTTATCCAGAATAACCAGATTTGATGGCACACGTCCGATTGACGTCAAGTGAAAAAAGAAGGAGGAATCCAGTTTCGTCGGTGGTCCGAATCGCGGCAGGGACACATCTTGAACTCTGAAGACGTCAATCGGGAGGATGATAAAAATCGTGGCCACAACAACGACGACGACGACGTCCGTGGGATTCCACGGCAACAACACACTACCTATTTGATCACGAGAAAGCTCTTGAGGCAGAAGAGGGTATACGATGTCGATATTTTAATGCAAATATTTGTCACTTTAGCGTAAAGGGTAGTTTTCCGCGGGATGTTATCTAAGTTGAAAACAATAAATGTTGTTCAGGGAGATCTTCTTAAATGTACAGTCCAGACTTAATTATCCGAACTCCTCGCAAATGTTTTAACACGGACGAACGGAGATGACACCAGGAACAAATTTTCTTCAAATTTCTGAAACAAACTATCACTAGCACCATCTTCATTCAAGTTGTCGAAGTAGCATCGAGCGATTACGCATGATTTCTAATAATGTCTTATGAAATAATTAATTAAAATATTCAGCATTTGTTTAGAAACAGTTTTTTGGCATTGAGTTTTCCTTTATGATTCTAGGTAAATCATCTTTATACTGAAATTGCTGAAAACTTTATAAAAATTTAATTTTTATTATAAATTCATACAACCATTTCAAAAAGTGCTCATGAATTTGTGGCATCAGCTGGCTTTGTTTACGTTTGAAACCACGTGGCGCGATGATTTTGACACAAGCGATCTCGCTTGCGCAGGATTGCGCTAAGAAGAAGTAAAAAGAAAACCAGCTTCACTTTTTGAAACTTCGTGTCATGTCCGTTCGTCCGTGGTTTTAATTTGATTATTCGTATATTTAGATAAGCGGTTCATGATTTTTTTTCGTTATCTTATTTCTGGACGTTGAGCAAAAATATGACCTTAACGTTCCAAATAATGATCTAGAACATGTAAATCATGATGTCGACCAAAATAACTTGATGAAATAATTCAATCATTAGAATTCTACCAGAAAACTATTTTTTTATGATTTTATAAAGCCATAGCAAATTTATAAAATAATTTAAATAATTGTTAAATAAACTTGTTAAGTAAAAAAAATAGTTAAAAAGCACATTTAAAAACGCGTGTGCATTTGACTGGAAGTCCTTATATGGAAAATAAAAAGAAATGATCAAATCAAACTAGAACAAAGTTTTTTTGTATGCCTTTTGGGCCTCAAAACAACACCCTAAAATTTTAGAGCGATTGGTTCCGTCCACACTTAGCGTATTGCATTAAATTTTGTATAGGAATTAGTATAGAAAATCCTTCTTTTTAACATTTTTATTTGCATCATTTTTATTTTCCTTTAAATTTTTCAAACCAACACAATAGCGTTAAAATTGAGAAAATTCTCTAAAACTAACCCGAAGAAAGTATGGCGCTACCTTGCTCCTGTCAAAAGATACAGCGTGCTCGCAACTGGCCTAAAACGATTTTTTTTGCTCGGAAATCACGTTTTAGATCAGTTTTGAACACGCTGTATCATTTGACAGGAGCAAGATAGCACAATACTTTCTTGGGGAAAGTTTTAAAGAATTTTCTCAATTTTTACGCTATTGTGTAGGTTTAAAATTTTCATAATTAGCCATATGGTTATTAATAAAACCGATATTTTGAACGCATTTAAATTTTTTTAAATACTAAATTTTTCACAAGATACAGTATTACTTTTATTACACTCAAATTTGTATGATCTGCGATATTATATCTTAAGAGCAATTCTCTACCAAAACCTGAAATGGATTCTATTTGTATTTTTTTTATTTGGCTCAAACTTTGTGGGGGCCTTCCCTATGACCAAATATGCTATTTTGTGTCATTGGTTCACCCATACAAGTCTCCATACAATTTTGGCAGCTGTCCATACAAAAATGGTATGTAAATATTCAAACAGCTGTAACTTTTAAGTGAATTTTCTGATCAATTTGGTGTCTTCGGTAAAGTTGTAGGTATTGTTGAGGACTTTTGAGAAAAAATAGGTACACGGAAATTTTTTTTTGCAGATTTTTTTATCAACTTTTTTTTTACTAAAACTCAATTTCCCAAAATACTTATTTTTTTTATTTTCGAGATTTTTTGATATGTTTTAGGGGACAAAAATCCGCAACTTTTGAGCCATAGAGAAACATGGTCAAAAAATCTGCCGCCGAGTTATGAATTTAAAAAAAAATAGTGATTTTTGAAAAAAATCGGAGTTTCATGCAAAAACAAGTTTGACATTATTTTTTAATGCTAAATTGAATTTGCAATCAAAATAGTAGTTTATGCAACAAGTTGCAAAAAGTGGATTTTCTCAGCACGAGTCGTACATTTATCCAACGAGGTTCACCGAGTTGGATAAATACGAAGAGTGCTGAAAAAATCAAGTTTTGCAACGAGTTCCATACAACATTTTTTGCAATTCCAAAAAACACACACTGAGTGAAATTTTAAGTCAAATTTTCATGTATTTTGTCAATAAATCGTTTAAATCAAAAAAATGTTGAAAAGTGTTACTTTTCGAAACAAGTGCTGAAAAGTTCAACTTTTCAGCACCCATTTGAGTGCTGAAAAGTAGAACTTTTCAGCATTTATTTTGAAAAGTGTTGCTATTCGATTCTGTTATTTTTGGTACAGAAAAGTAGGCTATTTCGTCGTTCAAGAATGACAGGAAAAGTATGTAGTTTCACGACGGAATTGCAAAAAGTACTTTACAGATTTTTTGATAAAGGGCTCCGTTTTCAAGATATAGCCACCGAAAGTTTGATTTTAGCGAAATATTTGCATTTTTTAAATTTTTAAAAATAGTGACCAAGAGTGACCATTTCTAAAAATATTTTTTTTTTAAAGTTCAGAAAATTTGCTATACAATTGTCTTAGAGACATTGAACATTGGACCACTGGTTGCTGAGATACTGCGGCTTAAATAAAAAGAAACACGAAAATTTAAGTTTTTTAAGTCTCACCCAAACAGCCCACCATTTTCTAATGACGATATCTCAGCAATTAATGATCCGATTTTCAATGTTAATACATGGAACATTCGTAAAATTTTCCGATCTTTTCGAAAAAAATATTTTGAAATTTTTTAAATCAAGGCTAGCATTTTAAATGGGCGTAATATTAAATATTTGGCCATTTTTAAATGTTAGTCTTGATTTAAAAAAATTCAAAATATTTTTCTCAAAAAGATCGGAAAATTTCACGAATGTTTCATGTGTTAACATTGAAAATCGAATCATTAATTGCTGAGATATCGTCATTAGAAAATGGTGGGCTGTTTGGGTGAGACTTAGAAAACTTCAATTTTCGTGTTTCTTTTTATTTAAGCCGCAGTATCTCAGCAACCAGAGGTCCAATCTTCAATGTCTCTTAGACAATTTTATAGCAAATTTTCTGAACTTTAAAAAAAATATTTTTAGAAATGGTCACTCTTGGTCACTATTTTTAAAAATTTAAAAAATGCAAATATTTCGCTAAAATCAAACTTTCGGTGGCTATATCTTGAAAACGGAGCCTTTTATCAAAAAATCTGTAATGTACTTTTCGATTGCAAATTCAATTTTGCATTAAAAAATAATGTCAAACTTGTTTTTGCATAAAACTTCGATTATTTTCCAAAAATCACTATTTTTTCAAAAATTCATAACTCGGCGGCAGATTGACTATGTTTCTCTATGGCTCAAAAGTTGCGGATTTTTGTCCCCTAAAACATATTAAAAAATCTCGAAAATCAAAAAATACGTATTTTGGGAAATTGAGATTTAGTAGAAAAAATGTTGATAAAAAAATCTGCAAATTTTTTTTCCGTGTACCTATTTTTTTCTCAAAAGTCCTCAACAATACCTACAACTTTGCCGAAGACACCAAATTGATCAGAAAATTCACTCAAAAGTTACAGCTGTTTGAATATTTACATACCATTTTTGTATGGACAGCTGCCAAAATTGTATGGAGACTTGTATGGGTGAACCAATGACACAAAATAGCATATTTGGCCATAGGGAAGGCCCCCACAAAGTTTGAGCCAAATCAAAAAATACAAATTAAATCCATTTCCGGTTTTGGTAGAGAATTGCTCATATCAAATATATATATTGGCTCTAAAACATATAAAAAATAGTGTTTTTTTTGCAATTCAAGTTTTAGTAACAAAAAGTTAAATAAAAAATCACCAAGTTTTTTTTTTACAGTGTATCATTTTTTCCAGTGTAGTCCGTGTCCATACCTACAACTTTGCCGAAGACACCAAATCGATCAAAAAATTCCTTCAAAAGATACAGATTTTTGAATGTTCATACAGCATTTTGTATGGCCAGCTGTCAAATTATATGGACAAACCAATGATGCAAAATTGCTTCTTTGGGCATACCGAAGGCACCAAAAAAGTTTCAGTCCAATTAAAAAATACAAAAAATATCGAATGACCGAAATCTGAGAGAACTGCTCTATTGTGTAGGTTTCAAATTTTCATAATTAGCCATACGGTTATAAATAGAACCGATATTTTGTATGAATTTTAATTTTTTTAATACTAAATTTTTCACAAGATATGGTATTATTTGTATTACACTCAAAATTGTATGATCTGCTATATTTTATCTTTATCAATGTTTTGTTTGTAAAATCCTCAATTTCCAAAAATGCCGTATTTTTTTTTATTAAATGCTCACGATTTATTTAACAAAAACGGTACTTTAAAAAAAATATGGCATTTTGTGAAAATTTGGATTTTTAACATTTTTTTTTTAATTAAGTGAAAATACATGCATAATTTCGCTTCGCCTTCATTTAAGTTTTCCGAAAAAATTTCAAGTATTTTTCAAAAAAAGGTGCAGTGGTAATGCTACAGGCATAACCATCATGACGAAGAACTTCGGACACAAAAGTTAATGATTTTTTTATAGTTTTATTATTTGCGTTTCTTGGTCACAAAATCAATCACGAAACGGTTATTTCTTAAGATCTATTTATTTCTGCTTTAAGATCTTATGGTATTTCTGCTCTAAGATCTTATGGTATTTTGACGTTGAATAACGTCTAAAGTTTTGAAACGCTTCACAGCTAATCGTAATGTCAAGATTTGCGTGCCAGTTGATTTGAAATCATTTCATCAATTAAACTTTTGGGATTGAACAATTTTTTAGAAATATTTTGAAATAATAAAAAGCCATTATCAGGACTCCAATTCATTACAGAGAGCCAGTCTGAACCATGTGTTAAAGATTTTCTTTGCGTCACAACAAATTTGAATCACATTAAACGATTTATTCCCACACATTACAAGACTTTTTTCTCGTTTTGACGTTTCTACGGCGTCCTCTCTGCCTTCCTACGGCATTCGCCACCTAGATTTCTTCGTTCCACGAAATCCCAAAACAAAAATCTATTTCATTTGCGTACTCAAATCACTCTCGACAGTCTACGAGGAAGGGACGACACAGCTGCAACAAAGATAGCTGAAGGCGGAGAAGCATCGCGGCGAAGGGGCAGACCGAACCTGGAAGGGTTCAATGTTGTTCGCGATGGGGAAATGTTTTGGCAAGGCTCTTGCCAGCCATCGGCGACAGCCAAGTAAATTTCAACAGCAAGCATTAAAAAGCCCTTTTTAGGGCTCAAATTGATTACGAAAGAGTTATTCTCAATTTCAATAATTTCGCAATTATCGATTTATTACCCCCAGCGATTTATTACTCATATTGCCAAAAAGTTCAAGATGGTATGTCAGAGACATAACCGAAAGACATAGGGTCAAACATTTTGAATGAGTTTTTGGATTGCTAGTGAAATCTGGGATAAGATTATTGTATTTTGTTACCGTAATCTGGGGTGAATCGGGACTACAGTCTGAATAGGGACAGCAGTTTTTAGAGCACTTAAAGCTTTTAAATTTGGAAATGGATGTACATATATTGTTGGCCAGAGTCTGTTCTAACCGAAACCCACCAGAAAAATTAAAATATTGTGCTCTAACATGGTTAAAACTGCTGTCCCAATTCGCCCCATGTGTCCCGATTGACCCCAGTTTACGGTACATAGATTTGTCGGCAAAATTGTCCTAAATGTTCCCCCAAGGTGAACTTTCCATGAGGGCACCGGCAACTCCAGGTTGTGGCCACTACTGTCGAAATGGCCATTTGCAGGTTCAATATCAAAACAATGAATTTTGATACCCATATTGCAACAACCCGTATGTTTCGGTTAATGTTACCCTGAGCCCAAGAGGAACCTGCTTTGAAGGCACCGGCCACTCCAGGTTGTGGCCACTACTGTCGAAATGTCAATTTTAGTTCAGTATCAAAAACCATGAATTTTGATACCCATATTGCCAAAACTCGTATGGTTCTGTAAAAGGCCCTCCGAGCCGCGGGGGAACCTTCTTTGAGGGCACCGGCCACTCCAGGTTTTAGCCACCACTGCCGAAATGGCCATTATCATGTTCAGTATCAAAAACCATGAATTTTGATACCCATATTGCCACAACTCATATGGTTCTGTAAATGTCCCCCCAGGCCCCGGGGGAACCTGCTTTGAAATCACCGGCCACTCCAGGTTTTGGCCACCACTGTCGAAATGGCCATTTTCATGTTCAGTATCAAAAACCATAAATTTTGATACCCATATTGCCAAAACTCGTATGGTTCTGTAAAAGGCCCTCCGAGCCCCGGGGGTACCTTCTTTGAGGGCACCGGCCACTCCAGGTTTTGGCCACCACTGTCGAAATGGCCATTTTCATGTTCAGTATCAAAAACCATGAATTTTGATACCCATATTGCCACAACTCATATGGTTCTGTAAATGTCCCCCCAGGCCCGGGGGAACCTGCTTTGAGATCACCGGCCACTCCAGGTTTTGGCCACCACTGTCGAAATGGCCATTTTCATGTTCAGTATCAAAAACCATAAATTTTGATACCCATATTGCCAAAACTCGTATGGTTCTGTAAATGTCCCCCCAGGCCCCAGGGGAACCTTCTTTGAGGGCACCGGCCACTCTAGGTTTTGGCCACCACTGTCGAAATGGCCATTTTCATGTTCCTGACTGACCCGGATGTGCATCCCGGGGCCGTGACCAATTACACGAGCTCGTAGTAGATTCGTTGTACTAACCCATACAACAGGGCTACAACAATTTTCACACAGTCTACTAGGTTAAACGATTTTACTCCATTGCCTAAAAGTTGCCTCCGCTGGCGGTTTTGCTCGTCCCCGGGTGTATCTGTAGTTGGTCGCAGTCTTTGATGGCCTTTTCAGGTGACGAATTTAGATACATCAATCGAACATCCGTGGAAGGGAAACTCGACGCATCGAACCCAATCAGCGTGTACCATGAAACGGGAGTGTGTATGTATGGTGTGTCATTCTACGGCATTCGCACACAATTTGCCCTCTTCGGTGCTGCTCTCCGATTCTCTCTCTCTCTCTCTCTCTCTCTCTCTCTCTAGAAAATAAAGGTAATTTTTCAGAAGAAATCCTTCTCCGGAAGAGAGAATTTGGGGCTCTCTCTCTCCCTGCTGCTGCTGCTTCACCCGTCTGCGGCTCAGATATTATGAGCCGACCCGACTTGTTCAGCATCTCGGTGGCAACTAAGTGGAGTGGAAAGGGTAGAACGCATTTTTATACTTCTACTTCGCTATTACTTCCCCTCTTTTCACAAGCACGCAAGATTTGTTTCCTCATTTTGCCGTTCCTACTGCATTCTCCCTGCCTTCCTACTGCATTCGCCACCAAGATTTGATCGTTCCGCGATATGCCAAAACAAAAATCTATAAATATAGGTCGATTTGTCATTTTCGCAATCATTTCACTCTCGACTTTCAACGAGGAAGGGACGACGCGTCAGCAAATGAGGAAAGGTGAAGGCGAGAAACAGACACGGTAGTCTCGAGCTGGGCCGCAGTTCCCGGTCGGACGAGTCAACCAAACCGGGAATACCTGACGGCGGAGATGCTTGAGCTGAGGATAAAGTTGAAGCGTTCAACGTCGTTTCGATGGGGCTTTTTCTGAGCCAGTGTTTTTTGAAGGCTGTTGCCAGCAATCGGCGACGGCTCCAAATTTTCGAAAAAGTTATTCTGACTTGTGCATTTTTGCAGCAGGCGATTTTTCCCTCTCCGTGCTCACACACATACACACACACACACACACAAGCGCGTATGACATTCTACCACACAGAAACAGTGGTTTCATGCTAACTCTGTGGTGAAATGATTTTTATTCGATCTTTTTTTAAATTTTTAGGGAACATTCTTAGAGGGAAATTTTGAAGGAACAACTCTCTCGTGAGATATTTGGTGGCCCTGAAAAGGGCCGTTTGTTTATCAAATCTTTCGCGAGGTGTAGTGCTTCATTCGGGCCGCTTCTCCGGTCAACGTTGAGGAAGATGTCCATGGCTTTGGTCTGGGTCAACCTGAATCAGCACCACGTTCCTAAGTGCTACTTGCGGCGGGGCTTTTGCTTCTTGTCCGTTACACTTGCGATGGTGGAGGAGCTGCTCTTCTTCTTTCCCGATGGTCTGCAGTGGCGATTCGTTCCGAAGTTCCGATCCTTCGGGGTGATGGCGGCCAGATTCGTTTCGTCAACCAGCGGACGGGCCGCGGGCTTGGCCGGTTTCCTCTCTCCTTCGGAACCTTGGCCTGTGGTTTGCTTCTCCTGCGGTGCAGCGGTTGTTCTTCGTTGTTTGTCCGTTGGGCTACCTAGGGAAATTTTCGCCTTCTGCGCCCTCTTCTGCTTCAGCTGATGTGGCCTCGACGACGATCCAAAAATTATGAGCTGAAGTGGGGCGCAGCAGGCTGAGATTTTTGGACTGCACGCGCTTACACTCACACACACACATATGTAATCGCTCGTAAATTTCGAGGTGATTCTGATAGAGTTATCTAAGCCCGCTCTCACGCACACTAGCACGCCATTTGTTTTGCTGGACTGTACAAAATTTAACCTCAATCTTTTTCGTGTACGTACACGCAATACATACGCACGTAGATAACACTACTCCGAGGCTGGATTTAATTTCATTTCCGTTTTGCGTAACCGTGCAGCAACATCACAGAGGAGCAGCTACATTTTGATACCTTTATTGCCCCAACTCTTATGGTTCCGCCAATTTCAAATTTCATGTCTAGTATCAAAAACCCTGAAGTTTGATACTTATATTGCCGCAACTCGTATGGTTCCACAAATGTCCCCCCATCGGAACACGCCCGAGGGATCCGGTCATTCCGGATTGTGGCCACTACTGCCGAAATGTCAAATTTCATGTCCAGTATCAAAAACCCTGAAGTTTGATACCCATATTGCCCCAACTCTTATGGTTCCGCAAATGTCCCCTCATCGGAACACCCCCGAGGGCTCCGGTCACTCCGGATTGCGGTCACTACAAATTTCAAGTCCAGTATCAAAAACCCTGAAGTTTGATACCCATATTGCCCCAACTCTTATGGTTCCGCAAATGTCCCCTCATCGGAACACCCCCGAGGGCTCCGGTCACTCCGGATTGCGGTCACTACAAATTTCAAGTCCAGTATCAAAAACCCTGAAGTTTGATACCCATATTGCCCCAACTCGTATGGTTCCGCAAATGTCCCCCCATCGGAACATCCCCGGGGCCTATGGCCACTCCAGGTGGTGGCCACTACTGCCAAAATGTCAAATTTCATGTCCAGTATCAAAAACCCTGAAGTTTGATACTTATATTGCCCCAACTTTTATGGTTCCGCAAATGTCCCCTTATCGGAACATCCCCGGGGCCTCCGGCCACTCCAGGTGGTGGCCACTACTGCCAAAATGTCAAATTTCATGTCCAGTATCAAAATCCCTAAAGTTTGATACCCATATTCCCCCAACTCTTATGGTTCCGCAAATGTCCCCCTATCGGAACACCCCCGGGGCCTCCGGCCACTCCAGGTGGTGGCCACTACTGCCGAAATGTCAAATTTCATGTCCAGTATCAAAAACCCTAAAGTTTGATACCCATATTGCCCCAACTCTTATGGTTCCGCAAATGTCCCCTTATCGGAACATCCCCGGGGCCTCCGGCCACTCCAGGTGGTGGCCACTACTACCAAAATGTCAAATTTCATGTCCAGTATCAAAAACCCTAAAGTTTGATACTTATATTGCCCCAACTTTTATGGTTCCGCAAATGTCCCCTTATCGGAACATCCCCGGGGCCTCCGGCCACTTTAGGTTGCGGCCATTACTGCCAAAATGTCAAATTTCATGTCCAGTATCAAAATCCCTAAAGTATGATACCAATATTGCCCCCACACTTATGGTTCCGCAAATGTCCCCTTATCGGAACATTCCCGGGGCCTCCAGGTGGTGGCCACTACTGCCAAGCGCTTGGTGGCGCTTGCGAGAGGAGCTGAGCTCCTCTCGCTTCGGTGGTAGACCACCGACTGAAGCCAGCCATCAAATTTCCCGTGGTTTTGTAGGGAAGAGAGAAGGCTGGCGCTCGCGAGAAGAGCTGAGCTCCTCTCGCTTCGGTGGTAGACCACCGACTAAACTAATGCTGTGGAGGGGGTGGCGTTTATATTTATATCAAAACAGTCGGCCGCGCTGCTTCTGTGATTTTCCCCTCTGCTTGGGGAAGGCGTTTCATTTTTCGGTTTCATTTCGCTTCGCGAAATTTTGGATTGCTACCCTGTATAGAGCCCTAAGACGAAGTTCTTCGTCAAAACTTGAATAAATTTAAAATGCATACAAAATTCTGCTTCGTTTGATACCCATATGGCTGATTATGAATATTTGAGTTTTATCAGAAACTACAATATTTTTGAAAGTGTTAACATCTCAAAAAAAAAACATTAGTCAAACGAATATGCATACAACGTGACTATACATTTGATATTGCATATTGCAAATAAAAAAAAACATTTTTTAAAACACGGTATTTTGTGAATATTTATGTTTTTTTTTAAATAAACTGTAATAAAGTGAAAATACATATAAAATTTCGCTTCGTAAGATATTTGTGAGAATTTTTGTGTACATATTTAAACTATTATTGCAACAACTTGAATTCAAGCAAGTCAATGTGATGTGAATGACCAGAGAATATTTGTAAACAAACAGGTCATTATTCTTGTGTCTAATGTAAACATCTACTGACATGAACAGGGTTAGTGATCGTTTACATTTCTCGAGTTTTATTTTCAAGAATTCCAATATTCGAAATTGTCATGTTTTGCTTTCTGGGCGTTTTTAAGTACACTCAAACCCCGATGGTTTGACACCAACTGTTGTCAAACGAACGGGGTCACTTTTTAGTTTGACACCCCTTTTACACGGAGTTCACACACACTACCAAACGTGTGTTTTGATTTTTCAAAGGTCCAATAAACCAAATTTCCAGCTTTTTGCTTTTTGGGTATTTTTGAAACCGCCTTGAGTCAGCTTTTCAAAAAAATAAAAAAACTCAAGATTTCTTGGTAGATAAATTCTAGTTTTTTTAAAGGTCCAGTAAATATTTTTTTTTGTTTTTTTTTGTGTTTTTAGTGTACCCTCTTACACAAGTTGCTAAATTTTCAAATCGCAATTCAGGCGTTTTCATCCACGCCAACACTCTTTTCCTGCCCTAACCAGTTGTGCTTTGCTGAATGAGAAAAGCTCTCTCTTTCCAGATGTTTCATTGAGCAACACTCTCGCTCTGTTTTCCATCACCAGAGAGAGTTCAAAAAGTGAGTGAGAGGGTGAGAGAAAAGTTTGCTGGATGCTTAGTTTTAGGATGCTTTGAACTAGAGGCATGCTTTGATTGAGTTATTTGATGTGGGATAATTATTGTTTGGTAAAATTTTGAAATTTTTCTTATGTTTTCAAAAGACTATTATTTCAAAGCAAAATGTTATATTTTTTTTTGAGTTTTTATATTCCAACAAAGCATTAAAATCTTGCAGAAAAGTGAGTAGAAAAAAAAAGAAGTTAAACAGCACTCGGTTGAAGTGCGTATGTTCCAACACCTGGTGTTGATTGTTGATTCTACTGCCAAGTCCAGTTTGCCAAGTGTCTCTTCTTCAGCATCAGGGTGGTCTAAAAATGGAAAAGCCCACTTACGAATGCAAATTAAGATTTTTTCTGGTGAGACATACGAGAAACATAAAAATACATATTTATATAGATAATGTAGGTCGTTTGAAAGTTTATCAAAAAAGATTTCAAACTCAAATTAATTGATGAGTATTTTATTTTCAACTTTATCATGTTAGGACCATGTTTTTCGTGGCTCGGCACACTTTGATTGCCAAAACAAAAGCCTTTTCACGCCTAATTTGCTTTGCACAAGACCAGACAAAACAAAAGTCACGCATCAACCGAACAAACGAATCCCGAAAATTGATGATCATGCTTCATCATAGTTCACTCGCGTCACCTTTGACTGGTATCCATTACACAAGGAAGGGGGGGTTCACCGCTTGGAGTCCATTTTTGGGGGGTGATCCACTGGGGAAGAAAGTGTTAGTTTGAAAAGGCGTTTTCTTTTCAAAGCCCAATCAAAGGTCGTTTAACGAATGTTACACTGGATCACAAAACATTTTTTTTTGAAAAAAGTTTAAAATTAAATTATTTATAAGTATTTTGTAGTGGAATTTGAAACCTTATCAAATGTCTATAGTAAAATTATTGAATATAGCTAAAAAATATTTATAAAATGTGGCATATTTTTTGTGACCAAGTGTACCACATGACCTTTGGCGGCATCCGTCACCGTGCCAAAAAGGAGGAGACAAAATGTGACCATCGTTATTATGATTACGCGAAAAAATTTCACCGATTTGAACTTTGAAGACGCCAAGTCGTCTTTTGATAATTGCCAAGCTTATTAAGTGACTTGTCGTTTTCCTCCTCCCTTTTTTCCCCCCGTTATTTTCTCGATTAATTTTTAATCTTTTCTTTCTTTTTTTTTCAGGTTGGTCCCGGGCGACATGTCACGTAACTTCTTCCTTTTCTTCCCTTCCCAAAAGGACCAGCAGCAGCAGCAGCAGGTTTGCAAATCCGCCCCGGAGACTTGTTCCAAGTGACGAACCTTTGCTTCGTTGAAAAATGTCCAAAAAAGTCGCTCACGTGTGATGTGCGGATTTATTTGTTTCTCCTTGTCTGGCAAAAGCAAAAAAAAAAAGAGTTTGGCCAAGTCACCTGTCATCTGGTTCCGCTCATCCGTCCATATCGAAAGGTGATCGGAGACGCAGCAGCTGGGAGAGTGTGAACAAACGGGTTCGTCACCTTATTTCGGTGGAGTCTCGCATTTTGGGACTTTCCACGGCGTGGAGGGATTCTTTGGCGTTCGCGTTTTTCGACCGACGTTGGTTTTGTTCTCACGAGTGTTGGCTTTTCGGAGGGGAACTGGAATTTTTGACACCACTAATGAGACAGTTATTACAGTGCGTGAAGATATTTTGAAAGTTTTATTTGTCTTGTTAAATTTTGCTTTGAGTTTTTTTGTATCATAAAAGTTACGAAAAAGTTTTAACCTAAAGTAATTTTTGTGTTTACTCTTCTGGCTTAAAGCAATGCAAAAAAAAAACTATTATTTTATGGAAATATTAGAAAATAGATAAATCAAACCTCTTAATTGCCTCTCAGTGTGCTGTTTAGCTTGATTACCATCGAAAAGGTGTTTGTTTTGTAATGTTCCTTTCCAGTTGATTTGCTGGTGTGAAACTTGATCCCCAGCCCACTTGAGAGTTGGCGTTCAGAGTTCACGGATGAATGGTTGGATTTCATGCACTATTAAACTGTTGATTTGATGAATAAGCTGTAGTTTTGAAATTGAGTTGAAGATTTTTCATCTCAAACAAAAATATTTTTTTTCATACGCGCTTCTTAAAGTTTAGTCTCGCCAAAAGTCAAAATGATGCTCAACGTTAAGGTGACGAAACACATGTTTGAGAAAAAAATATGAAATTTCGAAAAATGGTTTTGAGCGCCCGCGGGACTTTTTTATATATCTAATTTAATTTATCTACACCCAATTTTGGAGTTGGAGGTTGTTTGTTGTGTAAGACAGGTTGTCGAGAATTGGAGGGCTGCTGGTGGCAGGTGTTATTAATCGTGAAACCGTTTGTCGTCATCACCGACCAACCGACGGTTGTGAGGAGTGACAATTTGACGAGATTTGGACGCTTTCGCGCTAAAGAGTTTGTTGCGGACAAGGATTAATGGACGTTGAGAAGCGATAGAGATCTTCTGCCTCAAACGCGTGTGCCGCGATTTGTGGTGGCGAGAAGTGCGTTAATAGAGAGGGATAATTGGAGATAAATGGTTAGTAATTTTTAAGTTTTCGGCATTTTGGAAAGATTTGAAATTGTTCAAAAATAGCTTTGCTTCCAATTAATTTTGTCAAACATGAATGATAATGAAACAGATAATTTTCAATGGAGTTGAGATACCTTATTGTCTCATCTTGATCAGATGAAAACTTTTTCGAAGTTGTTAACAAGGTGGCTTATTGTACGTAATAATGGATATTTGACCCTTTTAAAATGTTAGTCTTGACTCTTGATTCAAACAACTAAGAAGTTTTTTTTCGAAAATATCAGAAAATTTACAAATGTTTCCCTTTTTTACTTTGAGACTTGTACAGTTGCTGCAATATTGACATTTGAAAATGGCGGGCTGTTTAGGTGATAATTAGAAAACTTCATTTTTCTTGTTTGTTTTTCTCTCGTCCGTTGTATCTCAGCAACCAGAGGTCTTTCTTAGATGAAATTTTAGAAAATTCGTATGAACTTTTCGAAAAAAATAGAGAGAGAAGAGATGATTATTCATGATTTCTGTAAAGTACTTTTTGATTGCAAATTCGATTTTACATTGAAAACTGTAGTTGAAACAATGTGATGGGTATGATTTCTAGTTTTTCTCTCTATGTCTCACAAGTTGTGGTTTTTTTTTTCTTGTAAAACATATTAAAAAATGAAAAATAAAATACGGATTTAGGGAAAACAATAAAAATAAAATAAAAAAAGTGCACAAATCGGACGATTTTGTAGAGAATTGCTCTTTTCGATGGAAATTTTTTGGAAAAAAAATTACATAAAAAATTCAAAAATCGATTCAAAGATGCAAATCAAATTTGCAACTGAAAATGAATTTACACCATATTTTGATGAATTGCACCGTTTTCATATACTATGCATTTGAAAGTATTTTTTTTTAAAGAAAAATTATTTTCTTGTAATTTAGAAATACTTTATGAATATTGTTTAAAAGCTGAGAAAAATGTCCATAACACTACTTTCTGGACTGCTGGTTGGTGAGATACAGCCTATAGAAGTTTGTGAAAATGTTTTTTTTCTCAGTGTCAGTGTCTCGTGATCAGCTTTTATTTTTCGACTGGCGATGTCTTGGAAGAATGGGTTAGATTTTGCAATGTTAAAAAATGAAACTATTGTACAGAGCAATTCCAGATGTCAAAGGCAAACTAATGGGAAATTGGACGAGCTTTCCGGTAAAAATATTAACGAGACTGAAAAACCAAGTCTGTCATATAGAAATTGCCAAAAACCACCAAAAACCCTATTTTTTCGACATTTTTATTTGTAAAACCGCTGTATCTTCCCAAGGATTGGACATAGGACAATGGTCAATATGGAGACATTTAGGTAAAATTGTCTGGGGAATCGATTCCCACAATCGTTTTTTTTTTTAAATTTGACGTTTAGACCACTTTTCAAAAACACAGTTTCAGTAAATGATTTTTTTAATTTTTAGGTGAGACATACCATCCTGCATTTTTCATTAGTCTTTTTATATCATCTTAGACTATGTTCTCAAAAATTTTGAACGAAAAAAAACCGTGACATCACCTTTAAATTTAACTTTTAAACTTCAAATTGAAAAATCTCAAAAATCTCAGCGTGTGTTTTTCTTTCAGTGTATTTGTTTTTGCAAAAAGCCCGTCAAATTTCCTACAAGTTTGTCTCTGACCACTTTTTGATACGATGCAACGGCTTCGAGATACAGTAATTTTCAAATTGCAAAATACAAAAATATTTAAATACCTTACGCCCTTCTCAAATTTTATTTTCGAGTACTATTGGCTCCATATACACAAAAATGGCTTATATAGGCCTAGGATAACATGTTTACAAAGTTTCATTGAAATCGGAGAGGGTCGGGTACAAAAGTACCAGAAAAAATCCTGATTTGAACTGGAATCGCTCAACATTTTCTACTCTTTTTTATGAAAATAATTTTACAAAAATCAAACCAATGGTTTCCGTGGAATTGAAAAACGAAGGCATATTAGACTAAGTAAAACTGAACTAAAACTGAAAATTTTTTGGAAAAAAAAATAAAAAATGTCAAGTTATAGCAACTCCAACTATAACTTGAAAACGGTGCACTTTATCAAAACATGTGTTTGGGTTTTTTCGACTGCAAATTTGATTTTGTGTCCAAACATAATTTTTGAAATTTCGTATTACCTTTTTTATTTCCAGAAATCGATTTTGCACCTTCCTATACTGTAGCGCCTGTCCCGCCCGTGTTAGAGCGTCCAATTTCCCGTAACGAGAAAAAATTTCCCGGGAATTCCCGGGATTTCCCGAAAAAAAATATTTCCCGTTTCCCGGGAAATTTGTTCATTTCCCGGGAATTCCCGAAATTCAAGCGGAAGTATACATTTTCTTAAATTTTGGGAACTATTTTTTGAAAATTCTCTGAAAAAATAATAAATGAACAAACTCGACATGATTTTGTTCAATTAAATGTTTTGTTTGGTTTCTATATAATTAATCAGCTTATCAGAAATTATGACATCAGAATTATTTCTGATTATATTAATTTTTGAAGCAACTGGGAATAGATCTTGCTTAATGAGTATTAAATTATTACAATTAGATAAGCTTTTAACAGATTGATGTTTTTTCATCAAAACAATATTAACTCGTTACCTTCAAATAAAAAATGAGATTTTTTTACGTATTTGTTTACCATGATCAAATGAGATGAAAATCGAATTTGTGCAAAAAGAATTAATTCAATTGGTTGAATACCTAGTACTAAAGAAATTACAATTTGAAGTAAAAGAATTATGGAGCACTGGTGCAACTACAGGTGTTAGAGGGTAAATGTGAAAAAATAGAAGACTTTGTGTGGAATGGTGTTAATTTATCGTATAATTTAAATCATGTGGCATAATAATACAAAAAAAAAAATCATTGAAAAATTACTTTCTATTGTTTGTTCTCAAAAAATGCAAAAATATATTCAAAGCTTGCTTCAAATATTTGAAAACATTGGGTTGTTTGGAGTAAAACCAACACTAAAAAGCTTTACCATTTGTTCAAGAGCTGAAACCAGTAGTAGTCATGAAAAACATAATATCTGCATGTTTTTTTTTCTAATTTCAATAAACTGGTCACTGAGGCAAATTTAAAATTTCTCACCAAAAAATACTAAAATACATTTTCTTGTAGTTGAATGATTTTTTACATGCAGTCAACCTGTAATTTGATATTTACACTTATTTAAACCATTAATGTTGATGTCCTATACAATTTTGTTGCATAATATTAATTAAAACCAAGATCATAACCATTTTCAATAAATTAAAATTTCCCGGGAATTCCCGGGATTTCCCGGGAAATTGTCTGAGAATTTCTCGTTTCCCGGGAAATTTGTAACCCCGGGAAATTGGACGCTCTAGCCCGTGTGGATCAATCGGACCGCGCACTGGACTCACAACCCAGAGGCCGTCGGTTCGAATCCCGCGGCGGGTACTCTAAAATTCTTTGTGTAAATATGGGTATTCGGCGCCGTCGCTCCGTGGCATACTTTCATACACTTAGGAGCCCAGGGCGGCGAAGTCCTTGTAGATAAAAGGAAGACACTAGTGGTTGGTACTAGCAATGGTGGCCGACAGCTATAAAGTCAACTTCGTTTCATTCTGTAGCGCCAAGGATGCCTTTTAGAGTCCCCTAAACAGGGTTGCCAGGTCCTTATTGAAAAAATCTGGCAAAATTCAGAAAAAAATCTGGCGAAATCTGGTAAACGAAAATTAAACAATTTTCAATAGGGAAGAGGAGGAAGGATATGAATTTACTCAAAAAAATGTAATAATCAGATTGATATTTTTCGCCCCTTAAAAAGGTTGAATTTACATTTTCAATAAAATAAATTCCTACTATTTTGCATCTTTTTGTTAAAATCGTTCAATTTAATAAAAAAAATTGTTCAAAATTGACAGAAAATGAAAAATTTGGCAAAATCTGTCGAAATCTGGCACAGATCATGGTTAATCTTTATTCTGGCTGACCCTTGAAAAATTTGTCATTCCCAGATTTATCTGGCAACCTGGCAACCCTGCCCCTAAAACACACGAAAAAAATTGAAAATAAAAAAAACTATTTCGGGAATTCAAATTTTAGTTATTAGAAGTAGATAAAAATCGGGGATTTTTTTCAGTGTACTGTTTTTCCTAGGGTGTCTTGATCGTAACCTACAACCTACAACTTTGCCGAAGACACCGAATCGAGCAGGAAATCTTTTCTCAAGTTACAGATTTTTGAACACACAAAATGCCTATATTGAATGACCAGCCCGCATAATTGTATGGAGTATGGGAATATTAAATAATGGTTTCATTTGAGAAGGGGGGGAACAAAGTGACCATTTTCATACAACATCAAAAATACAAAATTATAGATATCGAAATTTTTGAAAAAATAGTTTTTGTCAGTGTTATCTAGTTAACCCTCATTTTTAAACTAATGATATCTCAGAAACTATTGGTTCGATATTTTAAAATTAAAAATGTAAATAAAATGAAAAAATAACTTTTATTTGCACACTTGTTTTAGACTTGTGCTTTTAAAATTGAAAAAAAAGATTATTTATATAGAGAAACTAGCAGAAAATTTCACAACAGTTTCATTTTTTTTAAATTGAAAATCTAACAAATAGTTTCAGATACAGAATCGATTGGTGAGAATTGATAAATGAGGGCTAACGCTAAGTAGGCCATGGCTAATTTTATTTCAAGTTTTTGTCCCCCCCCATTTAAAAATGATCCAACTGATGGAAAAAAAAAATTATTGCTGAAAATTTTAATTTTTATTGAAAAAACTTGAACAATTGTTTGTAAACTATTTCCAATACATTTTATATTTTTGTATTTGATATTCCCACCCGCCTCGAGCTTGACAAGAGTCGTGGGACAAAAATTTGATTAAATTTGTACCACACTTAGGGGCAGCCATGCCAGAAATACAGATAAATCTGTATTTGACAGATTTTTCGATCCCAAAAATCACAAAAATCTGTATATACAGATTTTTTTAAAATGATTATGTTTGAAAATTTCAACAATTTAGTGATTGAATTATGCTTTAATATGATTAAAAAGCCTAAATCTACTGTTAAAAATTTAAAAATGTCTTCCATGGCTCCGAATTCGACATGATACAGATAAAATACAGATTTATTTTTAAGAAAATACAGATCTGTCATAAAATAATCTGGCATCGTTGCTTAGGGGACACACAAAATCGATCATAATATTCCTTCTCAAGATACAGATTCCCGTATGTTCGTATGCCAATTTTGTATGACCAGCCCTCAAAATGTTAAGAAACATGTATGAAGAAAATAATAATGCAAAATGACTTTGTCTGCATAGGGAATGTATGGACTAAGTTTCATAAAAAATCACCAACAAGAAATTGTTTCATGGAGACGCATGGCAAATATTTCTGTTATATCAAGTATACTGAAATGCGTTCGCGAAACATTGTTTCAAAAGGGCGTAAATGACGAAAAAAATTGTTTTTTTTTTTAAAAAGGTCCAATAAACCAAATTTTCAGTTTTTGCTTTTTAGGTGTTTTTTTAATACCCCTGACGTTTCAACACCCAAAAAGCAAAAACTGAAAATTTGGTTTATTGGACCTTTTTTTAAAAAAAAAACTCCAGAATTGTCCAACTCGCGCATTCTAATCCAGTCGCTCGATCGCATCCCGATTTTTCAACCTTTTTTTGTGCCATTCAGGAAGCTAAAGAGAACGAGATAAATTTGAGAGCAAATCGAACTTCCCGCGAGACAGAGAGAGCAGCAAGCTTTGGGGTCAACTTGAAAGCTGCACTCGGCGCTGCTCCCTTCGAACAGGGAAAAAAGGGGGTCCATTGATCATGCGAGAGCAATCCCCCTCGGGTTCGGAGATCTCCGTTCGCACGAGTCGCGCTCAGTCGATCGGTGACTTTGGCGAAAGATCGTCGTGTTTTTGTTCGTGTTCGCGCCAACGATTCAATGTGCCTGTGTGTGTCTGTGTTTTGTTCGATCGCGCGCTGATTCTCCGCTTAGGATTGATGTGAATTGGGACGAAATTTGATTTCGGCTGATTAGTGGGACCACCAAAGGACCCTTCGGCTCACCCGCCCCCCGTCGTGATCGCGATCTTGTTTGTGTATTGTTCGAAATCTCGTTTCGCGCCGACGATCGGTCGGTCAAAGTTGGCGCGCGGTAGCGATCGTTTGTTGTCGTTCGTCATCGTCGTCGCCTGCTTAGTCGTGGTGTTGTTGTTGTTGTTGTTGTTGTGGGCACCCGATTATAGGCCACGGCGAGATTCTTATTTTTGTTTTATCACTGCCGGATCGGATCCGAGAGAAAAGGCAGCAAAGAAGAAAACGACGACCAAGGGGAGGAAAATGGAGATCGACACCCGATCGGCCGTTAGACCTAAAGCCGATTGATCGATCAATCGGCCTACTGCGACGGTGTGACCGTGTGTGTGTGTGTGTGCGTGTTTGTCTACGTAATGCATTGGGTGCTGCGTCGATCGGCCCCGTAGAGTTGTGTGTGATCGTAATAATCAATTTACATTTATGAAATGTATCAACCAGTTTCCAGCTCCCATGATTGATTTTGATCGAATGCTTGTAGGTTCGATCTTGGTTGGTCTTTCCTCGGCGGGATCGGCGTGGTCAACATTCATCAACTTTGAATTGTGAAGAAAACTGAATATATTTTTGCGAAAACAATCAAGTTTAGATGAAAATTTCGAAAAACATCTTAACTACAGTATCTCTGTAAGGGTAAGTGCCACTTTTTGTGTCGCAAACAGCCAGCTGAGCAACCAAGCGTCACACACACACACACACACACACACATTCCTTAATCACGCATAAAAACTGCCATTCATCATTGTTTACGATTTCATTTGAGAGACTCCTCGCAACAGTAGGCTGTGCGTGTGTGTGTGTTGCTTGGTTTTTTGGTTACTTGTTTGTTTGTTTACTGACGTGAGCGCGCGCGTTTGTTTTGAGTTCATTCTTTTGACACCTCTCACTGTAATGTGCCACCACCTGTTGCTGAACGGTGTAAACAAATTGAGTTGCGAAAATTAAAAAAGGGGTTGCTTATTGAAGTTTTCGGTCAGCACCTTAAGCATTTGGTTTCAAACTGTTGTTTGTTCGCAAAAACTACATAATATATTGTCTCTAAGACCAACAATTTTTTTTGTTGAAATCCGATTTCGTCCTGATTTTCTTATATCTCAAGTTCATGAACGTTGTTTGTGTTTTTGCAAACGGATTTTTTTCAGTGCATGTAAATCGGCTGTTTATTTGTGATTTCGAGCCAATTTTTTAAAAAATGTAATTTTTGGGAAATTTAGCAAATTTCCTACAAGATTTTGATTTTGTAAAAAAAAGGAACATTTTTTAGGAGCTTTTCAGATTTTGCCTGACAAGCTAAATAACATATTTTTTTGGTCATTTACATCGCCTAGCAAAGCAATTGTAAGTGTAATTGTTCATATAAAAATAACATAAAATCGACGTTGTCGTGCTTTTATGTTTTAAGTCGCTTTTTGACGTTCCGAGGAAAAACGCTTCTTAATGTTTGACACGTTTGTTTTGTTTGGTTGATCATTCTGTGCATTGCCCCGAAGTTTGGTTGAATTTGGTTGCCGGAGTCTCGAGTTATAATTAAAAATGTTTACGGTAGTCAGGCATGTACGTGTGTCAAACGCGTTCTGACAGCAAAATTCATGGTGTGTCAATATAGCACGCCAAGATTGAAACTTCTTTCATATGAAGAGTGACAATAATGCACGGAGTTTTTTTTCGGTTTTAATTGAATATCTCAGGATTAAAGTCAAATTTTGGGGATTTGTGAAGGTCAAAAGGGCATTGTGAGCTGAGCAATGTGGCCAAAAATGCATGTGTGAAAAGAAAGAAAAAAAATTTGCTCAAAATGACCGGGAACCGGGCAAATAAAACTGAATTGAGCATGAGCATGAGCATGGTTGACTGCCAATGAGCTGCTACTCCGTTATTGACAGATCAGCTGAAGTTAAACAATGAATCAAAAATGATCAGTGGGAGCCAACCATTCGTTCACTGTTTAACCTCTGAAGATCCCTACTTTATTAGTCAATACCGGCGCCCTCCCAAGAAGCCTGCAGTTCAACGAAAGGGAGGAATGTTAGTCCGATAGTTGAAGTTGCAGACTCATCAAGCACATAGTTTTTCGCTATATACTTGTTGATACCGCATGAGACCGTTGAATCCACAGCATCTCCTTCAAGCATCACGTGATAAATATTTTTTTTTGGGTTAGTAGGATAAGGTATTGGCTTTTCGATGCCTCCCGAGCTACGACGCTATGGGGAGGACTTTCATAACAGACCCGTCGGCGAGCCTTCCGAGCAACGATGCTATGGGAAGGTCTTTCTGGTTAACACACAAAATCACTCACTCACAAATTATCTCACTCCACTATTAATTAATCCAAAATGTCAGTGCTTCTTTCGATCATTATATAGAAATGGCTTTTTCACAGCAAAATAATAAAACCTTATTCGAAAAATCTAAGCACAATCCACCCGACGTCGTGCCTTCTGATCAACGATGATATAGGAAGGGCTTAGAAAATCACAAAACTATTAATTAAGTTTACAAAAGCACAAAAAAAAACACCAATTACTCAACGAAAAAGACAAAAATAATTCAGTAAGGCAAGCGCGTGGCCTCACCGCCCGCAATCGACTGAAGTACTAAACACAATTAACACCCAGTTACTTTGGAACACAATTAATACGACAAACCCAACCGGCGGCGTGCCCTCCGATCAACGATGATAAAGGAAGGACTGATATTATTATTACTAGCAAGAAACACACACAATTCACGACAAAAGGCACACAAAAAAATCACTTTTCACTCCGAATATTTTTTACGACCACGAACATACGAACAGCGACACAAAAGCACACCAAAAAATTAACCTAAATAATCACGACTTCGCGTCCCCACTTCCAGCGCACCAATGATGCTATTATTCGATTAGCACAATCACTCATCCCATACGAACCGCGACACAAAAGCACACCAAAAAATTAACCTGAATAATCACGATTTCGCGTCCCCACTTCCAGCGCACCAATGATGCTATTATTTGATTAGCACAATCACTCATCCCATACGAACCGCGACACAAAAGCACACCAAAAAATTAACCTGAATAATCACGATTTCGCGTCCCCACTTCCAGCACACCAATGATGCCATTATTCGATTAGCACAATCACTCATCCCATACGAACCGCGACACAAAAGCACACCAAAAAATAAACCTGAATAATCACGACTTCGCGTCCCCACTTCCAGCGCACCAATGATGCCATTATTCGATTAGCACAATCACTCATCCTATACGAACAGCGACACAAAAGCACACCAAAAAATAAACCTGAATAATCACGACTTCGCGTCCCCACTTCCAGCGCACCAATGATGCCATTATTCGATTAGCACAATCACTCATCCCATACGAACCGCGACACAAAAGCACACCAAAAAATTAACCTGAATAATCACGATTTCGCGTCCCCACTTCCAGCGCACCAATCCCGGGCAAATAAAACTGAATTACTAAAAAACCTTCAAAAGTTCTATAAAACTAGATTTGCATCAACTAAAAATCATCAAAAAATGATTGATGTGTTTTGAAATACTTTTGGCAGTAGTAAAATTACGAACCTTGAATACTTCTGAGTGGCGATGTAATCTCTTAAATCCTATTGGGTTTTTAATTTTTGATTTAAATTGAGGGCATAAACTTTAACAAAATAATAAATTAAATGTGTTTCTTTTTCTTTTAAAAATTTTCCAGAAAAATGGCTATTTAGGTACACATTTTAAATTTTTTAAAGGTTTTTTTAGCTGAAAAAATATTTTTTGAAAGAAAAGCACCTCTCAAAAAAATTTTTTTTTTTGGAAGCTGAAAAAATCTTGTTTTTGTTTCGCTATTTATAATTTGGTATAAATTATGAAATCAGTAAGATTATTTATTTAAGTCTTTAGCGAAAGTTAAGCCTGATTTCGACATTTTGAAATGATTTTTATTGAAAAGAACGACAAATTTTGCAATTGTTTCAATTTTTAACATTGAAAATCGAACCAATAGTTTACGAGATATCGTCAATTGATATTTACAGGCTAATTAGGTGACACTTAGAAAAAACATTTTCATCGATTTTAACTATTTGTGAGGCTGCATCTCAGAAACTAATTGCCCGATTTTCAAAGTTCAATAGCGAAAGTTATATGAAATTTTCTAAGCTTTTCAAAAACATTATTTTTGTTGTTTCTTTTTTTTTTCAAAAAAGGGGTTTAAAATGCAATAAAAAACGAAATAAATTTATAACCTTACAACGTTACATTTTATTTTAAAAATCGTAATATACTTTTTGATTGCAAATTCGGTACTGCTTTAAAAAATATTTTTTAGTAGTTTTAGTAGATTGTTTTTTGTTTTGGATATTTTTCAAACCTTACTTACTTTACTTTATTAAAGCGGCCAGCCCTACAGCGTTGTGTTTACCGCATAGAGGAAGGATGCGTGGACATACCGTATCAAACGCGGTCGACAATCCGTAGTCGATTATCGATAACTTGGGGGCGTGTTTGAGGAATTCAAATTTTAGTCATAAAAAATTGAAAAAAATCATACATTTTCTGAATTTATTTAGTTACTAAATTAAATAATTTTATAATAAATTTATTTTATTTTGATTTACCTGCTGAAAAATAATTATTTTATATTGAACAGAAACCCAGTAGAAATTAATTCTGATTATGACATTTCAACAGTTTATTCGTGGTTTCGAATTTCACGAAATAAATAAATAAATTATGTTTCTAAATTTAATGTATGTGTTTTCTATTTTTTTAAGTATTTGTAGCTTAAAAAAACAGCTTATACCATGCATCTTACCCCGCGCATTAAATCAAGTCCACTTATGCAGTAGTGTACACACAACTCCCTACAGCTTTCAGCCCCAAGAGCTTAAATCTGACGCAGATTATCCCGCTAAGCAGACCCGAGCGCTGCTGGGGCTGCAGCCGTCAAAGTTCACGCTGAGCGTTGTTTTTTGTCGCCACTCCACGCTGCGTCCGACTGGTTGCTTAGATCTAGATGAAGACAGCGAAAAGTCGAGATAGTTGTGAGAAACGGGGTGGCGAGGGGTCAATACGTGTAGTTTAGGGTACCATTGTAGACTTATAACTTTCAAGTTTTGTGTTTGAATTTTGAAATAAAAATAGGTTCGTGTTTTTTTTAAGTTTCTGAAGAATGTTGCAATTACAAAAGTTTTGGCCGCATTTTTTTTTTCGAACCAACTCCCTTTAGCCACGCAAAGAAAACCCGATTGGCCAAAGGTAACCAGCTTTTATTATTATAATTTCATCCGTCTCATGCAAAACACAAACTCCTAAATGCTCTTTTCTCTTTCACCCTTATGCTCTGGAGCTGCTAAAAGCTTCTCTCCAGCTTTTATGCTGCCAAGCCAGGGAGAGATTGTCTCTTCTAATGCAGTAAGCCGACTGGGACACACACACAAACTTATTCATGGAAATTATTATCTTTCACTTCGGCCGTGGCTAACTTTGATTGAGATTGTGCGTCATTAGTCGTTTAAGCAGTTAAGCCCTTTTGCAGTCTGATTCGTCAATTCTGCTTAAATTTTAAATTAATTAAATTTACAAAATATTTTGATTTAAAAAAAAAACAGTATACGAAATATACCAAAAACTTAGTTTTTTTTTCAGTGTGTCCCATCCGCCACACGGGAGGAACTTCGTGATCAATAGATCATTATTCGATGTGCATGTGTGTGTGTTAGTGTGTGAGTCACGCCGGCGATGGTTTAAAGGTGCACCTAGCAAATCTTTCGTATCCCAACAAGACTGACTAAATGACTTTTTAATCATACGGTTCATGCATGTGGTACATGAAAAATTAAGTCAAATTGTACGGTTGTTGTTTGATTTTGAAGTTATAATCAAGTAACAATTATTATTCATCTCAAAGAGTTTAGTTAAGTTGATGAATACTTAAATAAACATATTCGTTAATAAATCGTTTTAATCCCTTTTGCTTTGTTATGCTCTTTTGTCGCACAAACAATTATTTGCATTTGCAAACACACAGTCTCAAGAGTCTTGAGACAACAATCGGCTGAAGGGGGAAAATTACTCTTTAACCAATTTGTCGCCTGCGAGTAGAGAGATTGCATAAAATTCCTAACAAGCTTACGAAGCAGGTCTGATGTAAACAAACGTTAGCTCGTGGGTTCGATATCAATTATTTTTTTAATAAATCTTATCAAAATTATTTTTTTCCCTCCGTGCATCCTATTTGGGAGCGTTCTTTTATTACGTAACGCAAAAAATCAGATTTTTAAACCCCCCCCCCCTCGTAACAAAATTTCCACACAAATTTTAAAAAATTTGTATGGAGTGTAACCCCCCTCCCCCCCAACTGCGTTACGTAATAAAAGAACGCTCCCTTTTCAATTGTTATGATGTTAAGGGGACGGGTGGTCCAGACAAAGACCCAACAAAAATTAAACGTGAGCTTTTGTGCGTTTCAGTCGACTTGAATTTACTCACAAAAAACGGTTGTACACAAAGAACCGTTGAGTGACGGACATAAAAGCCGTGCGCATCGATGACGTCAATAAATTTTTTTTTTTTGCTGTCATTTTGAGGTAGGGTAGGTGTAGATGTATTGGACTTAGAACTCATTTTCAATCTTTGGAACGAAAATGGGTTTATCCTGTTGATTTTAAGGTATTGTTTGTGTTTTTTTTTCTTGCAGTTATTTAAAAATATCATTGTCATAATTAATTTTCATTATCATTTTTCTTTGTCTTCGAATTCAGCAATTCATGCGATTTAACTTTTCAAAAAACTCTGACTTCAATTTTTTTTTTTTTTACAGAAAATCCATCGAATGAATTTTGGGCCTAACAAATGTGTTTGTGAGCTCGCATAAAGCACCATCATAAAATGAGCAATACTTCCAATTTTTTTTATTTTTTTTGTTTGGCTTAAACTTTGTGAGCCCATATAAAAAGGTTTTAATTATTCAAAAATCTTGAGAACGGAATGTCACATCAATTTGATATCTTCGTTAAAGTTGTACGTATAGATAAGCACAATTTGTGATAAAAAGTACACTCTGAAAAAACATTACTCTTATTCCACTCACTTCAAAAAATTATTTGCGCAATATCCTATATAAAATATATATATCCGCAGTAACAGTTCAATAGGGCGTATCTGCATTTGTAAACAAGCAGTCTATCCCTGTCTTACTTGACGTGAACTGTCACTTGAGCAAAAGGGATAGACTGCTTGTTTACAAACGCAGATTCGCCCTATTGAAATGTTACTATGGATATTTTTAGATTTTTTCAGAGGATCCAATACGATAACTTTTGAGCTATGGCCCAGCCCAGAAACTTAACCAAAATAAAAAATTTCTTAATTTTTGAAATGTAAAATTGAGTTTGGTTCGAAAAAAAATTCATATAGCAATTAAATTTATCCTTTGTAATAGTGCTCGTGTTTGACCACATATGGAAATTATTTTACAGAATATTTCATATGAATTTGTTTTTTTTCATTGTTTGTGTTTTTTCTCCCGTTATGAGCATTTTGTTTTATATTTTATGATTTGGATTGTTTCAAGAGAGTACTTTCTATAAGTCCTAAAAGGCAATTTAAGCTTGTACAAAAAAATGGCAGTTATCCATAAAAAATTGAAATAAAAATATTCCATAAATGGCTAAAAATAGATTTTTTATTTCACAAATTTAAGACAAACAATGATATTGCACATTTTTTTGAAAAAAAAAAATAAAATAATAAATATGTTTTAGATGGACAAAAAATGTGTTAAGCTTTAATTAATAATGGTCAAATTCATTTGGCAGTGTTGCCAATTGTTTTTCGGAAACGTCTTTAAAATTTAACTTCATTTCTAGATTTAAAATCATATTTTACATCTAAATACAGCAATTTCCCACGAAAACAGCATGATTCTCCGATCGGGCTCAAACATTTTTCGGGGGTTCCTTGGCCGAAATAATTAGACCCGTATTTTTTTGTTTGCTAATTAGGGTGACCTACGTCGTGTTAGGGTGGTCCGAAAAATTGCCTTTTTCGTCAATTTTCGAAAAAAAAACGCATTTAAAAAAAAACTCCGCTCTATTTCAACCAATTTTAACTGTCTTGGACGCAAACGAGAGGGATTTTGATAGGCTTTTAAGGAAAACTAGTTAGAAGTTTCAAAAGTCTAGCCTAGAATTTGAAAACGTCGTATGAAAACTTAAATGTTGTTTGTGCCAAAGAGCCCAAACAGCATTTCAAGTTTTCATTCGACCTTTTCAAATGTTAGGCTAGATTTTTTAAACTTCTAACTATTTTTCTTTAAAAGCCTATCTAGTTCCTTTTCGTTTGCGTCCAAGACAGCTAAAATCGGTTGAAATGTGATTTTTGTATTTTTTGTAAAATTAGGTTTTCTTTCGAAAATTGGCTAAAAAGCTAATTTTTTTAACCAAACAAAAAAAAATGGGTCTAATTATTTCGGCTAAGGAACCCCCAGAGAAATTTTGAGATCGATCGTAAAAATTTCTTTTTGAATCATGCTGTTTTCGTGGGGTATTGCTGAATAGAAGTTTGTGCAACAAGTTGCAAAAACATATATTTTTTCAGCTCGGGTCGTACATTTATCCAACAAGGTTCACCGAGTTGGATAAAAACGACGCGTTCAGCACTCAAGTTTTGCAATGAAGTCAGTAGAAGTCATTTACAAGCTTGGTCATCTTTGAAAATATTTTTTCGAACAGATTGGAAAATTTCCATTTATTTTTCTTCAAAACAAAAATGTTTCATTCATAGTCATTCACCTACAAGTTTGCCGAAGACACCAAATCGATCAGGATTATCTTTTTCATCGTACTAATTTTGGAATAAATTAGAATTCCTTTTCTTATATTTTGACAATCTTTATAAAAGTTGTACTAATACATAATATCACACAATTTGCAAAGTGTCACCACGAAATCGATCCCCATTACAGTGTTGATGTCTTCAACACGCTCGCTGCAACAACCCCGGAATAAACCTGTATTCATTCTACTTAAACTCTCTCATCGAGGGGTCCATAAATTGCAAGGTGTCGCGAGTAATTTGTCGCTACTTCAAAAAGCCAACTAAAATGACAAACCAGAGAATCAAAAGCTGCTGCCGCATTTGAGCGAAAAATGTTGCACTGTGAAAAAAATCTACAAATTCAAATCAAAGGTTTGTTTAATTATAATAAAATAGTTTTGATGCACGCTTAATATTTTTGAAAATTATACACTTTTTGATAATGATTTTTAAACAGTGTCCCAAAATGCCAAAACGAAGTTGATTAAAAATGGTTTGTTTTCGACACAAAAAAAAAACTTCCAAACAGAAGAACATTCTTCGGGTCTCCACACAGAGGGACTTCGTGAAGGCATTCTGTCCCACCTTAAAAAGGTAGTGTCCCGTAAAAGTGAGAGGCGCGTCCCGGCCCTCGTCGTTTTGCTGAAATTAATCTCTTGATTTGGCCATTTTGGAAATTTAATTAAAATAAATTACCGATAAATGGTCGATTTAAGAGGATTGTGGTAATTGGAGATTGTCTGCCGTTTTTGAGACTCGGCCGGGGCGGAGAGGAATGAAAATTGGCCGCCGTTTTCTTCCGGCGCGCCAGGTGTTTAATGAGCCTCTCCCCGGTTCCAAAAATGAGCTGTCGAAGGGGGGACAAACATTCGCGAAAATCACTGCACCAGGTCCATAAAAAGCATAACAATCGAATGATTTTTTTCGGGGACGGAAATTGATTGGATGAGAAAGGGATTTTGCATGTTTTGACATTTTCAAGAAGTTTTTTGCAATTCCCAACAAACTCCCTCCCAGCATCGCTTACTTGGATCTGCATAGATACCTCAACAGTGAGACACAACAGGCGCGTTTCAAAGATCGTTCAACTCTGATAGCTTGGTCACACAATCACAACGTGCAAACGATACACACACACACAGTTCAAATCCAAACAATAGCTGCCTAGTTACGACACATGGTGGTGATGTCACGACTAGTGTTTACCTGAAGTTGGAGGAAGTTCAACGCTTTCGTGTTTTTTTTCACCATTTCTACTTGGCTGTTGTTATTTATTGCACAAATGAACTTTCGACACTTGGCATTGTGCGTTGTCGCACGACGCGGTGAAAAACACCCTTTTAAGAGGAGAGATGTCGTTTGGGGGTGAGGTTGGGTGGAGAGGGTGTAACCCTTTTGTGTCCATAAGTTTATTTTTTAAATTGTTTATTTATACGTGTTCTAGATTTTTAGACAACAAAATACACGGAAAAAGTACAAAATTTTTGATTACTTGATTTTCACCTTTGCGTTGCAGTCCAGAAAATTTTGAAATTTAGGCATAATGAACTTGCAATTTTCAATAGTAAAATGAAGAAAAAAAGTTGTGAAAATCTTCTTTTTCACAGAAATAGTATATTTTTGTTGCTGTTTATTCATAACAAGACCTTTTAATCACGATTTTTGAGATAGAAATTTCGATTTTAAATTAAATGCATTGAAATTCAACATTATTTTATTTATTTTTTAATTTATTATTACAGCTAGAAATTATGAATACTAGCGTTACATAGCACATAGATAGAGGTAGGCAAAACCGCTCTCTTCTCATTAAAAAGAGCGGCTCTGTTGAACGGCTCTTTCGCTTTTTTTCAAAAAAGGTTTTTTTTTAAGAACGGTGTAATTTTATAAGTTTTTTTTTACTTTTATAAAATATTTGAAGAAAAAAAACTAAAAACGCGGATTTTGGAGACAATTGCTATTAACTTTACGAAATTGCGTTTATTTCTGCCAAAATTTAACAAGTTCTGAAATATTCTGCTAATTCTTTTCTACATTTTGATTTAATCGGTAAAGTCCATAAATGCTAAAGTTTAATCAGGCAAGGAGATTTCTTTACAAAATCTCGTGGCCTATTTAGTAGATTTTTGGTACATTTGTGCAAGCAATTTGAAATGCTCAAATCATTCAATATGTATTGATCAGAAAGTGGCAGTAGCCTACAACGAAATATGACGATTCAGCTCTCAAAATGTCGGAAAATAGCTTCCCTTTACAATGACGTTTTTTTTTATCCTAAAGTATATTTTAAAAGGTACCCCGAATTTTGGAATTAATTTTTTATAAGCATTAAAATATTTAAAATTGCATTTTCTATTTTCAAAACAAATTAAACCCTACAAATTGGTTGGAAATTCATTGAATTATATTTGTAAACATGAAAATCGACAAAAGTTTAATTTCATTTTAGAAAGGAGCTTTCAAAAGACTGGAGTTTCAAAAAGAACCGCGGCTCTTTTTTAGTGAGCCATGGTTCTTTTGCTCTTTTTTGTGAACCGGCTCTTTGAGCGGCTCGCTCTTTTTTGCCCACCTCCACACATAGATGGTTTGGAAAATTTATTCTAGATCTGTTCTATTTTTTCGATTATTTTTGTAAAATTTGTTCACAGTGATTCTGATGAAATGTTGGCAATTCAGAATCCCCCTCCTTCCGATACTTGACTATTATATTTCATCGGAAAACTTTAGGAAAGCTGGGAATAAATTTTTAAATTTAGGCATTTTAATTTTCTGGCCCCATGAACTTTCGCAAATTTGTACTTTGGCATTGTATTGCAATTTTAATGAAAACTTATTTTTTGTTTTGATTTTCGGAAATAAATTTAAAAAAAACACGCACAAATCGTTAAAATTTAAAAACGGTCTCCAAAAGTCTTGGGGCCTTCCCTACGACCAAAGAAACCATTTTGTGTCATTGGTTCTCCCATACAAGGCTCCATACAATTTTGGCATCTGTCCATACAAAAATGATACGTTTTGAACGCATTTTCTGATCGACTTGGTGTCTTCGGCAAAGTTGTAAGTATTGATGAGCTTCCTGACAAATTGGTACACAAGCCCATTTTACTTGCCGATTTATGAATTATTATTTTTTTAACTAAAAGTCAATTTCATAAAAATCTTTGTTTTTAAATTTTTCAAATTATGTGATTGTTTGGGTACAGAAAATCCGCAACTGTTAAGCTATAGAAAAGTCTAGACAGTATTTTGCCGAGTAATGATCAAAAAAAAAATGTTTTTTTTTAAATGTAAAATCAAATTTGCAATCGAAAAGTACTCAACAGATTTTATGATAACGTGCACAGTTTTTAAGATATAACCACCACATTTTAACTGACAAATGTTTTATGTTATATTTTTGTTTGGAAAGCTGAGAAGCTTGCCTTAGAGACATTGAGGATTAGACCTTTGGTTACTGAAATCCAGCGAATAAATAAAGAAACAGGAGCATTGAAATGTTTTAAGTCTAATTCAAAGAGCCTTTTATTTCCTGTACCAATATCTCAGAAACTAATGGTCCATTTTTCAATGTTAAAAAATGAACATTTATGCAATAAAAAATATATAGTTAAAATTTTGGAATCAAGACAAACATTTCAAAAAGTTCAAATATTCAATATTTATATGCGCAATTCCATAAAATAAAAAGTGACTTTCCCCAATATTTCAAGAATTCACTCTCTCCCACCACTTACTCAAATGGTTTCAGTGATAATATTTTGTTAAAAAAAATTATCAATATCTGTAGAAAATTAAGACAATAAATTTATTTAGGTCATCTAAAAATCTCATTAGTCGGTGGGTATCATGTAAAAAGTGAGCGAATTCTTGGAAATTTGGAGAAAGTAACTTTTTATTTTATGTAATTGTGAATGTGCTGAAAATGCTTTGAGCTTAGGGTCATTCCCCTGGCCCTAAAGGGGTTAAGGTGCCCCGAAGGCGTGTAACATAAATAAGCCATTCAATTGGTGAGCGCACGCGCGTGGCTTAACCCTTTCAGGCCTGAATTTCCGAAAAAATATTTTTTTAGTCAATGATGGGGAAATGATTCTTATGACCATACGAAAATTATAGGCTAGTTTTGGAAATTTTGATATTTGGGTCATATATGACCCATCAGGCTCGAAAGGGTTAAACCATGTGTACACTTAATCGAGCTCTCGTGCTTACACGCCGGTGTTATAATTGAGTCATTCAACGCGATTAGTCAATTGAGGAAAGTCGACATAAGAGTAGATTTGAATTTTTGTCAAATTGTGGTTTTGTTACTTTATAAAAAAAAATCGGAATTTCAGAGAACATGTTTTTTGATTTGTGAAAATGACAAACTTATGATACAATATCCCGTAACACGTAACAACTGCAATTAAAGGTACATTAAACCTTACTAGCTTACTCTCAACATGCATAAATTAGACCTTTCTTTGTGGCATTCCCAGACAATTACGTGAGCTGCTGATGTGCTCTCATTAAACAAATAAGGCAAATGTCTTCATTACCGTCCACACCACCGCGTGGTGCAGCAGTTCATCTCCCTAGGCTTTGGCCAAACCTGTAATTTTAGTCACAACTAGTTTTTCTTCTTCTTCTTTCTGCTCTTCACAAGACGCAGGGTCCTGTCAATCAAAACCGAAAACAAATACTCCAGGGGATGTCGCGTTGGAAACAAGTTTCCACAGCAACAACGACTTCGACCCTTCCCCTTCCATATTATTAATTTAATTAATTTAAAGTGTAAAATAATTACTCAATAATTTACTGTTGACCAGAGCGTGTCAAAATCGGGCCCAAGAAACCCCACAACTCTGCTGCTCTCAAGTCACTACACCAACCAACCCTGCAAAAGTCCTTCGAAGTGCGGGACGCACATATTCGAGCGGGCACACAATTGACTTGTTTATTTTGTAACAACCATGGGACAGTTTGAACCCGCAGCGACACAATCGCCGCGTCCCGATCGAGGGAGGCCACGACGTTTGGTAGGGCAGGGATGGGAATTGTTACTTTTTGCTTCTTTTTCCAATTTTTAAATTTAGAAAAAATATTTTCAAAAGGTTGAGAAAATTTCCTACCATTATTCTTTTTAGCTTTGTTGATTGAACAGGTCGTTACAGAGATGCACCCTTTTAAAGTTGAAATTTTGCAAAAAAAATTGAGGACCCTATTTAAGAAAATATTACATCTCAGGAATTATTCATTCGATTTTCATCAAATAAAAATTCAAGTTTTGTTAAATTTACATTTCTTTTTAAGTACAATAATTTCATTTTTTAAATCAAACATTACATTCGAACAACAGTTGTGAAATTTAAGAGAATTACTCTATATGTTTATGATCATTTGCCCAAAATAACTCAATTATAACAAAAACCACACAGAAGTGCAAACAAAAATTGAGAAACCATGTCCTCAAAAATACATTAAATGACTTTTTAGATTTATGTAAGAGTTTAAATTAAAAACTATCTAGATTTATCTATAACTGAACTGTTTTTCGTCAGGATTTTTTTTCATAGCAAAACTGTTTTTGTTTTGACATTCTAGGAAATATTAAATTTGACAAAAACGTTTTTTTAATATGATTCTTAATTTTTTTGTTTTTTTTTTATAGAGAGCTCTGATATTGAACTTCTGGTACTTATTTATAAAATTGGCAATATTGACAAATCACATTCAGCTATTCAAACAGTCTTGATACTGTTCTGTTAATTATTCTTTAAGTGGCTGAAATTTTTTTTTTCAACTTATATTTTTCACCAATACTTCAATCACACAACATTTACAGTGAAAATGATTGTTTTTATTTAATATAAAAAAAAGGCTGAACGTCTAATTTCATAAACATTCAAACAAATTTTGCAAATATCGAATGATTCCATTCATTTTGTAAGAATCTGTCTGCAATTTATATGGATTTATGATTCCTTCAGTTACATAATTTTAAACTTTTTTACTATTCTATGTGAATTTTGTTGAAAAAGTTAAAAAAAAATCTCAATATCATTCAAATTTCGCTTTTTTACTTCAAAGTCGATATGGTACTTTTATTGACTGACGATGAGAGTTGGCAAAATTTTGGTAGAACGTAAGTTGCTCAATTCCTTAAAATATATAGCTTTATTGCATTTTTATTTTAAAAAAAGTTTATAAAAGCATGAAAAATGTAAGGTTTGGATTAAGAATTTGGCAAAATAATCAATTTGTGTTCAATTTCTGTCTTTTCTTACATTTTTTTAAGGAGGTCGACGACACTTCTTTAAAATTGGGAAAAAATATATTTTTTTAAATCTTTGGCAAATTTAAATTTAACCATCGCAAATTTTATTTCATGTTTTTTTCTCCCTCCTTAAGAATTATCCTTAAAGATGAGGAAGCAAAAAAATACTTGAATGGAAATTATCATTGGAAAAACTTGTTATATTGATTGTTAATCTTTCAAAGTACATTGTATAACGCTTATATATTAATTTTAAATTTAATATAACTTGAATTTTTATGTTCTTACAAATTTTAAATTTGAAGACCCAAAAATAAAATTTAAAAATTAATTAAAAATTATGAATTCTATGATATTTTGCAAATTTTTAATATAAATGATGTAAAAAGTATTTTGTAATACTTTTTGTTCAGAAATTTCGAAAATCTGACTTAAAATTTTAAGTTTTAGTTTTATGCTGCCCCTCGACCTAGACCAGAGCCGAGGGACAAAAGCATCAAATAAAATTTGTACCACCTTAACCTGAAAATGGCTATAAATCAAATAGGGTGATCAAAATTTCACACGGATGTTTTTGTTTGCCAATTCAATTTTACATTTAAATCGTGATTAAGATTTTTTTTTGAGTGTAAAAATAAAAGTTGGAATATACTGTACCCTAAAACATGTAAAAATTTAAAATAAACAGACAAGGGTAAATTGGCTGAAAAAATGAGTTTATTTTAAATAACTTAGTTATTTTTCTAGACTGTCATTTTTTTCCTTAATAGTCCTGATACTAACTTACAACAAAAGACACGCAATCAAACTTAATATTTCTAATCATAAATTTTTTTCTGGGGGTTCCTTGGCCAAAATAATTAGACCCGTATTTTTTTGTATGGCCATTAGGGTAACCTACATCGTGCTAGGGTGGTTCGAAAAATGGCAATTTTCGTCTTTTTTTTCGCAAAAACCACTTTTTTCGAAAAATTATATCTCCGCGCCATTTCATCCGATTTTAGCTGTCTTAGACGCAAAAAAAAGGTGATGAGTTTGGCTATTTGAGAAAAATAGTAAGAATTTTCAAAAATCTAGCTTAACTATTGAAAAAGTCATATGAAAACTTAAAATGGCGTTTTGACCGTGTCTGGACCAAAGAGCCTATGTCTGAAATTATTTTTATCGGATTCCTCGGAAAATTTCACATAACATATCAAAAAATTGGCGATGTCGAACCGTACGTTTCCGAGATATGATTTTTTGAAAATAAAAACTACGCTTTTTGACGCGCCGCGCGCAAAACAGGAAAATGACAAAATCGGCTAAAAATCAACTTTTTTCACTAAAACTGCGATAACTTAAAAAATTTCAGCGATGACCTATACATGTCTGGGTACTGGGTGGGTGGTTTTTGCGAAAAATGACGAAAATTGCCATTTTTCGAACCACCCTAGCAAGATGTAGGTCACCCTAATGGCCAAACAAAAAAAAAAATACGGGTCTAATTATTTTGGCCAAGGAATCCCCAGAAAAATGTTGAGCCCGATTGGAGAACTTTTTTTTCGGTTTAGACTCTTTTCAAATGGAATTGCTGTAATAAGAAAAGGAGGCAAAATTCCTAAAATTTTGGAATGTGGTACTTTTTTTTATTTCAGTGAGTAAGTTAAAGATTTCTTCCCAAAATATCAAATTTTGAAAAGCTGTTTTTGCACCCACTGTTCAAACATATTCATTGAAACATCAGTTTAAAACAAAGACTTAAAAATTGTTTGCCTATTTAAATTTTATTGTTTTATTTATTTTTTTTTAAGATGACTAAATTATTGTTAGAATCATAAGAAAAAATCCAGACAAATTTTAGAAATTATTATTCGTTGGGTTGGGCCAAAAAGGTACAAATAATTTAAATATTTATGACAAAAACGGAAAACAGCAGTTTTTTTTTAATTATAATTAGGCCGATGCAAATATTAAAAAAAGTTTTTGTCCCTCGGCCCTGGCCGAGGTCAAGGGGGGGGGCAAAAAAATAAAAAAATATAAAAATTTTAATAACAAGCCATAGTCTTCACATTTAAATGAAAAAATTGTTTTAAAATGCATTTTACACTAGTTCAGTTGTTTTGCAATCATTAGTTTTCAAAAAATCTAAGATCTGACAAAAACAAAAATTGTATCGAAAAAAAAGATTTTGCATCGAAAATTTTCAAAAAATCTTAAGATTTTTTAATAAACCCAAACATGCTAAAAATGGTTTTAAACGCAGCAGAATGTATTTTAATTTGATTTTAGCTGGTTGCACTTCTTGACTTTTTTTTGATAAGGTCCTATAAACAAATGTAAACATTGAGTGTATCCCTTTCACACCTTATGTCAAAGTCCATCGGAGTAAGCGGGATACACTCAATGTTTACTTTTGTTTATCGGACCTTATCAAAAAAAAGTCAAGACTTGAATTTTCATTGAAATTTTGAAGTTTATTGTAAAAATATTTTTTTTGCCCCCTGATTTTTCGGGCCAATTTTGAAGGGGGGGGTGACAAAAACTTTTAAAAATATTTGTACCAGCCTTATTTGATATTAAATCGTACAAATTTTCACCCCTGTTTCCTGTTTAAGTAGAATGGATCACTTAGTCCCCAGTCAAAATAATCAAACAAGAAGCGGTGGAAGAAAACGGGCCCAACGCTGACACTCACTTATGACAGTTTCTGAATCTGGTGCAATTTATTGGTGGTCGTATTTCATTTCTGGACGACCGTCGCCCGAGAGTTATCTGGCGTTGTCGTCGTTTTTTTTTTCGGGCAGAGGTAAATTCAAGACCCTTGGCTGGTTCAATGTTTTGGATCAGGTTGGACCGCCACCATATTTCATTTCTCTTGTTGCTGTTGGGACCCCCGCAAATGAATAGCTTGATTATCATATAAAGTGCGAAGGAAATTTTCTTTCATTATAACGGATATTCATAAAGTTCGAGCTGAGATTTTCGGAATTGAACGACCCCTTGGATCAGAGAAAGGGGGAGTTTTACTTCAGACATATTTATCAAATATGCATCCACATTGTGCACTCATCATAATTTATTAATATCATTATATTGAACATTTTTCTGCGTTTCGTTTCCCCTCGAGGCTAAAATCATGTTCTTTTTGTAGTTCGATCAGCTTGTTTACATTGAACATGGATCCCTTTCTCCTTGGGCAGAAACGAAAAGCAAAAATTCCAAGGAATAAATTAAGGACACTTTTTTTCTTCGCGGGAGGTAAGAGCAAGGGGGACAACCGCCCGATATCAAACGCGTAAAAGTCGTGCAAAAATCCCGATCACCTCCCGGCCATGTGAATGGAGCCGGAGCTTGGTGAACGAAAAAAAAAATCACTGCGCTGACAGCCGTGTAAATCCGCTGAGAGACGAGTGAAGACAGCCATTAATCATGCGTCGTCGACTTTCGAAAACCTTCAAGAACGATTTTCTTCGCCACGACTCGGGCGCTCAAATGACTGCTGGGAGAATGTGGAAAATGCACTGGGTAAGTTTTGGGGAACACCAGTTGTGTTCACACCCAATTTCGGTTTGACCTAAAGTTGTGTCTGAAAAGACTGGCCAAAATGATTGACAAAAATTGCCGCGGATTTTTTAACCCTTGTTTTTCTGTTAACTTATTTTGTTAAAAAACTGTGATCGTGTATCATTAAAGAGCAATTCTCTACGAAATCGGTCTTTTCTCTTGAATTTTAATTTTTGTATTTTTTAATCCGACTGAAACTTTTTTGATGCCCATAGAAGCCATTTTGCATCATTAGTTTGTCCATATACTTTTCCATACAAATTTGGCAGCTGTCCATACAAAAATGATATATGAAAATTAAAAAATCTGTATCATTGAAAGGATTTTTTTATCGATTTGGTGTCTTCGGCAAAGTTGTAGGTATGAATAAGGACTACACTGAAAAAAATGATACGTGATTAGATTTTTTTTTGTGATTTTCAATTTCACTTTTTGTCACTAAAACTTGATTTACAAAAAAAAACACTATTTTTAACTTTATTTTTTTTATTTTTTTTATGTTTAAGGAAACATCAAATGCCAAATTTTCAGAAATTTGTAGAATGGGCAAAACATCTTTGACCGGTTTTTAATTTTTTGAATCAACACTGATTTTTTTCAAAAAATCGAAATATTGGTCGCAAAATTTTTTTAACTTCATTTTTTGATATAAAATTTAATTTGCAATCAAAAAGTACTTTAGTGAAATTTTGATAAAGTGAACCGTTTTCAAGTTATAGCCAATTTTAGGTAACTGTTTTGAAAATAGTCGCAGTTATTAATTTTTTAAAAATAGTGTCCATGATGACCACTTTTGAAAAAAAAAAAGTTTGAAGGACTGAGCAATTATCTATATTTTGCTTTTTGAACTTTGTTGATACGACCCTTAGTTGCTGAGATTTTGCCATGCAATAATTTAAAAACAGGAATATGAGATTTTATCAGTGTTGAATTTGGGAATATTGTTTTCGAAAAGATCCAAAAATTCCACGAATGTTTGATTTAAAAAAAATCGAATCAACAGTTTCCGAGATATTCCTAATCACGGGAAAAAATGGTTATTATTTTTAACATTAAGTACGAGTTCAGCATCCCATATCAGTCAAATTTTCAAAAATTAAAAATTAAAATTTGTTGATTGCCTGTTACATCATTTAATGTATTTTCTCAATGTTTCAAGATTTCAAAACCAACTTTTTGTTGATTCTATTACACAGTGCAAAAAAAAATCATGGTAATATTACATCTGGAAATGCGTTCATCTTTCATATCAGAAAAAAAAAATTAATTTTTCTTCTAAAAATGTGTAAATTGGGTCCTAAAATTAAACTTAAATTGGTGATGTTATTGTTCACAACGATAAAGTTTATTTTTATGACTACAATGATCCTTTGTAGGGCGCAAAGGATTTAAAATGGATTTGTTATTTAATATTTAAAGATTAACTTTGCTGCTCGTCTTGACAGAAAGTATCCTACTTGACAGCTCGTTCCAAGGGGACCATAGTTGATCCATCTCAAAATGTTGTCTTGTCAATTTATTACAGTAAAATTTAAAAAAGCGGTCAGAAATAATTTTTATTTGTGTTTTTTGTTGTTCTACATAAAAATTTACTAATTTAGGCTTTTAGACCCAATAATAAATATAATAAAACCCAATAATAAATATAATAAAAGATGTAAATTTACACCTTCCAAATGTGAAATTTTTCTAAGTGGTTTCAAAAAATCGAGTCTGGGCTGCACACAGTAAAAAAAAATCAGGGTAATTTAACGCCTGGGAATGTGTACATTTTTTATTTCAGAAAAAAAGAGGTGAAATACGTCTGGAATTGTGAATTTTCAGTCCAAGTTGAGGTAAAATAACATCATAAAAAAGGTAATATTTAACTTTCCATAATTACAACTTACAAATCTACATATTTTTTACTGTGTACTTATAAGAAACGACGTGACATTTTATATAGATTTTCACTTCATTCTAGTTGGCGATGTTTAGGCCAATGCCAAAAAATAAAAAAAATATAAATATTGAAGTAACACGCCATAGTTTCAACATTAGCATGGAAAAAGTGTTTTAAAATGCATTTTACACTAGTTCAGCTGTTTTGCAATCATTAGTTTTCAAAAAATGTAAGATTTGACGAAAACTAAAATTTTAGCGAAAAAAACTTTTCGCGATTGGCGTGTTACATCGAAAATTAAAAAAAAAATTAAGACATTTTTAAATTAACCCAACCATGCTAAAAATGATTCTTAACGCAGGGGAATACATTTTAAATTGATTTCAGCTGATTGCACTTAAATTTCCATTGAAATTTTGAAGTTAAAATATTGTTTTGCCCCCTGATTTTTCGGGCCAATTTTGAAGGGGGGGAGCCATATTTATATAATAAAAATCAAAGTTGTCAACATGTAAATTAGTTTATATAAAATTTGTACCAGCCATATTTATATAATAAAAATCAAAGTTGTCAACATGTAAATTTTATGTTGTTCGACAACGCATATTCCATAAAATGATATTTCAAAAGTATTTTTTTAAAGTACGATATTGGGTAAAAATTGGAATATTCAACACTAAACTCTTAAGAAGCAAACATTTATAAGTAATTTTGCATCGTTTGATACCCATATCGCAAATTTAAAAAAAATTGAGTATTTTCTTTAAATATTTGGTATTTTTTTCAAATTCAATTTATTTAAGAATTATTTTACTACTTTATTGTTGCATTTCTAACAAAATAGGGCACTTCCAGGCTTTTTGCAAACTTTGTTATTTTGAGAACACAGAGCATGTAACCTGAGGACATTTTTTTTTACTTGAATTAATAGAAATTTTGATTTTTTTGGTAGAAGCATAACTGTTATATAATGTATATTTTTAAATAATTTTGGGTAAACATTTCAAAGATTTTTATTAAAATGAAATCCTGAAAATGGTGAAAATAAAAATCTTCGAAAAAAAAATTGGGCAGTAGAGGGTTAAACTTTCAAGGAGTATAATTTCGAAGCCACTTTTTAGTTCATTTTGGCAAGGAACTTTGGAAATGTTTGATTCCTTCAAGTAAAAAAACAAATTGATTTTTGTTAAAAAAAACTTATATTCAAGGAAGATAAAAAAATAAAGAGTACAGTCCAGATTCGATTTTCCGCAGCCTCGATTATCCAAAAGTTTCTTTGAAACTTTGGATAATATTTTCATAAGCAAAATTTTGTAAAATGTCCTTTTTTATTTTTTTTTCGGCTTTTACATCAAATTTGTGATAGCAACCCAATTTTTGTAAATTTTGTGTGGTTGATTGCCTGTTAAATTACCAAATGCATTTTCTCAAATTTTCATACCCGACATTTAGGATTGAAAATTTCCAAATCTCTATTTTTGAAAATTAGCATTAAATATTAATTAATTATACAAAATCATAAAGTTAACCAGTTAACCCTAGTTTATCATTTTTTGAATGTTTCCTAAAACTTATTGGGCCTGCCCCAATTCCGAGGGGGATAAAAAATGGGCCGCACTTTGGCAAAAGGGGCCTTTATTGCAAAAATCAATCATCGCGGGCGTGTAATTCCCGCATCCAAAACTCATTACCTGTCGCTTCTTGCGCGGATCAAACGCGCGGGCCCATCAAAGTCCCCGCACGAGAAGGTAATTGATTTGGGCGGAACTCTTTATTCTTCAACAAGAGGACGGTGATGCGTGTGCATTTTTTTTACAGAAATTGTTTTTTTTTTTAGAATATTTTTGTAATTATTTTCAGTTTTGTTTATTTAAATTTTATCAATAGCATTTTTTTAAATTATTAATAAAAAAAATATAAAGAATTTTTCCATCCCTGGTGAGCTCACGCGAAAATCACCGATGATGTTCATCAATCGGTTTCTTCGGCAAAATCATACAGCAACGCCTACTTTGGTGGTTCCAGGCGTCAACCGACAAAGTACCGCGTGACTTGCCCTGGCTTGCCAGGGCGTCAACTTTTGTCGGCACCAAGCCTACTTGGACGCTTCTCCTCTCCGATGGGTAGCACTTTCTTGGGTCGTCCCTAACCTTAAAATTGTTTTTTCTTCCTCAATGTACCAACTATCATAAAAAATATTGTTCTGCGATAAGCCTCCTGAAAACAAGTTACGATCAAACATTAATAACCACGCGGGATGTTCGGCTTCCCTCTCTTTCTAATGACCCAATGAAATTTATGATCTCACGACAGTGGCGGCAGCAGAGGCCCGGCCCGGAGTCCCGTTCCGAACATGTGTTATGACATGTTGACTCCGGTGTTGGCAATGTTCACTCGGCATGTCGTCCGCGATAAGTTAGTGCCGGGTAACATGAGAAGTACATTTGCGCAGGTCCTACTAGCATGCGATGGTGTGGCCAATTGTGTGTGTTCCCTCTGGCCACGGGTTACAGGTCCGGGTTTTCTGGAGGAATGTGGTTGTGGTTGGAGACATTGTAGAACATTTCCGTAATGAAGGGTGATTATTATTAGGGCAGCAAATCCATTTTTGCATAAGGGTTTAATAACATTTTATGTTATCATAACACAATTTGTTATTGGTCTGATATTGGTTGGGGGGGGGGGGGGGGTCTCGTGGCGCAGGGGTAGCGGCTTCGGCTGCCGATCCCGATGATGCTATGAGACGCGGGTTCGATTCCCGCCTTATCCACTGAGCTTCTATCGGATGGTGAAGTAAAACGTCGGTCCCGGTTTCTCCTGTCTCGTCAGAGGCGCTGGAGCAGAAATCCCACATTAGAGGAAGGCCATGCCCCGGGGGGCGTAGTGCCAATAGTTTCGTTTTTTTGGTTGAAAGCCAAAACAACTTGGGAATAAAAAAATTTTATGGAAGAATAACTCCAACTTCAATAAAAAAAAAATCATAACGACGAATAACAAATCCTGTTATAATTAACATAAAATGTTATTAGCCTAGTATTTTCAAACATCATTTTTTTTATTCCCAAGTTATTTCCGTCTGCTCGGGTAAGGCCAAAGGGAGCTTCAGTTTCGTCATACCTTCACGAAACGGACGCGATTACTGACAGCATCTTCTAAAAAGGTCGAGTTGTGATTTGAAGTCTTTGTCTCCCGCCCTTCAGAAGTCAGGCAGCAAAAAATAGATAATCTAATCTAATCTAATCTAATCGAACACAAGCGCAGCCAGTCCGAAGAAAGCATCCGGGAAGAACTTATGGTTAGATTAAGCCTCAAGTTCCTTCTTGTCATTATTAATGATTGCAGTACTTTCGAGAACCCCCGAAGTGTATTACACTCATTAAAGCGGCCCGGCCTACTGCGTTGCATTAACCGCAAGAGACATATTCTATGAACGGATCCCACATTTCATAGAACCATCAGGGGAAGAAGAAGGAGCCGGGGACATACCGTACCAACCGGTTCGAGTTATTTATAGATTATAATGGTGTCTGGTGTGTAGGGGAATCGTTGGGGAAAGGGGTCGTGCATAAACCACGTGGTCTCCTTAGGGGGGGGAGGGGGGTCCGAAATACGACCGAAAAAAACCATGAAAAGCCATGGGGGGAGGGGGGGGGTTGACGGCTGACCACGTGGCATTTCAAAAAAATATTTTCTATGAAAAAAACATAAAAAATATGCTCATTAAGTTTACTTATATGCATACATTTTTTGTTACACTTTAAAACCAAACAATTATTGTGTTTAGAATTATCACTTTTATTTAAAAGCCACAACATTTTCCAATTCAATATTTAATTATACAGCAATTCCATGCCAAATAGGGAATCGGTTGTACCCGACCCTATCCGATTTCAATGAAACTTTGTAGACATGTTATCCTACGCTTATATAAGCCATTTTTGTGTATATGGAGCCAGTTCCACTCGATAATGACATTTGAGAAGGGCGTAAGTGTTTTAAATATTTTTGTAATTCGGAATTTAAAAATTTCTGTATCTCGAAGCCGTTGCAATGTTGCATCTTATCAAAAAGTGGTCAGAGACAAACTTGTAGGAAATTTGACGGGCTTTCCGAAAAAAATACACTGAAAGAAAAAAAACACTCTACTTTTAAGAGATTTTTAGATTTTTAAGTTTAAAAGTCAAATTTGAGGGGGAGCCCACGATTTTTTTTCGTTCAAAATTTTTGTGAAGATAGCCTAAGATGTTACAAAAAGACTCACGAAAAATGCAGGATGGAGAAACTCACCTAAAAAAATACAAAAATCATTTACTGAAACTGTGTTTTTGAAAAGTGCTCTAAACGTCAAAATTTTCACAAACCGATAGCGGAAATCGATTCTCCAGACAATTTTACATAAAAGTCTCCATATTGACCATTGTCCTAAGTCCAATCCTTGTGAAGTTACAGCGGTTTTAAAAATAAAAATGCTGAAAAATAGGTTTTATGATGGTTTTTGGCAATTTCTATATGACAGACTTGGTTTTTCAGTCTCGTAAATATTTTTACCGGAAAGCTCGTCCAATTTCCCATAAGTTTGTCTTTGACCACATTTCAATTGGATGTATGGGCTTACAGATATAAGCTAATTGCATTGCTCAAGATATATATCTTTCGGCTGATTCATATCAATATCTGCTACTGAATGATCACTTTTTAATACTTATTCCTACAAAAGTTCAAAAGTTGTTAAAAAGTAAAGTGAAAGTATCCAATGTTAATATACCCTAAAAATGCAAATAAAATTTCCTTTTTAAAAAATGTGCTTGAGAATTTGCAATGAAAGTAGATGTAGTCTTCAATATTTCTATTTTCGAACAATTTAAAAATATATATTGCTGACGATTTATATAAGATTTTCGTAACAAGGCAAAAGACTAAATATGTATTGTAAATGTAGTGTTTAAAAATGATTCTCTGAAAAAAGTATATTTTAAAAATCATAGATCGGTGATTATTGGTCCTATAAGTAATCGAAGAATTTTTATCGATAGATTTACTTTTGACACTAAAAACAAACTCAATATATTTTGTCTCTCCTCTTTCATGCAAGATTTTTTAGTAAAAAGAAACTTAAAACTCACTGCTACATTTGCAAGTGAAACGTCTAACATTAGAAAATATCCCGTCACGAAAAAAACGAACGATACTTACTTTGAGATTCACCGAAAATTGGATGAATATTTTGGTCTAAAAGGTATTCCTTACTCCATAGGTTGCATAATTCGGATTGTTATATTACATAATATTTCATAAAATGCACGTAGTACTATAAAAAAAATCATAAAATACACGTATTTGTACGTAAATACTCGTAAACGTGTACCTTCGGCAAAGTTGTAGGTATTTTGTTTTAATGTTAATAGGGTCCATCTCTTGAGCCAAAAAAAAACATGAGCACATTTTGCTGCAAGGATTTTAGGAAAAGAACGAACTTCAAGCAAAAATTGTTTTTCTTTCTTAATTAATTTAAAGATTAAGAAAAAAGGGGCCAAAGGTGCCCTTTCCTGAAAATATTTGTCTTTCTTTAAGCTTAGAAAATGTCAGATAACATACATTAACATTTCAACTCCCAACTCCTTAAAAAAGATGGAGACGTAATTTCAACTCGCAGGTTCTCGGGTATAACTCAACCAATTGGGACAACTCTTTTTTTTTGAGTGAGTTATAAGGATGTCTAGATGATCCAAAAATTTGGCAGAACTCGATTTGATCAAATTTGTAATTTATGTGATTAAAAACGTCGTTCCAACTTTTTTTTGCTATTGTAAAAAAAATCGCCCAAAATTGCGCGGAGACAAGCCCGAAAAACCTGAGAGTTGAAGTTACCGTTCCTACTTTTTAGGGAGGCTTGGGCATCCGTGTATGTTGGACATGCGTTGGGTGTCCCAGTGTTAGAAATTTTAAAGATATCGTTGATTGAAAAAATAACTTATTTTTAATTATTTTTTTTCAATGTTTCAAGGCAAAATCTCAACAACCAAAAGTTGGATCAAAAATCATAAATCGTAGATAATTTCCTGATCTTTCAGATAACCTATTTAAACAATTGAAAAAAAATAATTATAAATCAATTCCAAATTTTAACTTAATCTTTTCTTTAAATTTATCAAAACTACGTTTCGATAGCATATTTAACTTAAAGTAAGAGTAAGAGATTTGAGCAGTTCTCTACGAAATCGGCCTTTTTTTAATTTTATTTTTTGTATTTTTTAATCCGTCTGAAACTTTTTTGGTGCCTTCGGTAATGCCCAAAGAAGCCATTTGGCATCATCAGTTTGTCCATATAATTTTCCATACAAATTAGGCAACTGTCCATACAAAAATGATATATGAAAATTAAAGAATCTGTATCTTTTGAAGGATTTTTTTGATCGATTGGTGTTTCGACAAAGTTGTAAGTTTGGATAAGGATTACGCTTAAAAAAATTATACAAGGTAATTTTTTTTTGTTGTTTTTTAATTTCACTTTTTCTCACTAAAACTTGATTTGCAAAAAAAAACATTTTTTATTTTTTTTATTTACTGATATGTTGTTTTCGAAAAGATAAATTTCACGAATGTTTCATATTTTAACATTGTAAATCGGACCATTAGTTGCTGAGATATCGACATTAGAAAATGATGGGTTGTGTGGGTGAGACTTGGAAAACATCAATTTTCCTGTTTTTAAACCTTTGCATGGCAATATCTCAGCAACTAACGGTCGTATCAACAAAGTTCAAAAAAGCAAAATATAGAAAATCTCAGCTTTTAAAAATATTGAATTTCAAAAGTGGGCAAACATGGGTTCTAATTTAAAAAAATAAATAACTGCGAATATAACTTAAAAACGGTGCACTTAATCAAAATTTCACTAAATTTTTTTATTACAAATTTGATTTTACATCGAAAAATGAAGTTGAAAATTTTTTGCGACCAATATTTCATTTTTTTTAAATCAATATTGATTCAAAAAATTATAACTCAGTCAAAGATTTTTTGCCCGTTCTGGAAATTTCTGAAATGTTGGCATTTGATGTCCACTAAAACATATCAGAAAATAAAAAAAAATAAAATAGTGTTTTTTGCAAATCAAGTTTTAGTGAGAAAAGTGAAATTAAAAAAAATTACTTTGTATCATTTTTTTCAGTGTAGTCCTTATCCATACCTACAACTTTGCCGAAGACACTAAACGATCAAAAAAATCCTTCAAAAGATACAGATTTTTGAATTTTCATATATCATTTTTGTATGGACAGCTGCCAAATTTGGAAAATTATATGGACATACTAGTGATGCAAAATGGCTTCTTTGGGCATACCGAAGGCACCAAAAAAGTTTCAGCTGGATTAAAAAAAATGAATGATCGAAATCTCAGAGATCTCTTTTATGAAATTATAAAGATGTTTGCAAATCATACACTAAAACAATTTGGCCGTCCATGCCTGAAAGAATGATTTTTAGCGCGTTGTCTACAACTTAAACATTTATTATTAAACATTTAATTTCTTATAGAAAATTTTGATAATACAATAATTCAAAAAGCTAAACAACAATAAATTCTATTTGACCGAATGTCATCCCCTCTAAGGGTGAGATTGGGTAAATTTTAAAACGATTGGCATTTATGAACGGTGTGATTATACTTAGTCATATTCTGGAAAAATGTTGGTAAATAATTCTAGAACATTCCCCAACATTGTTTATTTCGATATAATTTGAAATGTTTTCATTATGTTAAAATAACAACAGTTATTTCGTTTTTAAACCCAAAGTCACCGCCACTAACGGTATATCATTTGTAGATAAAAAATTTTGAAATCTATACTAATTTGGTTTTTTTTAAAGATTTATCACCTGGGACAAAAAAGCCACGTGGTCATATAGGGGGGGGGGGGGGGTTGGCGTGAAACCACGAAAAACCATGAGGGGGGAGGGGGGGGTCAAAAATTCTAGAAAAAAAGGCCACGTGGTTTATGCACGACCCCAAAGGATTGTTGTATTATATAGTAAATGACCTTGTGACATTATTTCACCACTACGGATTAATTCACTCAAGGAGTATTAATCCCTTGGTGGCCGAATGGCTAGAGCATCCGACTTCCAATCCAAAGGTGTGAGTTCGAATCCCACCTGATTCTATGCGTTTTTTGTTCATATTCAAAGTTCATTTACAGTCGGAAAATTTCAAGGAGACCGGTCGGGAATCGAACCCTGAACCTTCCGCTTATGAGGCGGGAGCCGTAGCCATTAAGCCACGGGCCGGTCTCAGGCAGCAAAAAATAGATAAATAAATTAATTAATTAATTAATAACATAAAAATTTAACTTTCATTGAAAACTATCAATAATACATTGAAAAACGTCTAAAGGCTTTTGATTTTTACTACAAATTATGATTTTTTTTGAATAATATTTTGATTAATTCTTGGAAGAAATAAGGGTTATTTTTTATTGTGTATAGTGTCCATGTATTCTCATTTCATAAAAAAATGTTTTTCAAATAGATCAGAAATTCCTACAATTCCAGAGTTTTTTTTAATAGGTCCTATAAACATTTGAAAGACAATAGCTTATTGGACCTTTAAAAAAACTCAAGAATTGTCATTGTCATTGTTGCTGAAGAATTAAAAAAAATCGGATGGAGTGTTTTCGAGATAGAGCATTGCAATGAATTTAAATTGAGAAAATAAAAAAAAATTATGTCCTTTTTTTTCAACTGACGATATTTCACGAATTATTGGTCCAACTTTCATTTAAAAAAAATTAATCCTGCATAAATTTTTCCTATGTTTCGAATTAACATAGTTTCAAAATTGCAAACTGTAGCATAACTTTTCATAAAGGATTGAATTTCCTGTTTCCCTGGATAATTGCTCTCTTATTCAAAATATTTTGGCATAACGATACTCAAAATTAAATTCAATTCCATTAAAAAGTATGCACTTCAAAGTGTTTTGATTAGTTTCTGTTTTTGTTAAAATTTGGAAGATTTTAAAAATAAAATCAACTTTATTTGTTAAATTATTTTGAAGAGAGCCAACTGGCGAAGGCAATACAAAACAAATCATATCGACTTGAACATGATTTTAAAAATCTATGGTTTTGAAAACTATGCCATTTTTTCAGTATTTTTTCGATAACTCTTTTAAACAAGTTTCATAATTTTAATAAAATAATAAATTTTAACTTATTGAAATAACATGTTTTTGACTTTGTGATCATCAAAGTTTACAGAAATCATGCTTAAATAGATTGAATTACAATAAATTAAACTGTGCAAACTTTTATTTCCAAATATTGAAATGAAAGCATTTCTTTTTCAAAATTATCAAAATTTTACAAATTGATTTTTGCAATTCCGTCATGAAACTCTTTACTTTTCCTGTAATTCTCGAGTGACGAAACGGTCTACTTTTATCTACCAAAAATAACAGAATGGAAAATTAATACCTTTTAATACCAGTGCTGAAAAGTAGTAATGGGTGCTGAAAAGTTGAACTTTTCAGCACTAGTATCGAAAAGTAACATTTTTCAGCATTTTTTAGTTAAGAACGGTGAATTTACTTAACACATGGATGTTTAACATAAAATTTCATTCAAAAAGCGTTTTTCGGAATTGCAAAAAAAATGTAAGCAACTCGTTGCAAAACTTGTTTTTTTAAGCACTCGTCGTATTTATTCAACTCGGTAACCCTCGTTGGATAAATATACGACACGTGCTAAAAAAATCTTCTTTTTGCAACTTGTTTCATAAACTACTATTCTTAAGAAAATGGAAAAGTCGTAACATTGAAAATTAATTTTTGCCACTTTAATTTTTTTAATATTTCTAAGAGTTCACATAAAAAAAAATCATTCGACACAGTATAAAAAAAGGTAAAAATTAGAGGTAGGCAAAACCGCTCTTTTTTTGGAGCCGCTCATTTTTGTTCGCTCATTAAAAAGAGCCGCTCTTTTGAACGGCTCTTTCGCTCTTTTCCAAAATTTGGATTTTTAATGTTATTTCACATTGGACTTTTATAAATTAATTGATAAAACAAATTTAACCTGAAAACGAGAAGATGCCCTTGAAAACCATAGGTCTTTGTTAAAATTTCTACTTGAACCTAAACATTCGAGTAATTTGAATGGCATCCAAACTTTAATCTAGGATGCTGGAAAATATGTTTTTAATTTTAAAATTGCGTTTATTTCTGCAAGGATTGAACTAATGCTGATATTTTATTTTGAGAAAATATTTTTTTCATTTATTTTTTTCAAAAATCTCTAAACTATTCAGAAGATTTTTGGTAATATTTTACAAAAAAATTAATTTGAGATCCTCAAATTTGTATTCCGGTAATACTTGTACAATCAGTTGTACAATGAAAAGTTTTTTTTTTATTTTGTTCAGGTAATCATTTACTTTTGGGATTAATTTTTATAAGTTCAATACTACATTTTTTGGAAAATCAATTAATTATATTTATTACATAAATCATGCCATCTTGAAATGGTTCTTACAAAAGACCGAAGTTTAAAAAAGTTTCGTGAGCCACGATTCGTTCGCTCTTTTTAGTGAACCGGCTCTTTGAGCGGCTCGCTCTTTTTTTGCCCACCTCTAGTAAAAATATCTTCTAAAAATCACATTACTAGCATTCGGTTAAACACATTTTTTTCAAGGTTAAATATTTCTTTCTGTCTTTATGGATATTTTTGTTTGAAGGGATATAGAACTTTAAAAAAAATTACCAAATTATTTTAAAAAAATCCTAAATTCTAATTAAACGGACATTGCAACATTCTCAAAAACAACAGCAAAGAAAAAATATTAGGATGGGAAAATGAAAAAAAATCTTATAATTCGAGCGGAAACGCAAGGAAAATAAATCTTTTTATATTTTTCAAGTGTATGTACCTAGAGTTTATATGTTTGGCAGGTTAACGATTCGATCCTCTATTTTTCCAATTTGCGGTTTTCCACTATTTCTACTAATTGTTTTGCCAAACTTTATTTAAATGGTGAACAATGTGCTAAAGTTGTAGAAAAAAAGTTTTCAACATCGACAACCAAGACTTAAATTTTGTTGAGAAATGTTATCGATGATGAAAATAACACGTGTTTTTTATTTTTTTCAACATTATTTTTTTCAAATTCTCTTACAAGTACTCCGAGAACTTCAGAAGAAATTTTCCTGAAAAAAAAAAAAACTGAAAATAAACCACCAATCTCTTTGAATTGAATTGAATTTGAAAGCTTGAATTGATCTAATCTAATCTAATCTAATCAGACCCTAGCGCAGCCAATCTTTCGAAGGGATCCTGGAGAGTGCCTTAGGTTAGATGACGCCTAGCACTCTTCTTGTCATTTATTAACATTTGTAGTGCGCCATTGCATTAGAATGCATTGAAACATCACAAGCGTTAAACTGCCCACCATTGAAAAAACGGCTAATATCCACTTTTGGCAAAAACGAGATATTAGCACCAGGTGGTAGAGGATGTTCCAACGCATCTTCTGGAACTTGAATTTTACTGAAATAGTGCTTAGACTTGGCTGCCGATGCGAAAAACCAAACGGCTAATATGCCACTCTTATGGGAAATTGCCTTGACGGAGATTTTGTCACAAACACTAAAACGCGTTTTTCTCGGAATACTTGATTTGGCATAATAGCCGAATTTTCAATTATGGGCAGTAAAGCGGCCAGGCCTACTGCGTAAAGCCGTATCGCAGAGATGACTCGTAATTGGGTTGAGTTTGAGCACTGAGTGTTCAAACAACAACACAATTCTGAATCGACAGGGGAGGAAGAAGCGTGGGGACACACCACCATACGCTCCGAGATTTGGTTGTATTCGTTGGGAGCACCATGCTAAGAAGGTTTGGTACTCCGGGACCCTCTGGGATGGGACATTGTATTTCCACGAATGCCCTGGACACTATTTGCCGTGGTTATAGCGCCACAACTCGCTCTCTGTAACAGTAGTCCTAATTCCAATCCACGCTCACCAAGTCGTCATGGCCTAGTGGTTAGCATTTTTGCTTACCAATCCAAAGGACGGGGGATCGAACCCCGCCTCGAGCGACTTTAATTTTTTGATCATATTCATTATTCCAAATTTCTGTGTTCTTAACTTTCTCGTTGGGAGCAGATGGGAATCGAACCCAGAACCATTCGCTTACAAAGCGAACACCGTAACCAGTCAGCCACGGCCGCTCCTCTAATTGAATTTGAAAGCTTGAATTGAAAAGATTAAGTATCAATTTCGTGAATTACTATTGAAATCATATCGGCTATCCGAAACCGATCAACGATTCTTTTTTCATTATTTGATTATCTGAATTTTAAATTAAAACCTTTGGATGATCGAAATTAGAAAAAATCTAATTTCGTATAATTGAGCCTAGATTCCATTTTTAAACTTCTCATATTGACCACCCTCCCCTACCCGTTCAAACCTTACGAACCGCCCAGCCCGGAAACCGGCAATAAAAACGCAAATCTTTTTCCACGTGCCGCCGCCACCGCCTCCTTGGATTCACCTGTTGCCGCCGCGCCGCTGTCCAACAAAGTCCGTGGCGCAAGGTGTGTGTGTGTGTGCGCGCGCTGTAGTGGCACCTTAAGATACCGAAAAAAATATGTTTATGAGCGTTTTTACATTGTAATTAGGGTGATAATAAATAAATCATCCACTTATCACCTGTGTGTCCAGGTGCTCCAGCCTTGCGGGGCCGAACGGATGGACGGATGACGGTTTCAGTTTCAGAGGGGAGGGGATGGGTTGGTGGGACGACATGCAAAACAGGGCGGATCCCGAAAGCAACAGCAAAAGCCTAGATTAATTGCTCCTCTTTAGGCCGCCGAGGGGTTTCAACGTCTTAATTTATCACCTGTACACGGACAGCAATAGATCAGGTCCTCCCCCCCCCCCCTCCTTTCTGTAGGTTTCAGGATGTTAAGGGTGCATTACGTGCAGGGACAGGAAGAATTATGTTGTAGATTTATGCTAATTTTATGTGAAACTAAAACGTTGTCATTTCGCTTCGGGCAGGATGATCTATATCGCGTGACTGGTGGTGATTTTTATTACTCGTCCTCTGTCAAGTTGGCACAGTTGAAAGCAAATTTTAAAAATTCCCCTTGATGAAGTAGTAATATTTGTTAGTCTTTTTTAGTTGTGCAACTAGACCGGTTGAGACAACTGCATCTGCCTAGAGTGTGACGATGCAGATGATGACGATGGTGTAAAGAGGCAGAGTTCACACCGACGCCAACTTCTGGAGACACTCGACTCGAGAAGACTCAACAACAACATCATGTCAAAAGATATCGACTCGAATTAATCTTAATGGTACGTTGGATTTATGGCACCGCGATGGAAATCTGCAATGTTTTGACGAGTGAGAAAGGAAAGTAAAGAAAGACACTATTGCTTTTTGGGGATTTCAATAATAAGTCTTGTTGATCTTTATGGCAATGTTTTCATGCGTTTTATGGCTTTTTCAACTTGAAAATTGTAGGGTACTTGTTGCTACTTTGAAACTTCTATCGTTTTAATATCGTTAGCCAACACGAAGTGGAGCATATTTCCTCGAATTCCGGAAATGGATTTTAATTGTATTTTTTAATTTGGCTCAAACTTTGTGGGTTTATTCCTTATGACCAAAGAAGCCAATTTGTGACTTTGGCTCACCCATATAAGTCTTTGACAGTTGTCCATTAGGGTGGTCCAAATCTGGGTACCCCCGGTACCAAGGGTGTGCCTCCCCTGAAAGCAAAGATTGACCTGAAGTCCAAATTTGAGCCCATTCTGACCACTGGAACCAATCCTTCTATGCCCTTGAAGTTTGTGTGGAAAAAAACTTCAAAATGTATTGGGAAAAGCAACTGATTCAGTTTGTTACCTGTGCATGGCAAAACAGTTGTTAAATTTTTACCAATTCTGGTAAGATATGAAATCTCCTGGATTAGACCATTTTTAATTAGCTCCGAAAATGAGAGTTTTTAACGCAATCGGCTCTAAGGAGTATTTGGATTTGAACCACCATACTATCCAAATAAAAATGGTACGTCAATATTCAAAAATCTGTGTCTTTGAAGGAATTTCCTGATCGATTTGGTGTCTTGGACAAAATTGTAGGTCTTAATGAAGTCTACTAAAAAAAACACTTCTGCATTTTTATTTCTTTTTTTTTAATCTTGTCTTTTTTCACGTTTTACTACGGATCCAACAATATCTGAATGCAACCAAATTTACTGAAATTTCGGATGATAGCTTTTTTATCGAACGAAGTTGACTTTATAGTTGTCGTGTCGGCCACCATTGCTAGTACCAACCACTAGTGTCTTCCTTTTTATCTACAAGGACTTCGCCGCCCTGAGCTTCTAAGTGTATGAAAGTATGGCACGGAGCGACGGCGCCGAATACCCATATTTACACAAAGAATTTTTAGAGCGCCCGCCGCGGGATTCGAACCGGCGGCCTCTGGATTGTGAGTCCAGTGCGCGGTCCGATTGATCCACACGGGCGGGACCAGTAGCTTTTTTATCATTATAATATAAAAAAAGACACTTTACCATAATTTGGAATTCCTGTTATTTGTGTAGGCTCGTATGATATTTTCAGAGCATATAACGAAGTTAAATTTTGCAAATTACTTTTAAAATAATCCCTTATAAATCAAATACGTATTGTTATTATAAATAAAACAAATATTTTTTTCATTTTGCAAAGCATTTTGTTTGAAAAATACCTTTGTTATTTACTCAAGACTTGTATGATGAGTCTTCATACAAATAATTTAATTTAAAATTTGCATTTCAGAGCCTATCATTTTCGTATGGTTTTTAAGAACCATTTTCCTACCATTAACTAAAAACATATTTAAAAAAAAAATTGGCCTGAAAGGGTTAAAGTCAAACTAGAAAAAAAATGAATCTTCATTTATATTTTCGATTTGAAAAAATCGCTGATTTGGCAGATTTACATATAAAATTTTCACCGTGAATCTATGTACCAGTTGAAGAAGTCGATTCAAAGTAAATAATAATCGAAAACGAAATTCTCAATTTATTTTTTTAAATCATATTTTCAAAATTCGAAGCCATTCTATTCAAATAAATGAAGCTCAAAGGCATGAGTGAAGGTGGGTCTACGAGGTCGAATTGAGAAGTTCATTTTTCGAGTGATTTTATAGTCTGTCCTCAGTTAGGTGACGAAGGCAAATTTCTATTCATCTCGCTGATATTTTTTCAGAGCATTATTTGGATTCTTTTAATAATTTTTCACAAGACTCATTATTTAATTATATTTTTTTATATTTGGTAATCTTTTCATTTATTCAAGGCGCTCAGAAAAGTTTTCTTGTTCAATCATATTTAAAATTAAGCTTTATAAGTCATTTGGTACTTTCAGAAAACATAAAATTTGTTTTTTTATTAGGCCGTTGCAAATATTTTTCATAGTTTATGTCGCCCCCCCCCCCCCCTCTTCAAAATCGGTCTGAAAAATCAGGAGGCAAAAAAATTTTTTTTTTCAAAAAACTTCAAAATTTCAAAGGAAATAGAAGTCTAACCAACCGAAAACAATTAGAAATGCATTTTCCGGCATTCAAAATCATATTTAGCATGTCTTGGATCGATCAAAAATATTTTCAATTTATGTGAAAATCCAATGTACAGCACAGCAAAAAGTTTTTTTTCGGCGAAAAAAAAATCTCTTCAATACTTGCATATTTTGAACACTAATGATTGCAAAACAACTGGGCAGGTGTATAATGCATTTTAAAACACTGTTTTCATTCAAATGTTGAGACCAAGGCTTGTAATTTCAATTTTTATATTTTTTTATTTTTTTGCCCCCCCCCCCCCCCCCTCGACCCCGACCAGAGTCGAGGGACATAAACTTCAAAAAATATTTGCAGCGGCCTTATGTAACTTAATTTCGACTATTAAATTTAATTTATTTTTTTCCCAGGCCCAATCAGAGGAAAAAACTTTATTTAAAATTTCATACAAAATGTTATTTTTCTTTCAAGTAAAAAGTATCACAACATGTTTTACACATTATAACAGTTTGTTACTGTTAAAAATTGCCAAATTTCATTGAATTCATGATTATTTTCCCTAGAATTTTACGTCTTTTTCTGTACTGTGATTTCAAAAATCAAAATTTGTAAATGCCTTAAAGTGCCACATTTGGCCGATTGAACAATGTTTTTTTTCTGGAAGATTTATATTTTGAGCAATAGTTACTTTTTTGGGAAAATTTTGAAGAAGCAAAAATTTGGGCAACCTTGTCTCTAAATTGATACCGTAAAACGGGGTGACTTTGATAGCCGGGGTGACTTTGATAGGCTTGAGATTTTTCCGCAAAATGAAGAGTACAAATAAATTACATACGGATTGTTTTGTAATCATACTGACCGGGGTAGAGAAGTGTTCAAAGTACCTAAAGAAGAACTTTTCATAAAATTTTGAAAAGTTTAAATAGTTAGTTAACTATAACTAAGAAAATGTTGATGAAAGGCTTCATTTAAAACTTCTCAAAGTGTCATGATTTTATCAATGAACATAATTTTGAATCGGGAAACGGAATGCATTTTCGGATTCTTTGGACAATTTTCCACTAGGAAATGGTAAAAAAAGTTTGTAAATAATAAATTAAATGTGTTTTTAAAAAACATTTCAATAAAATCTCCAAATTTAAAGGCAATTTCAGTTGAACAAATTTCATGTAAAATGTGAAAACTTGTGATTCGTGCTTTGAATTTAGTATAAAATGCAATATAAATCGATAATTTTGTAAACACAACTAATTTTCACTAATTTAAGGAAAAATTCCAACATTTTAACAATTTTACCTGAAATTTATATGTATTTTGTTAAAAAGAACATAAACTTAGTTAACTAAATATAAACATTGATTTTCTTTCTTTAAAACTGTATCAGCAACCTTAGTGATGGTACATTTGACGTAAAAATAAAGTTTGAACGCTCCAAATCTGACTTTAACAAGAAAAACTACGACTATCAAAGTCACCCCGGAATTTCAACTAAGAATTTTTAACGTAACTATTTTTCCAATTACTATTGAAAAAACTTTTTTTCAAAAATAGTGCATGGACTTTGTGTGGCATACCCCAGTACATGTTTTAAAAATAATAATCTTGAGAAAAACCTTGACAGTTGGAAAATATTCCAAAAACAAATTGAAATCCTATCAAAGTCACCCCGGTTTACGGTACATGTTGTTGAAAATATGTGGAGGACTCTACCTTTTTGAAACCAGTAACTACTTCTTTTTATATTGTTGTATTTCATAATAAAAAATAAACAAGTGCAATTTTTGTTCCTACAAAAAAATCTTTCTTCCAATTGTTATATGTTTATCTTCTTTTTTGCTTTTTTCTTAAATTTTTTTGTTGATATTAAATCATATTATTTGGTCCTTACATTTCAAGTCGTGATCTTTTGTGATCAATGCTTTCTAAAATACCATGGATTGAAAATAGAGGGTCAACTGAAAAGAACCATTTTTTTTGTATTTTTCATTCTTTGAAAGTCCTTATTACAGCAACATAAGGTTCGATTAACAATGTCCAAAATGCAAACTGTAGAGCAAGCAAGCTTTTCTCAGCATTTCGAATATATTTTTTCAAAGATGGATGCATAATATTTTGAAAATTAATATAAGACCAGTTTTTTTTTAATAATTTAAGCTAAAAATGGCTGTAACTCAAAAACGGTGCACTTTATCAAAATTCTACAATAGTTCTTATCGATTTAGAATTTAATTTTTACATCTAAAAATGAATTTTCATTTTTTTTGTGTGTATTTTCGATACTTTCTAAAAGAAAAACTTTATTTTTTACAAAAAAACATGACTTGGAAAACAAAACGTCCGTCATACCCTTAAGCTCAAAAGTTGGCACTTTTTGTCTACTAAAACATATCAAAAATGCAAAAAAAATCGAAGTTTCAGCGTTTAACTGTTTTTTTTTTGTCCTAATTATAACCTAAAACTTTGCAGAAACCATCAAATTGATCAGAAAATCCCTCCTCAAGATACAGATTTTAGAATGTTTTCATAGCTCTTTTCTATGGACTATGACAATCAGAATTGTTTGCCAATTTTAAAGGCGCGATTGTGTTGTTGAGAGTCATGACCCTTAGTTTCGTAAATATATTCATAGTTTTATTGATTAGTTGTTTGATTATGTATTTTATAAATGAATCATAACACTCTGTGGTAATTTAAAAAAAAAAATCTTGTATAATTACTTTTGAAACTACAATTTTAGAGTTTTGCCCAACAATTGGAGAAACATAATATTTTATTTTTCTCGCCTTTTAAAATTCCAAGAAATGCAAAACCACTATAATAACCAACAGTTACTGCGAAATCAGATGGTTATTGTTGCACATTCTTCGATTCGTTTCATTTTGCGCTCAATTTAGCGGTGGAGAAAAAAGGCAAATCTGTAATTTGATGTCGACTGCAACCATGCCGCTTCCAATGCGGTAATGGTAATGGTAATGTTTGCACGTTTTCGGCTCCGGTGTGCATAATTAAATTTAATGTTTCCCCCCCTCGCATGGACCAATCGCATTTCGGATCTCGGTGGCGCAGCAAAACAATTGGCCGTTTGTCGGCGTGGTCATCATCATTTTTGTGGTGGCCAACTCGTTAATCGTGACTTGCGGGCCCAAATTGACGTTTCTGCTGGGTTGAATAAGGGGCCACTAAAAATGAGAAATGAACTCTGTGTGCAATTCGGAAGAAATGCGCGCCTTTTATTGCGATTTGCGTGATTTAAGGGGAATTGTACTGTTTTGCATCTGCGATGTTAAGGGGAATTGTACACGCAGCAGACGTGGAGTTATTGTTCTTAGGAGGAATAATCTCAGACCGGTGGCCTACTAAGCTCCACTTGCATCTCGGGCATGACAGCTGTCAACGAGACACGCTGAAGTCACAATATCGGGTCGGGTTGCTGCGTTACTTTATCTGTCATGTTGTCGGATTAACGACGCCAACTGGGGGGATGCGCGTGTCGTTATCGAATTAGCATCGGGTTGCACTGTTTCGTACCAAACCGGAGAAGACCAAAAGGACCAATCGATCCGCCAAGTCGTCACCGCCGCCGCCGGTTGATCCGGTAATTTATGTTCGTTTTGCATGGAAAGGCAATAAAAGCTGTCTGCATATCCTCGCTCGCCGATAAACGCGACGTAAATCTAGGTGAGATGTTTTCATTTGCACTTCGGGACTTCGATGATCCAAGCAAGCCGTGCCGGCTAGAGACATCTGGCAGTCCAAACTCGTCCGTTTGGATTAAAATTCAAAGTGAGAAAACGAGCAAACCCGTTCCACCTCTGTTTATCTGTGGAGACGACTCTTTAGCTGCAGCGGGCGCGGATTACTTTGATTGATCTCTTCATTGGCACCTCTCCCAAGCCGATGAATCCCATCGCAAGCCAGCCCATCGCTAGACCATAGGAGTAAGCCCAGAAGCCCCGACTACTACGATTGAGCAAAGAAATAAAATAAAAAGAGTAGGGAAAAAAACAGACAAACCTATTTGCCCGGACTGACATTTCCACGCTGAATTATTCATTAGAATGCAACCGTGGTCGTGCCTTAACGGGGAGCTCTTTTTTCTGTGAGCTTCGTTCAAGCAGTAGCTTTGAAGAAGAGACCCGCGGGCCTGCTTAGATCTGCGCGCGGAAAGAAATTGCGACGACTCTATGAATAGTCAATTTCAGACGCAATTGCACAAATATCTGGGACCGTTTGAGTGCGCACATGCGCAAATGTGGTTCTTAAGGGGCATCATCTCTTGGGAAAATTGTCCGATTCATCATTCCGATGACCGATTTGGCGTCTCCTCTAAATCATCCGTTTTGAATTGTTGAGCAATTGAGGCAGGCTGTGTCGTGACGGTTGTGGGCAATATTAATTGCACCTGTCAGGCGATGGGCTTTTGATTGATACTGACGTTTTGGCATTTTTATGGGAAGCATACCATGTTTGCATAAACGGCCTATTTGTACAAACAGCAAACTGAGGAAGGCGCTATCAAGTTTGTTTATTTACTAAACAGCTAGAGGTGGGCAAAACCGCTCTTTTTTAGGAGCCGCTCATTTTCACTCGCTCTTTAAAATGAGCCGCTCTTTTGAACGGCTCTATCGCTCTTTTGTTTTTTAAAATTGTTGGAAAGCTTATTTTAAAGAATGGTGTGTTTTTTGATGTTTTTATTAGACTTTTATACAAAAAGCTAAAAACGAGAAGATTCGCTTGAGAACCATAGGTCTAAACGTTCGAATGGATGGATGGGAAAAGCACCCAAACTTAAATCTATAATTTTGGAGAAAATTGCTATTAATTTTACAAAATTGCGTTTATTTGAGAAAATGTTCTGCGAACTCTTTTCTACATTCTTATTTAATCAAAAAGTCTACATTTTACACGCACGTGCTCTCTCTCAGGTTCAAACTCTCTCACGAGCTTGCTCGCCTGCCTGCCTGCCTGTTTACCTACAAGCGCGCGCTGTTTCTCTGCTTGGACTTTTGTCGTCGTCGTCGTTTTCGTTTGCTATCCGCTGCGCTGCGTTCTTGACATGTTTTTTTTATAATTTTGAACTTTTGAATTGGATAATTATGGCGCCTTCCACAGGTAAAAAAGTAAAACAGTTGCTTTTCTCCATACATTTTGACGATTTTTCCCATACAAACTTTAAGCGATTGGAGGGAGGGGTTCCCGTGGTCAGAATGAGCTCAAATTTGGAATTTAGCCTAGTGATGGGTCAATCTTTGATTTCAGGGGGTAGCCCCAAAAAAGTCCGGATTTGGACCACCCTAGTGTACATAATACTGACAAATTTGACATAATTTATAAGTATTAAAAAATTTAAATCACGTTATTAATCCTCAAAAACAAATTTCATGCTACATTTTGTTGGAAATTCAATTAAAGATATTTATGAACTTTAAAATAAACAAAAGTTTAAAAATCATTCCATCTTGGAACGGTTCTTTCAAAAGACCAGTGCTTCAAAAAAAACCGCAGCTCTTTTTTTGTGAGCCATGGTTCGTTCGCTCTTTTTAGAGAAACGGCTCTCTGAGCGGCTCACTCTTTTTTTGCCCACCTCTACTAAACACTAAGGACTAAAGTTAAGTATTTAAGTATTTTAGTATTTTAGTACATATTTTAGTATTTTAGTATTTTAGTATTTTAGTATTTTAGTATTTTAGTATTTTAGTATTTTAGTATTTTAGTATTTTAGTATTTTAGTATTTTAGTATTTTAGTATTTTAGTATTTTAGTATTTTAGTATTTTAGTATTTTAGTATTTTAGTATTTTAGTATTTTAGTATTTTAGTATTTTAGTATTTTAGTATTTTAGTATTTTAGTATTTTAGTATTTTAGTATTTTAGTATTTTAGTATTTTAGTATTTTAGTATTTTAGTATTTTAGTATTTTAGTATTTTAGTATTTTAGTATTTTAGTATTTTAGTATTTTAGTATTTTAGTATTTTAGTATTTTAGTATTTTAGTATTTTATTATTTTAGTATTTTAGTATTTTAGTATTTTAGTATTTTACTATTTTAGTATTTTAGTATTTTAGTATTTTAGTATTTTAGTATTTTAGTATTTTAGTATTTTAGTATTTTAGTATTTTAGTATTTTAGTATTTTAGTATTTTAGTATTTTAGTATTTTAGTATTTTAGTATTTTAGTATTTTAGTATTTTAGTATTTTAGTATTTTAGTATTTTAGTATTTTAGTATTTTAGTATTTTAGTATTTTAGTATTTTAGTATTTTAGTATTTTAGTATTTTAGTATTTTAGTATTGTAAAAATGTGTGTTTCCAATCTATAAAAAAAATTGGGGATTTTAGGACCACAGATCGGATAAGGACAACAACGAACGAAGTTGACTTTATAGCTGTCGGCCACCATTGCTAGTACCAACCACTAGTGTCTTCCTTTTTATCTACAAGGACTTCGCCGCCCTGGGCTCCTAAGTGTATGAAAGTATGGCACGGAGCGACGGCGCCGGATACCCATATTTACACAAAGAATTTTAGAGCGCCCGCTGCGGGATTCGAACCGTCGACCTCTGGATTGTGAGTCCAGTGCGCGGACTACAAACTTTAGGGAAAAAATCATAAATTCGTTGATATATTTGCAATTTTGTGACTGTTGCTCAACTGTGATAATGAAGAAAGCACTTTGTGATATTTCTGCCTATTTTTTTTTGAAATCCAGCCTTGAAATTCCGTTTTAGAATGACTCTGCTCTGTTTGTCTGTGCCACCACCATCAAAGGAGTGGATCCTCAATCAACACTCGCCAGCCATTTAGCTCCAGGTTAAGTTTAACATTTTAATTTTCCCCATTTTTGGTGGCACATTTTCCGCCGCACCATCTGCGAGGAGGCCCCTCGGGGGAACCCGGGACAATCTTCGGTCGGACATGCCATCAATCACCGGTGGTGGCGGCGGCGGCGGCACACATCACTATCACATTAACCCACATCTTCGACAAATTTCGGTGCAAATTTTAGGCTGTTTAAACATAACTTAATTCGGTCGTTTAATTTTTTGTTCCAGGTTAGGGTGATGTCCTTTCATGGACCTTAATACAATTATCACTTGTTATTTTTACTACTCCCGTCGGCTAAGCTGGTTTTGGCAAGTGGGTTTAATCTACCTTGCAGGTCGGTGAAGTCTCTCTTGTTTATTTTATTTTTTTGCTATAACAAAAACGGATCTTTTTCAATCTGAATTTTGGTTAAAACAAATTTGACAAGTGTACCTATTTTCGTCAACCTCAATTTCACGGTTCAAAATAACCTTCAGCAAACCCTCAAATATCTCCTGACGAGCCACGACCGATGCATATTTATAATGTCTTTATGGATCGTAATAAGCCCAGTCTCGTCCCGCTGTATTTCTTCTCTAAAGGGATCTTAATTTCGGTCGTTTGGCAACTGAATTGCTGCCCCGGCCATGGTAACCGTGCCGATGTTGGGCCGCGCCAATATGGTGGTTTGATTGGACCATAAAGTTTTACGACGCCGGGCTCGCAGGGCTGTTGCTGTAGATTTACAAATTATGCATGTAAATTTGCGCTTCGCAAATGATGACCATCATACCTCGGCGCGACGCGGTTATTTACTCTGTTTTGGGGTCTTTTACCCATAAAATAAAAAGAAAGAAACATGTTCGCCCTGTCACCCCGGAGTTGAACCCAATCCGTCGCACTTGTCCACCCCAGAAAAACATACAAACAGAATATATTTTTAATGACTTATTAATTACATTTTTGCCCAATTTGGCGGTGCAGTGAATTGTTTGGTGGTTCCCATGGTGATCGTTGTTATCGAACTCTCCGAACCGATACGACGCTTGCGGGAATGGCGAAAAGGTAGCATTAATCTGCTAATTAACAATAAAATACGTATCGAAACAGTGCCCCTGGTGTACGGTTTTTTGCTCTTAGTCACTGCCTCTTATCTTATCAAGCGGTCCGCAGATGACTTACACTGCCGAGACGACAGAAAAAGTCCCACGTTTTCGGTACGGCGACAACAGATGTTGTTTGGTTGTACTGAAAAGTCGATCAATTAGTGGAATTTGTTTTGCTTACAAATTGATTTAGTGGTTCACTCTTAATGAATGCGAAGATAAAATTTTGTGATATGAAAAAAAATATATATGTAAATTTACATACATTTTGAGGTAAAACAAACTTTCAACCTAAAACCAATCCAGCTGTCTCAATCAATTAATTGAAACACCACCAATAAAAACCACCGTGAATCAACAAATTTGCACACACACTCACAAATCAATCCGATTTCACTCAATCGAGTGCGATTTAAACAAACACGCAGAGAGAGAAAGAGTCAAGCCAGAAAAAAATAATCGAAACATAACCTCACATCTGTTTGGTTTTATATCGCGATTTGGGTCCATAAAAATAACCTTTTGGCCGGCGGCGCGGCAACCCCATTGCTAATTGGTCAATTGGGGGCCCCCGTAAAAATTGGTTTTATGGCCGGGGCTGTTTGTTTTGCTGATTTAGAAAAGATTTATTCAAATTGGGTGCGATTTTAAGTGAGCTTGTTTCGATTTGAGTCGATTTTTGCTGGTTGCTTGGGAGATAATTTATTGAAAGTTTTACAATGGATAGATAGGTAAAGATATTTCATAACCATTTGAAAATCATAATCTAATAAACTTAAAAAGTTTTTCCACAACAAAAGTTTTACAGTAAAATTGTCTAATTAACTTTTCCTATTAATCGAGTAAGGGTGGCCGATACTGTTAGGGCACGTACCTGGTAAATACATGATCTAGGGATTGAATCCCAAATTAGGCATTTTATTCTACAACCACTATTGTCACAACATTGCAAAAATATCAATGAGTTTTTAATTTTTTTTCCTAAAGTTTGTAGTCCTTATCCGATCTGTGGTCCTAAAATCCCCATTTTTTATTGATTGGAATACATATTTTTACAATACTAAAATACTAAAATACTAAAATACTAAAATACTAAAATACTAAAATACTAAAATACTAAAATACTAAAATACTAAAATACTAAAATACTAAAATACTAAAATACTAAAATACTAAAATACTAAAATACTAAAATACTAAAATACTAAAGTACTAAAATACTAAAATACTAAAATACTAAAATACTAAAATACTAAAATACTAAAATACTAAAATACTAAAATACTAAAATACTAAAATACTAAAATACTAAAATACTAAAATACTAAAATACTAAAATACTAAAATACTAAAATACTAAAATACTAAAATACTAAAATACTAAAATACTAAAATACTAAAATACTAAAATACTAAAATACTAAAATACTAAAATACTAAAATACTAAAATACTAAAATACTAAAATACTAAAATACTAAAATACTAAAATACTAAAATACTAAAATACTAAGATACTAAAATACTAAAATACTAAAATACTAAAATACTAAAATACTAAAATACTAAAATACTAAAATACTAAAATACTAAAATAATAAAATACTAAAATACTAAAATACTAAAATACTAAAATACTTAAATACTAAAATACTAAAATACTAAAATACTAAAATACTAAAATACTAAAATACTAAAATACGCGAATCGAAATAAATTAATAAAATACTAAGATACTTAAATGCTAAAATACTAAAATACTAGAATACTAAAATACTTAAATATTTAAAACACAAAAATCTTGGGGCAAAAGCTCTGGTTGATGTGTACCGTAGTATTTTTGGATTGAAAAATTCGACTAAATTTTAGATATCTTAACCAAAAAAAAATTTTTTTTCCAATGCTATTTGGCTTGGAAATTTCTTTCCATGCAAAAAGTTTTTGATAAGTTTTGACACGAATTTGCGATGGATCACCAATCCCGAACGTTAAAAGAGGTGATTTGCACATGGCGCATTTGCGCCAAACACTTGAAATTCCCAAGTTTGAACATATATTACTTCAAATAATAGACCGACGGTTATCTCCCGATGAAGATCCCAAACCAAGCCGAGTTGGCCTTTCACCCCTCGCGATATGTCAAGTGTCCCAAAAAAGGCACCTGCAGCTCCATGACAACTCGTTGAACAAGCAAAAGTCGAGTCACGCGCCGTCGGTTTGCTTTGATGGACCGGACAAACTCCAGCAAGCACTTGCAGTTGCGGCAGGACGATCTTCGAAGCCTCCTTCGATGGGCGCTCTTCTAACCTGCATCGCAAATTTTTACGGGCCATTCGTTTACTATTGCCACGCCATCACCGGCCGTAACAAGGCTTCGCACAAGTACTCCCCCCCCGGTAAGGACTTGGTCATCTGCGGCGATTGGAGAGGTTTCTTGCAGCGAAAAATTTGCATGACGAATCGCAGCAACCTGGCCGGGGCCGGGTTTGAAGGTGGTGTGACGGTCGGCCGTCGTGATTGAAGATGACCACGAGGGGCGCTAAGATGAAATGCTGCCGTCAAGAGTTGGCGGAAAACTTGAAAGAAGCTCGTGCGCCTCTTCCTTCGAGTCCGAGCAGGCGGCGCCAGTGCTGTGAAGATCTCGGCACAGACTTATCAGACGTTAAAAAAATGTTGATATTTATTGATTTCCCAAATTAAATCTAAGGATTCTCAGGTTAATATTTGAACAAATTTTAAGAATTTGTGAATCTTCGATAAAAGTTCAAAATTTCCAACCCTGCCCAGAGAGTCCTCACTTGACAGATGACGCAGCCGCGCCGACCCGATAACACAATCATCGATTTCACGGCACTCTCGGATGCGACGGCCATCACGTCGGATCATGGACGTCATCGGCGTCGCCATGGGAACGATAACCAGCTGTGGCCGGCTGGAAAAAAAACCCCGGTCCTGATGGACCGGGCTGGGGTGTGTGGCCAAACACTGCACTATCAATAACCCGGCCGAAGAGTGATCCTCCCGGGTGATCACTTTCCGAGAAATGCGGCGGAGCGAAAGAGGGAGAGAGCTAAATGTCCGGCTCTTCAAAACAATTGACAACTTGACAGTAAATTAGTAAAATCATTTTATTCGCGCGAGGAACTGGCCTTGGCAAGCGTGACGCGACCGGGACCGGGAGGACAAGAGAGTGCCATTAGTGCCAGTCGAGGTCAACAAGACGGTCCGGCGATATCGGACGATCTTGGACGCGGTATTAAGAGCATTTCTTGGTGCCATTTGACAGCTGTGGCAAATTGGTTCGGATTGTTTTCACTGCCACTGGTATCGAAGTTGGCCATCTTGCACATTTGTATTTATAAATAGACAAATCTGAATAAGACCACAGACTTGTCAGTCGTGCAACTCCACTTTCTGAGGGTAAAAATTACAACATTATTGTGTCTTCTTTGGTTAGGGGAAATATACCCATTTTAAGCCTAATAAGCGGTCGTGTTTGAATGATGCTGGATAATATGAAGTGTTCCTTGAAATTTTCTAAAACCAAGTACACCAACGAGTAGAGCAACTTTTTGTGAACATTTCTGTTTATTTTCACTTTTATTAAAAGTTATGCTATTCCTTTTACAAGCATTTAAAAAATATATTTCCCAAACGCATTCTAATCAGTCGAGTGCATTGGGCCACGCCCATTTTCCTATTTTCAGCTTAGTTCTTTTTTCTTCCAGCGCTCTTTTGGATCTGCTTAGTGCTGCCAAAATTGATGAAATTTTAAGCGAAAACTCACGAAACTAGCATTTATAGAGAAAATTTCCTGGCATCACTTGCTCACTCCAACAGGCGTTGCACCAGCATGTTGATGGTGTTGGTGGCCGCCCATTGTTCTTTATTTGCCTTTGCTTCTCGCTCGGTTTTCTTCAACCTTCGATTGGAATGGGTAGTCAAAATCTAAACGTCAAAAGACTTGGCGCGTTTGTTTTTTTGATGGCGCTTGCTTATTATTTACATGTTTCGGGATTATTTTTCAAGTGAGTGACTAACTAATATGAAAAAGAACATGTTGCCAGTAGTTGGAAGCAAATTTATATCTTAAGCGCTTTGAAATCGTTAGCGCAAGTGAAAAGATATTGATGGCGACTTTCGTTAAGCAGTTAACCTCTGATCTTGCGTGTGGATGTGTGTGCCACCAAAATGATGAGAAATGGTCTCGCGAAATAGAAATTATGATCAAAGTGCATTAAATTTGATATTTTTGGCCAGTAAATGGCATAAATTTGCGTGCTTGCTTGGGGCGGTGCTGTTGTTGGTAAGTTTATAGCCTAAATAGTATTTTTGGAGCTTTAATTGAGCATCAAACTCTCCATATGACGAAGATAGGTGTTTGATTAGAAAGGGTATATTTCCTCTATCTATTTTTAGACATTTTGATGGGTTTCATTAGTAGCGACTTCAAAGACATATTATTCGAGTTTTAGAAGAAATGTCAATAAGTTCACGTGGTTTATGGTCGGTCCTTGTTACACTTCTGAAAAAAGATGGAGATTTTTGCTTCAAGTTAAACATCTTTTAAACTAGAAATTTGACTAAAATAGGGTTGGCAAATGCGAGAAAACAAACGGTTATTGACATTTAATGAGAAATGGCTTAAAGAAGATTTTGTGACATAGATTTCAACACGTTTTCCGTGGAATATCTACTTTCTTTATCATTTTATCCGAATTTTCAATCGAAAATTTGGTTGCTTTAATTTTAAAGAAAAGAACTCAAAACAAGCGCGCCTTTGTTTATTTAGAATTGAAGTTCACCAACAAAATTTCCATCATTTTTGCAGGTTATTTAATATGAGTGAAATGATCAAAAAATCAAGTGAAAAAATGCCGAAAATTAATTGGAGAAAAAACCTTTTCTAAAAAAAAAAAAAACGCAAAAATGTCCCTCCTGTCGTCGTCCTCGGCCACCGGTCGACCCCGGACGCTGATGGAGGCCCTGCTGGCGAAGAAGATCGAGGCCGCCTCCCAGCAGCAGCCGGGCGGCGGCGGCGGCCCGGGCGGATCGCGGCTCATCCGGACCGACTCGATGGACTCCTCCTCGTCAATTGGCTCGCTCGTGCTCGGAGAGGACGTGTGTCGGTGCGACGACTGTCTGCTCGGAATCGTCGATCTGTACACGATCGGACCGCAGGAGCGGGACATCGCCAAGAAAAAGGTAAGAGAGGGTGAGCGAGAGCGCGAAGAAGCTTATTCAAGAGAGTTGAATGCGCTCGTGTGAGAGAAGCTTTGCAAGCGACGAACCCGACGATTAATGGTTTGCTGGGTTGAGCTTTTGAAATGACGTGGTTTGCAATCTGAAATGTAGTTGGCGTCCTCATCGCGCAAAGCTTTCGTTTGCTGAATAGTAAAACTTAACTGCTGTTGAGTTTGAGCTTTTAAGTTTGGGGTTCAGAAGGTGAGGTAAAAGCATGACTTTGTTTATGTTTTGGTTTTCCTATCACGGTCTATTGTTCTTTTGTTGTTGTTTTGGTTTTCTTGGCACGGAGAGATGCACTAACACTAATGAAAACCAAGATTTCGAGTACCTATGATATACAGCCAATATTACGCCCTTTTGAAATGTTAGTCTTGATATATATTTTATTTCAAAATATTGTTTTCGAAAAGATCGGATAATTTCACGAATGTTTCATATTTTAACATTGAAAATCGGACCATTAGTTGCTGAGATATCGACATTAGAAAATGGTGAAATTAATTGGTGATTATCTATACTTCAATCTAAACAAGAACAGCAGTTTTTTAAGATTTTTGTTGGTTCTTTGTTGCTCTTTGGATCTTAAATGAACCACAATTTCTAATCCAATGTGATTCAAAATAAATAAGCTTAGCTGATTTGAAACTTTGTTTAAAAAAACAAAAAACGAAAACAAATAGAATAACACCAGCCAATGTATTTTTTATAAGTTTAGGATTTCATGTTTTATATAAAACATATTATTTTTAAGTCGCTACCGCCTACTGGGAAAATCGGAACTACAGGCTGAATAGGCGCAGGAGGGCAATACATTTGGAAATCGGTGTACTAATTATTTTGCTCTGTTTTAACCGAAATTAATTAAAAAAAAAAATCAAAACATAATACAAAAAATGTGGCTTTATCAGCTGTCTTAATTCGTTAATTTTGTCCAGATCCCAGAGTTTGATGAAAAATGATAAAATATGATATTTTTTAAGCTTTAAAACATCAATATACGTAAATTTATTACCAATTATTTTAAAAATGAATTAAATTAAATAGAAAATATTAAAAGCGCTAGGAATTTTGCGGATCTGTAAACTAATTTTAACAATTTTCCCTAATAAGCCGAATTAATGCTGATATTGCCAAATACAAATTTTCATACTTTTAAATTCGTATCGATTCCTATGTATTCAACTGTTCGTCTTTTTTCACAACCAATTCTGAATTTTCAGACCACAATTTAGTTATTCTTTTTTAGTTTCGGGAATTTCCGGGACAAAATATAAAAAAATCCCGCGAATTTTGACCCAGGAATTTCCGGGATGGACGAATTAATTAAAACTCTACAAAGTTGTAGATAAATCATTTTTTCGTAATTAAAAAATAATTCAAAAAAAATCAGAAATCTCCAAAAAGGGCAAAACATATTTAAATTTATGCAACTATTATTAAAGTTTATATTGCCCACCCCTTCATATTTGGCCCATAATCAGGGGAAAACATGTTTTCAAAATTTAAAGGGAACTTTTGGTCTGAAAACAAAGCCTTAAAATGCCAGTCTTCATCCATTCCTACAAATTTGTTAAAAAAATCCTTCAAAAGATACAGATTTTTGAATTTTGCGTGCTGCCAAATTTGTTTGGAAATTGACATGGCCAAACAGATGATGTAAAATTGCAGATCAAAAAATACAACAATAAAAATTGGAAAAAGGAGAAGGAGAAAGAAGAGAGGATAAAATAAAATTAAATTAAATTAAAAAAAACATGATGGCTAAGTCTTAAAAATTGCCACTTTATTTACGTCGAAAATTTTTATTTTTATTTCTTTTTCTTTTATAATCCAAAACCATGATTTTTTGATGTCAAATTGTTCTTAAGAATCAGCCTGCAATGAAATTATTATTTTCAAATAGTAAACTTAATTGTCTTAAAATTTTAAATAAGAATCATCACATAATGTTTTATACTTTATTACAGGTGTAGTACAGTTGTAATATACATCTGAAAAAACTATATATATTTTCTTGAAGCTATTTTTTTGCTTCTTTTCCTGGGAGGCCCAAAAATACAAATTTCTAACAATATTTCTTTTAGGTCCTTAGATTTTTTGGAGAAAGTTTGAGAAATTTGTTTTGGCCAAATGATGGGAAAATTTCATTTTTTTTATTTTGAAATCAAGACTAACATTTTTTTTAACTTTTACGCTTTTTTTAAATATTAGAGTTGTTCAGAGAATGTCTCAAATGTTTGATTAACATTGAAAATAGGGCCATTTTTTGCAGAGATATTGGTGCAAGAAAATAAAAGGCAGTTTTAACTTTAAAACCCTAAATTTGTTTGTTTGTTTTTCTTTAAAGTTGGTACAAATATTAAATAAAAAAACGTTACTTAATCCACCTTAAGGTGGATGGTGCCTTCCTCACATTCATGTCGTATTTTTGGTTGTATTTACAAATTAATTTAAGAGTTTTTTTTTTATTTTATAAAAAAAATTTCTTCTAATTTTTTTTTATGAATTTCAATTTTCAATTTTCAATTATTTTTTAACCAACTCTCAGAAATAAAGGAGAAAATGGGGGGGCTGTAATTGAATTTAAAAGTGCTGATATACCAACATTAGATACACAATGGAATTGCATGCAGTCCCTCTAGTCTTAGTAAACGATGTCTTATGAGTTGTATATTTAAGTAAAAAATTCGTGTAAATCTTTGTCGAGACAAAATGATGTATTCAGCAACATAATTACTACAGACTTTTTCCAGAAGAGACGCAGACACTGCTTAAGCAATGTGGCAACCGGGAGATACGCAAGCTGCGCGACTCTCGCGCGTAAGCATAAAGACCCGGCCGTTGAGGTTATGCAAAAATCACCCTTTTTTGTAGCTACAAAAAAACTTTTTCACGGCATAAAAAAAAATAAAATAAAAAAAAAATAAAAAATAAAAATGAAAAATAGAAAAAAAGTACTTCACTAAACAGAATGAAATTTAATAGGGTCTTAGGGGACCTCAAAACGAACAAAATAAGGCGGGTCCGGCCAAAATCGGTTCAGCCAGTTCTGAGATAATCGTGTGGAAAAAAATCATGTCTACACACATCCCCATAGACATTTGTTCAGAATTTGATTCTGAGTCGATAGGTATACGTGAAGGTATATCTAGGAGGTGTATTTAAGAAGTTCTTTTTTCGAGTGATTTTATAGCCATGCTCAGTGTGGTGAGGAAGGCAAAAAACATACTTTTCTATTTTCTGCGGTTTTGTCTCTTAAAACATATAAAAAATCTCGAAAATCAAAAAATACCAATTTTGAGAAAATTTATATTTTGTGAAAAAAGTTTATCAAAAATTTGGCATTTTTTTACGTTTACCATATTTTCTAAATAGTCCCCATCCTATAACTTTTCCGAAGACACGAAACCGATCTGAAAAATTCCTTCAAAAGATACAGATTTTCGAATAATAACGTTGGATATGGGTAGCTGCCAAAATGTATGGTGCCTTATATGGGTAAACCAATGACACAAAATGGCTTCTTTAGTCATAGGAAAGACCCCCAAAAAGTTTGAGCCAAATAAAAAATTACATGAAAAATTCATGAAATCGATCAATTTCGCAGAGAATTGCTCATTTTTGAAAAACATTGTACTAAACCGTGCTTTTGCAAAGTTTGGGTAGATTTGCAATAAAATTATTAGATTTTTTTTAAATAAATTTAATTGTAAAACTTTAGTTTTGCGAAAAATCATATCAACATATTAAGTAGGTAACAAACAAATCGTACATGGTATTCGGCAAAAATCGTCACCAATATCTGTGCGAACCTAATTCATTAGCGGCGAAACATTCCGTCACGATTCACGAACCTGAGAACGGGGGAGGTGGCCCAAACTGTATCGATCGAAGGAGGCTGGCCAGTTGGGCTAGCTGGCGCTGCCAAATGGGGTCCCTAATTGAGCGGTAAAAATGCACCCATGGCCTGCTGGGTTGACTGGTGACCAATTGCGCCACAATGAGGTGCAAAACTGGGGACAAAAAATTGGGTGCAAAATCGCGGTGACCTGCATTGGTTCGTTGGTTCGACTTAGAAATGTTAATTATGGATTCTTTTTTGTCTTGAGATCCTTAAATGGAAAGGGGACCTCGGCGATCGTGACTTGAAACGACGATGAAGAACTACAAAAAATATTAATGCAATTTTTCAGCACAAAGATTGCCAGGTGCAAATGGAAAGTGACGGTAATGATAGGGTCGAATCGATCGATCTGGAGCTGGCTCGTTATTTATTGATTTTTGTGCCCAGTTGGGACCTTAATGAGGTGATTTGTGACCATTTTGGAAGCTGGTGGGCGCGCAATCGACAACTGTCGGGAGAGTGAATGCTTGATTTTTTTTGGGGTTGAATTATGCAATCTTGTTGGAAGTCTTTTGGGTTTTTGAAATCTTAATCAAAACTTTTTGATTTAGTCAACAATCTCCGCATATAAATCAACACCATAAAAAATATCCAACTTTTTTTCTAACCTTTCTCCACACTTCCTACCCAACTCTCCTCGGACGAATGCGCACATCAATCTGGTTTTCCGGCCAGGCTGTTTCGGATCGTGCGTCATTCCGCAGCATTTTTGCCTTATTTCGGGGGGTTGCCAGGTGAATTTAATTCTTCTCACACGTACGTTCCGCAAACTGGACCGGAGAAAATTTTCTTAGAGGTTGTTCACTTTGGCTTTAAAATGAAGGCTAGTCGCAATGACGTCAATGTACTTTTTTTTTGCAGAAATCCACGCGGAAATAGTGCATTTTGATTGGTCAATCAGCTTTTGAAGTTTTGAAGAATCGAACCAAATACACTTCTCGGGTGAGTTTTCAAAAAGCCGTAAGAGCCACCGTGACCTCTGACACTAATTTTCGCTTTTCTCCTAAATTAAACAAAATTTCATTTATTTTTAGTTTGGGGCACTTGAAGGACGTGTAGATGAACAATCTCAAGCATTTTTGATATTGGTTTTTCGTAAGTAGGTCGAATACCGATGCAAAAAGGACTTTGTTTACCAATGGCTCTTACGGCTTTTTGAAAACTAATCCGAGACTTCTTCTAAGACAACAGTCCCGTTATAACTCAACTCCCCCAAAAGTGCATCACTTTTGGCAAATTGCTGTCCTTCTCCATTTGTTTCGTCTAAATTGCCCGTAAGGTCACCTCACCATAACAAAACCGACAAACCGATATGACGCAGGTACGAGATTTGTGAACGCATTTTGAACAGCCTTCGATGTGTGTTTTGAAATTGTAATTAATTGTGATTGTGTGTTCGTTGGCTCGCTTCATTCTGCAAACCCCAAACCCCAGCTTGTCTGGTGGTTATACTTTGATGCACTATAACGTATATACGCTGGGGGATATCCAATTGACGTACATTCGGAGGAAATTAATCGACTTGCAAAATTTTCGTCAATTAATTGTGTTTTTTCTTCTTTTTTATTTGCAGGTAAACACCGTGTTCTAGATTTTTAATGCGAGCGATTCTGAACTGGTAAGCTTTATATTGAGTATTATTACAATCTGATATGAACTGAGGGATAATTTGTCTTGAGAACATTCTTAAAAGAACTATTACTCTCTTTTTATTGTTTATTCAAAATAAACCTTTTTTGAAAATCCGATTTGAACCTGTTATAAATCTGATTACACATTAAGACAAGTTTTTTTATTTTCATAAGTGCTTTTTTATCATTTGTTTGTTTAAAGAAATAGTTTTTTTAAATATAATTATTTCATGATTTACTTAAAAAAGTAAATATTGCATGACAAGTACATGAAAACAACTTATTTATACTCTCGGCCAAATTGCATTAGCAAGGCGTCATCCATAAAGTACGTACGCTCTTAGGGGGGGGGGGGGTTTCCGTTGGTGTGACAAGATGTGACGAAGGGGGGAGGGGGGTGGGGTTTGGGAAACTGTGACGTCACGCAAGGTTTTTTATGATTGCATGATATTTATTCGAAATGTCTACAATTAAATTAAATCCTCTTTTCTTAAATTGTTTGCTTACTATTATTCAGAAGTATCACATTATAATTAGGTTTACTAATTTTTAAAAGACACAAAACTGTTTTTCATACAGCAATGTTTATTCTAAAAAAAATAATAATTAGACAATTCATATTAAAATTGGCAAAAATACCAAAATTTTGAGAGTTTAAAGAAATAAAAACTATAAAAATCCCATCAAAAACAAGGGGGGGTTCAACCTTGTGTGACAAAGTGTGACATAGGGGGGAGGGGTGGTTAATTTTGGCCGATTTTTGCGTGACATACTTTATGGATGACGCCCTGAATTGGCAACCACTAAATTTTAGGAAGATAAATTAAATTATAACTATATTTTGATTTTTTATTCGTTATTTCGTTTGGAAAAATAACTAATGAAGGATTATTATATTTATTACTTATTTATATAATATGATTAATATCCCATACATTCAAAAACTCAATCAAAACTATTTTAGTGTTAGCTTAAATTTGATGAAAAATAAGTTTTCTCGGTGCATCTAATAAGACCTTATATTAAACTGGTGATATTTAGGAAACTATTGGTTCAATTTTTAATGTAAAAAAAAGAAACAATTGTGAAATTTTCTGTACATTTCTGTAGAAATCATTTTGAATTTTTAAAACCAAGGATAACTTTTGAAAAGGCTTCGAACACTTATTTTGGACATTTTCGAATATAGGGCAAGTATGTGAAAGTGATTTTTTTAATGGCCTAAAACTGATCAGAATGTTCCATTGCACAAATAATTAGACTTCTATTTTTAATTGGGTGGTATTTGCCAAGAAAGGGTGGATCCAGAAATTAATATTTTGACAATTCGTTTTTTTGCATTTTTTTAATATGACTGCATTATTTTGAATGCTTTCCGTGTACCCAAAAAGCAATTTGCATCATCAGTTTGTAATTATCATGATGTTTTATTATTTTTTAATCAAGACCAACATTTCAGAAGGCCCAAGCATTCAATATTGCGCCCTTTTGAAATGTTAGTCTTGATTAAACAAAAAATAAAAGTTTTTTTTCGAAAAGATCAGAAAATTTCAAGAATTTTTCAAATTCTTACATTGAAATTCGGACCATAAGTTGCTGAGGTATCGAAATTAGAAAATGGTGGGATGTTTGAGTGAGACTTAGAAAACATCAATTTTCATGTTTTTAAACCTTTGGATGGCAATATCTCATCAACTAAGGGTTGTATCAACAAAGTTCAAAAAAGCGAAGTATAGAGAATTTTCTCAGTTTTTCAAAAATATTTTTTCAAGAGTGGACAAACATGGGCACAAATTTAAAAAAATGAATAACTGCGACTATTTCCAAAAATGTTACCTAAAAATGTCCATAACTTGAAAACCGTGCACTTAATGAAAATTTCACTAGTATACTTTTTGATTGCAAATTCGATTTTAAATCGAAAAAAAAGTTGAAAAAATTACCAGTATTTCGATTTTTTGAAAAAATCAGTATTGATTTAAAAATTCATAACTCGGTCAAAGATTTTTTGCCCATTCTGGAAATTTCTGAAAAGTTGGCATTTGATGTCCCCTAAAACATATCAGAAAATAAAGAAATTTTTTAAATAGTGTTATTTTTGCAAATCAAGTTTTAGTGACAAAAACTGAAATTAAAAATCACCAAAAAAAATTTTACCGTGTATCATTTTTTTCAGTGTAGTCCTTATCCATACCTACAACTTTGCCAAAGACACCAAATCGATCAAAAAAATCCTTCTAACGATACAGATATTTGAAGCTGCCAAATTTGTATGGAAAAGTATATGGAAAAACTAATGACGCAAAATGACTTTTTTTGGCATACCGAAGGCACCAAAAGAGTTTCAGCCGGATTAAAAAATACAAAAATTAAAATTTAGAAAAAAATACTGATTTCGTAGAGAGTTGCTTTTTTATGATGAAATTTTACCTCAATTAAAACTGAAAAGTGACATTACACCAGAAAAGTGGTAAAATTACTCATTTTCAGAGGTTTTTTTCTAACATCAAATTTACCCCTTCCCAGATGAAATATTACCATGATTTTATACTGTGCAGACTTGAAACACTTATTTTCGTCATTGTGTTTTATTTCCAAATAACTTTTATTAGAAAGAGAAGAAAATTTTTCAAAATTTGCATTTTTTTAATTAAGTATCGGATTATGAGATGATCAATGTATGAGAGCTAATTGCGTAACACAGAAAAAATGCCATTTTTGAATGGCCATATTTCAGTAACCAGAGGCCATAGCACAAAGTTAAAAAAAGGCTAAATGCACTAGAGGTGGGCAAAATCGCTCTTTTTTAGGAGCCGCTCATTTTCGTTCGCTCATTAAAAAGAGCCGCTCTTTTGAACGGCTCTTTCGCTCTTTTTCAAAATTTGGATGAAAAGGTTTTTTTAAGAATCGTGTGATTTTATAACACTTTGGACTTTTATAAATTATTTGATTAAAAAAAAATTAAACTGAAAACGAGAAGATGCCCTTGAAAACCATAGGTCTTGGATGGTGGTCTTCATGTCAAGATTTCTACTCGAACTTAAACATTCGAGTAATAGAATGGCATCCAAACTTAAATCTAGCATGCCGGAAAAATTGCTTGTAATTTTAAAATTGTATTAATTTCTACATGAATTGAAATAATGCTAATATTTTATTTGGAGAATATATTCTGTGAACTTTTTCTACATTCTGATTGAACCGATATTCAGTACATTTTTGGTAAGATTTTAACAAATCATTTACTTTTGGGATTAATTTTTATAAGCATTGACATTTTTGAAATTGCACTTTCAATTCTCAAAAACAAATTTAATACTATTTTTTTTTTTAAATTCAGTTAATTATATTTATATCAAAAATCATGTCATCTTGAAACGGTTCTTTCAAAAGACCGGAGATTAAAAAAGAACCGCGGTTCTTTTTTTGTGAGCCACGGTTCGTTCGCTATTTTCAGTGAACCGGCTCTTTGAGCGGCTCGCTCTTTTTTTGCCCACCTCTAAAATGCACATTCGATTTTTTTTCTAAAATTGTCAAACATGGTAATATTTTATTTATAATTTGAAATCGGTGCAATTGATCAAAATTTCGCGAAGTACTTTTTTATAGAAAATTTATTTTTTCCCTTAAAAAAATAGAGAAAAATTGGGTTTTAACCTTTTTTGTAATATTAAAAATCACTTTATGTTCAAAAAATCATAACTTGGTCAAAGATTTTGCGCCCTTTCAGGAAGTTCCTGAAAATATGACCTTCAAACACCAAAAAATAAAAAAAAATTAGTTAAAAAATTCATCCCTCCAAATTTGTATGGAAAATTATAAGGTGATGCAAAATGTCTTTTCTGGGCAAACAACCAACAAGTTTCAGCCTGATTAAAAAATACAAAAGTAATATTTTTAAAAGGGTAATTTTGTAGCAAATTTTTCAACAGTACAAAATCTAAATTCAGATTTTTGTCTGCCTCGTTGTGCAATTAAATCTTGCCAATGTTGGTAACGTTTTCTTACGACGTCATCAAAATTCAAACTAACAACAAATCTCAGAAATCCCCACGAGACGATCGCGCACGTTTTCTGTCGTCGCAAATGTGTTTATGTGTGTGCATCAGCAAAACATTCGCTGATGATGACGCGACGCGGCTTTCGTCATCATCTTCTCTCGAGCAATCATCATCATCATCATCAGCTGGAGTCCAAAAGCGTAAAACCTGAACCTGGGAACCTGCCGGCATTCGCGCAAATCTTCTCCACACACAGCATCACCGACCGATTCGGGCGCGATCTCACAACTACCGCTGAACGTTGCTTTCGCGAAACCAGCCTACTTGGTCGCGATCGCGCGCCGCCGAAGCCACGCTCGAGCAGTCGCGATTCTGCGGTTCGCGCGAACGATCGTCATCGTCGGCGCAGCCTGCTACGCGTCGCCTTGGTTGTATTTGTGAGGCGTCATTATCACACCGAACTAGTGCATCTTGCCCGTGGCTACTTAGTCCGGTGCTCGATTTGTTGTGTTTAGTCTAATCGCAACCGTTGAACGCAGCGAACGTGGCTCTCGCTGGAGAATACCCTTTTAAGTAGAGCACTAATACAGCCTTAAACGGGGTTTAGCTTTAGCAGAAGAGCAGAGGAAGATCAAAAGCAAAAAAAGTTGATTAATTATCAAAAAAAAACTGTGTTTCTTTTGCGACGACACGACGACTTTCACCGAACTTTGCACACACAGTGGTTGCTGCGATCTCGCGATCTTCGTGCAAAAACGAAAAAAAACTGTTTTAAGGTGGAAGCAGAATCGCAAAAGTGCGTGCGTGTGCGTTTCACCTTAACCTGTTGCGTCGTCGCGTTCGAAAACAATAGTTTCGCAGTGTGTGAGGGGAATTGTGATTTTTTGTGCCAAAAGGGGAGAACAAAACGTAAGGGATCAACAATACTACAAAATAGCACTGGTGGTGATGATGCAGGGAGAGCGGTTTGTGACGTCAACGAAAAAAAGCACAACATTTGCTGAAAAAATAATAATAATATGCAGCGTGCGCAGCAAACCCACTAAAGCAAAAATGTAAATTTGATTGCGAAAGTGGTTGTGCCAGGTTTTCAGCAAATTAGCTCGACTTTAGTGTGCGAACTTAAAAACGAAAAAAAAAACAACAAATTAGCATGTATTCGCTAGTTGCACACTACACGTCGCACAAATACATACGTAAGGGAGGAAAGATGTGCTCTGCTTTTCGGTTGAACTAATCATTTGTTTGTTTGTTGTTGTTTTTATCTGTCGCTTATCTGTGGGGTTGAGAGAATGTCGCGCACACTGTTGCATTTTGGAGATATTTGGGTTTGTGTGTGGTTTCGTAATGAATACACACCGGCCTACTAATTGCTAGTGTTGCCCCTTTAGTGAGGGGGTTTAGGGCTGTGTTTACTCAGCAAATTGGTCAATTAAGCTGTTCTGATGAGGGCGATTACCTGCGCTGAAGTCAGTTGAAAAATGTCGTTTTGAAAATGTTTTAATGGTGCAGTGGCGTTGTGATATTTTATTCTTATTTTCTAAGAATATGAAATGCTTGTCGGGTTGATTTTTATGAGTTAAACCCGTTAAAACCAAACCCCACACTTAAAAATTCGCCAAAAATCATTTTTTAACCAATTTTGAATCATTCAACATTTTAAATCTCTTTCTTTTCATGTCAAAATTAGTTTGCAGTAATTTTTGTCTTGTTCAGATTTTGAGATTATGTCCAGATATGTTATGACTTATGAGTAATTTCCCAAAAGGTCCTATGTGCCATGGGTTTCCTATGATGATAGGATATTTTGAAAAATTAAGCGAGAATTCTATCCATTGAAATATAAGTGTTATGCACTGCTGAAAGGTTCCTCTGAAATTCTGTATGGCTCTTACAAAAACAATATTTAGTTGATAAACCAAAGAAAGGAACTGAATTGAATTCAAACTAAATTGTCTCGATATTTTGGGTTGAATGTTTAACATTGTTTAACATTTTTTGTGTGTCTTCTCAATGTCCATTATATATCTCTTTAATTTTGTAATGTTTTTAAACAAAATTGGCTTGCAGTTTTATTTGTTTAGTCCCTCACTATTTTTTAAGCAGTTTCACAGAAAAAAATCAATTCCCGTAATCGTGAATTAAGTTCACGAATGTGAGATCCACGAAGGAATTTATTCATGAGTATGGTGCATTTCGTGGTTCTCATAATCGTGAACTGATTTCACGGTTTCGAGAATTGATTTTTTTCTGTGTTGTGTTAACTTAATAGCGTATGATTAGGCTTGGTGATTTTTCACGATTAAAAATTGCAATTTTCACGGAACGTGGTAATTGTTAAAAAAAAACATTAAAAATCTTACGTTAAATTTACAGAAAGTTTTTTTTTGCTTTATTTAACACATTTTTGAATCAAATCTACACACTTTCCACGGGGACAAATCATCAAATTTTGTAAAATGGCCCGATTTAAAAAAAAATTAATTAAGTTTACGAAGAAAAGCTGATACAATACTATCGATGCTCCAAATAGCTCTGATTTCGCATTCGTTTATCGCTATTCCAATCGAATTTTCAGTTCCTTCTATTAGATTACTTCCATTATTGAATTCTATATCCTGATTGCTTCCTTCACCCTTGTTCCCTGAAATATCGACCTAAAAAAGTCGACTGTATCAACTGAATCCATTACAACTTTTTCAAAAATGCTATTGTTCGATTTTTAAAAAATAAAATAATTTATTTGAATAAAAAATCTGAGCGAACGTTTAAAATCATGTCACAAACTTTTATAGACAATTTAAAAATCTTCTACTGAAAAACTTTAAAAATCCAAAAAAATTATATTGAACATGTGCATAAAACTTAACTAACCAAAGGCCAATATTCAAAGAAATTGAAATTATTATTTGAAGAAGCATAACTCCAATTTTCAATCTTCTTCCTAACTGTTAGATCCAACCATTGCATTTTGTGATAAATTGATAAATCTGTTTTTTTATTTGCCTGATTCTTATTTACTTCATTTAGGTATCCATGGCATTCATTTATTAGTAAATGTTATATTTATGTTTTAAAATGTCTAAATTTTAAAAATTTCTCGCTGTCCGCGAAATCGTGAAAATTCGCTAACCCTATTTATGATTATATTTCAACAAATAACGTATAAACGTGTAGAGAAACACTTTTTCACAAATTGATATTTTAAACTTCAGCAATAGTATTAAAATTTAGAAAATTGAGAAAACATCATTAAAATTTAGAAAATCATCTTAAATTTTTCAACTTTTGTATTGTGGTTTCTTGCCCCTGTATTGCATTCTCAAAACTAGTCTCAAATGCAAAAATCGCGTAAGAAAATGTTGAAGAGGAATTGGGGAGACAAAAACATTGAACAATATCGCAGACAAAAAAAAAACAAAAATATATGTTCTTGAATTCATAGATATTTTGTCAATATTTGACTGAATAATATTGAACATCAAAATCCACAAAATTAAAAAAAGATTTTTTTATACTTAAATAACTATCGTGTCAAGTCGTGTCGTGTTGTGTATCGTCTTTCAAGCTTTTTTTTTGATAAAAAAAAGATTTATAAATATTTTTTTTAAAGATCTGCTTTTTGCCAACCTCTTTTCTTGCATAAAAAAAGATTTTGAATGATGTTGGAGGTTTATGATGGCATTTTTGCCTTCCTCACCTCACTTGGAAAGGCTATAAAATCACTTGAAAAATGAAATTCCTAATTTGACCTCCTAGACCCACCTTCACGTATACATATCGACTCAGAATCAAATTCTGAGCAAATGTCTGTGTGTGTGGTGGGATGCTGATCAAAAAATTTGCACTGGGTTATCTCGGCACTGGATCAACCGATTTTGTCTGTTTTGGTCTCATTCGATCCGTCTTGGGGTCCCATAAGTCGCTATCGAAAATTATAAAGTTTAGTTAAGTACTTCAATAGTTATGCTAAAAAACGATTTTAGCAAATGTCCGGAAGATTGTAAAAAGGATGGTTTTTGTAAGAAACCCCGTCATGTTATACATTTTTAGGAAGGTATTGAAAAGACCTTTCCAACGAGTTCAAAAGGTTGAAGAAGACAACCCTATCAAAAGTTATAAGCACTTAAGTGTTATTTATGTCAAGTGCCCACGTGGTTTAAGGATGGTCCCTATCTTGAAAGACTAATGTTTAAGTTTTGCACTTTGAATTAAAATTATGAATGTTTTTTTTTTGAGGTTTATTTTTAAATTTTTGTCTGGTTTCTGTTTTTAATGTTATTGTCAATAAGTTTCATTTTTTTTATTTATTTAGAAATTTTGTTTGGTGTTAGATATTGACATTTTATAGACAGCTTATGATTTGTAATTTTAATTGATTTTTGTAAATAAGTCATAAAATCCACAATTTTGCATGAAGTTTGTTTTTTTCCTTGATTTTGTGATATCTCATGATTACATGATACCCGTAATCGTGCATACGTGTTAACCATTCTACAGCCCTTGGTCTTTTGAATGTTCGAATTTTGCCACGATCATAAATATTTTACAAAAACTAAAAAAATGCATTGGCCTTATTTAGAGTTTTCCGTTAATGTTTAAGTTTTAGAAAATTGAAAAAGCAGTAGTCCTAAAACAATCACCAATATATTTTTATTAGTTTTTAGTTTTGTTTCTTTTCTCTGAAAAAAGTATAAGGCAAAAAAAGCGTTTTTGGTTAACAATAAACATTGTTAAATTAGCCTTAAATTTGTGATATTATTTTTCAAACCGATGAAGTATATTTGTCTGAGTGCAATGATCCTTTGTATGACCGCAATGGATTTAAAATGGATTTTTAAATCAACTAAAAAAACTTTGCGGCCTTTCTTGACAGAAAAGGTTTTACTTGATAGCTCGTTCCAAGGGAACCATAGTTGATCCGTCGAAAATATGATGTCTTGGCAATTATTATTGTTTTGCATTGAAATGAAAAAATGATCAGAAATGATTTTCAATCGTGTTTTTTTTACCGTTGTTTATGAAAAATGGCTTTTGGACCCTTTTGCACTTTTTTCTGAATTCAAAATTAGAAGTTCAGCTTCAATTTATTTTGAAAAAAAAATGGTTGTGAATTGCTAAAAACACTCTTTTAGAAGTGTTTTGTGAAGTTTTTTAATTGTGTTTTTTTAATGATTTAAACCAGTTTGAGTAATTTAATTTATCAAAAGCTTGATCAAAAGGTTTTTTTCAGCAAAAAAAAGCAAACCGAAATTATCGAGGGGATGTAAAAAGCAAGTTTAATAAATTAGAAATCATATTTTATGTTTTTATGAAATTTCAAGTCAAAATTAAAGGAAAATTGAAAGGTGAGCTCTGGAAACAAATAAAGGCAACCATATTTTTTTGCATTTTGATGAAAAAATGTTATGCATCGGTGGCCCCCTCGTAATTTTTCGTTCAGCCTAGTCAGCGAGCAGTATTCGATAACTGGGCTATGTTCTAAGCCCAGTTACCGAACAAGTACTGTACTTATACAGTATGAATATTGCCAACATGATGATCAGTCGGTTTCTAATAAATGAACTTTTTCCTGATCCTTTAAAATGAATGAGCAGACGTAATGAAGCCATTGTCTTTTAAACACTGATAGGCAGCCTATTTATATTCAAAATTGACTTCTCGTCACACGTGGCCGTCAGCCTGCTTCCAACCTGATCGCCGCTCAGTCTGATCAACACCCCCCAGATCAGTAACAATCCTTGTGCAATAATCACCCAAGCTAGATTCTGTAATCTGCGCCATCCGATCGTGGCAGGCCACGTGTGTGTGCGCCGTTGTCACCGCGAGGTCAATTAGCCGAGGTTATCTCCTCGCTCTCCCTCTTCACCTGAAAAGCAAGATCCGGTGGCCGGTTGCTGCGATTCGCACCTGTAATTAGACGGTCGCTACGGCAACAAAACAAAACTGGAGAATCTTATCAGCAATAGAGTCTCACCCACGACAACGACGGCGACGTTCGCCTCGGCAACCAGGTTCAAGACCTGTTCCGAGTCCGAATGCGGTGGCCACCTCGAAGCGGGTCTTGCCAAATAAGCCTTTATGTGCCGTCATAAATCTTACCTGCCGCGTCCTCCGAATCGGATGCCAATATGTTTTTACAGTAGAGCCTCGTTAGTTTGACAATTTCAGTCAACTAGACTATGACTCTTCAGTTTGACGTTGCAACGATCGAAAAATCGAGTTCGCACTGTAAATCGCCGCAGATTGTCAATGTTCCGACTTTGGTGCGGCGGCCATCGGGGTGCGGTGATGCGCGGTGGTCCGCCCCAAAACGGGAAACTTGCCAACAAGTGTTTGTTCACGCGGTCGTCGGCTCTACCCGCGGTGGCAAATTACCTTCGTCGTTTCGCAAAACAAAACCATCCAACCGAACCCTTTAGCCGTGCTGATTAATAGGGTTTTCCGAGCGAGCTTTCGCTTGAGGTCGACGTCGTCGTCGTCGTCGTGGGGTGGACGTTTTATGACATATCAATCATGGTTTGGTGCATTTTTCAAGAAAAGATTGAGGATAATGAGGGGGAAATAAAGCAAGAAATGGCGGAGAAAATATGGCTGCTCTGGGTTGTTTTAATTATTCGTGTATTTTAATTGGAGGGCTACTTTGTGTCTCATCAGCAGTGGTTGTTTGACATTTTATGGGTGAATTTATGCGATCAGTGCTGTGATTGCATATACGTTGTGAGAGGAAATAGTTTGTAATTTGTCTTTATTGGAAGACGATAATGTCAAATATTACATTTATTTTTTCGAACCAATTATGAGGGCTTATGAAAGTATAATAGTAATAATCTGAAAAAATACATACTAAAAAAAACATTGCATTCTCAATTGCATTTTTGATACACAAATCATTAATATTTTAGAATTATTTAAAGTGTTTTTTGAACAGATATTGCAATTTTTTTGTCCTTTTATGAAAATGACTTATTTTTTTATAAATAATATACACTGTCAAACTATGTATCATGGTATGTTTTATGCGAAGTCCTTGTAGTTTAAAAGGAAGACACTAGTGGTTGGTACTAGCAATGGTGGCCGACAGCTATAAAGTCAACTTCGTTTTTTTATGTTTTTTTCTTGAGGCTAGTCGTAAAATTGTCTTATTTTGGATGATGAAATGTAATTTTTAATAAAATCAATTTTTTACATTTATTTTAATATGTTTTTTTTATTACAGTTTTTGTCCTTCGGCTCTGGTCGAGATCGAGAGCGGAGGCAAAAAAAAATCAAATTTGAGCCTAAAAAGTATCACAAAATGTATTAAAATATGACAACATTGTTACAGTTCTGCTGCTGTGTTTCTCAAATATCAATAAATTTATGAAAATATCGGTTTTTCTAAAGTGTTGCGTAACTTAATGTAAAATACTATTTTTGCGAGTACTTTATGATGTTCGCAAATCTTCGTATTTTTGAAAATAATATTAAAATTCTAAAGCTATTAAATGAAAGTACTAAAATTTTCACATAACTACGTATTATGGAAAAAAATACTTTTTTTTGTTTTCCACAATATGGGTATCAAATGATCAGAAATTTTTCATACATTTCGATAGTAATGAAATTGTTTAATACTCAAAACTATCATAAAACTACGTACAGTCCAGATTCGATTCTCCGATATTTTGTTTGGGACTTTGAAAAATCGAACAATTAACAAACCAAAATTATTTTTTTTCTGCTTACTTTTAACATCAAATTCGAGTTCATTTTAGAAAAAAAAAATAATTAGTGATTGCATTTTAAATAAAAAAAAAATCATTTTTTCAACATTTCATCACCGCCATTTTGGATTTAAAAATTCTAAATCACCTTCATAAGACAACGAAAACATTGTTTTTGTGATTCGATTATCAAAGATTTGATTATCTGGAGTGAAATTTTGCCAAGGCCTTCGGATAATCCAGTCTGGACTGTATTTTTAAAAAATACTTCAAATTTTAGTTTTCACAGTATAGATATCTAATGATCGGGAATTTTGCATTACTTTCGCAAGTTATTATATTTTCGAGAGCACTACACATTTTCACAAAAGTACGTATTTCCCAAAAAAAAATACTCGAAATTTTAATTATTGCAATATAGAGGTATAAGGGATTCACATAATGTCAAACAAATTTTGAGTATTTTTTTGAAATTAAGTAGTTTTGTGACAATTTTGAGTTAATTGAAAAATCTCAATCATTTGATACGCATATTGTCAAAAACTCATATTCTTAGTTTTTTTATCAAAAATACGTAGTTTTGTTAAAATTTTGAGTATTTAAAAAAAAATTATAATTCATTCGAAATGTATGATCATTTAACCCATACGTTAAAAAACTGAATTTTATAGTATTTTTTTCGAAAATACGTAGTTTTGTGATTCTTTTTAGTATTTTCAAAAATTGTGTCATAACTGTTGAAATGTATGTAAAATTTCCAATCATGTGATACCCATATTGTAAAAAACTTAAATTTGGAGTACTTTTTTTTAACGAAAATACGTAGTTTTGTGGTTTGGTTGAGCGTTTTAGCAGAATGCATTACTATGAATACAAAGAGACGAGTTGTTCCTTTTAATTCCGCTTTATATTTTTAATATCTTGACAGATACGTATTTCGTCTACTACTTGCAGACTTCATCAGTGTTCTGTTCTCGACTCGACTCGAGGACAGGAAAAATACGTATTTTATGGCTCTTGGACAGTACTAACCTGTCCACTAATGCATAGTTGTACCACGTGCAAATTCAAAAAAAAATTAAAGGTAAATCGAATTTTTAGTTTTCATACCATCTAAGTGTCCATAAATGCAAACTTTTGCCACCAACCACAATTTTAGAAAATTGTAAGTAAAGGAAAAATTTTGCGATTATTTTATACCTTTGGAACGTTGCGACCAATTAATCTCTAAAGTTTATTTTTGATTCTTTAGAAAAACGGTAGATTTTTTTATTTGTCCGCTGAATCATTGTTGCCCCACTTTGAGTTTGGTAATTTTGCAATTATTGATCCAAGTATTTTTTTAAAATATATTTTAAGTAGTATTTCTTTGTTTTTTTTTCAAGAATAATTTTTGGCCTTTGATTTTTTTTGCAAAAATTTAGAAGGGGGATTGATTAAATTTGAATTAGCCAAATTTGGTCGAAAAACCTTTTAAAATGTAGGTTTTCAATATTGTAACTGATGGAACAATGTGTTCCCAGTTACATAAAAATGCAGCTGGGATAGTAAAGCTTTTCTAGGCAGAAATATTGGCAAAAAAATCACTTGGGACACCTATGCATTTATGAATGGCAACGGATAAATCTATTCATTTTTTGTATGAAGGAAAAACAAAAAAAAATAACTGCCTCTTCAAAAAAAAAGTAGAGTCGGGTTATGCAAATCAGGTTATTCATCTTTCAAATTATTCAAAAAAAGATGGGAAGAGTAGTTTGTTTCCCAAAGACTAACACCCAGGCGACAACATTATAGAGGGAAATTCCATCGCTAAAACCAACAAAAAGCTTGTTTTTCTGGTTTCCAAGAATTCTCCGCTCGCGAAGAACCGAAACCGAAAGTTATTCAAACCGTTTTGCTTCGATGGAAACAGAGAGGAGAAGGGAGGGGGACAAGTCCATATTTTATCTAATCGACCCCACCCACGTTTTTGTTGTTGCTACATTCTTCTACGCAGCAGTTGGGTGCTCCACCATGTTGATAGTAATCGAGTAGTCATACACACCGTTTAGCCAAACCAGATTTGTCACCTGTGTGTGGCCCCACCACGTCGTGTTTTCTGTGCAAAAAGCAGTGGCCTGCTGCGATTGCAATCGGGGAAAGTCAATATTTTACCAAGAAAGGTACTGTTATGGGTAGCTTTTATGAGTAAACCTTATCAGTAGGCTGCGGTTAGCTTACTTAAGTAGCATTTTGTGTTTTATAAAGGTTACATAAGCGTTATACAGAGGTTTGCAACCTTTATGAAACTGTTGTGAAACTTTTAATTGGTATTTTTCGAATGTTTGAACTTCGGTTTCAAGTTCCCACTGACAATTGTCTTTTGCATACATTCCCAGACACGTTCACACCCACCCCCTTTGAATCGTGTGAATAGTCAATTATAAACATCTTCCTCAGCCACCAACATGGCGAACGTCATACCTGTTTTTTTTTCTTAAATTCACTTATGAATAGGCAATGTGACACATAAACAACCCGCCGCCGAATCGAACTCCAAGAGGGTAGGGTATAATTTACCTATACCTACGGGTTCGCACGAGTATTAAAACGCGGAGAAGACGCGCGAGAGAAATCTGTTGTACACAGAGCGCGTGATCTGTCACTCTTTGAGGCGGTTCCAAAAATGGCACTGCGACCGTAGGTGGCAGCACCGTTTTGTTATTAACGGTTGTTGTTGTTATGGCAACTGTCATCGGGGGAACACGTTTGATTGAGCTTGCTTTGAGGAAGTCTTAAATGTTCGCAATTGAAACACAATTTCAATTTTTATGATTTTTTGAAGTGTTAACTTCATCAAATTTACAAGAAAAGTCCCAACATCCAACAAAAAAATGAAACAACTCTACAATACACTAATTTGTCAATCTTTCTCCGGCGAAATCATTCATCATTGCGCTCTGGCTTGGCTGTCTCAATGCATGTAATTTGCAATAAATTAGACAAAATACATCGTTTCTTGTCCCATCTTTCGAAAGCAGACTCATTTATCTTCTGTCCTAACCCTTGGCTATTTCTGATCAAAACTAGTTCTACATTTATGTCAAAAAATGTTTTTACTTTTTTTAAATTTTATTTTTAAATTAATAAATTAAGCCAAAGTTCGATTGTTTGCAAATATTTGTATAATAAATAAATTCCTTGTTTTCTGAAACATACAAAAAACTCAAATTAAAAAAAAACACATATTTCTTTGTAGAACATACTTTTCAAAATTTGTAATATGAATATAAATTGAAGCCAAAATTTTCATGGATTATAAAAACAAAATATCTAAAATTTTCGCCAGTGTATTTTTCAAATTGAAACAATTTAAATAAAATTTAAAAATAACAAAAAGGAACTAAAAATTTCCTACGCTTGGAATACAAGCCAAATTTACAAAATTTGCATCTTAACGAATAACAAAAAAAATGTTTTTTTTTGTCGTATTTTTGATTGTTAAGCTTAAGTTAAACTACGCTAAAGTGATTTTGATTGTTTTAATCCAAAATGGCGGTGATGAAACATTAAAAAAAAATTTTTTTTTGTAATTTTTTAGGCAATCAACTATTTAAATTTGACCGAATTTGAGTCACAGAATTCGAGTTTGATGTAAAAAGTAAGAAAAAATATTACTTTTTGAAAAAACTTAAATTTATATTATTTTTGCAATATGTTTTTTTGGAAAAAAAAACATCGCAAAATTATGTATTTTTAAGTTTTAGTATTGAGTATTGAGAATTCGTAATAGTTGTATCAATCAAATTTAACTTTAAAAATCGCATGAATTCCAATAAAGAAGAACAATTTATTTTGCTAATAAGTGATAAAATTTACATAAAATAATTTATTTAAAAATAATTGAATTTCTATCCTCTGAGCAGTAATAAACAAACGATTTTTTTTGCGAAAGTTTCAAGATATTGATAAAAGATATTATTTTAAACAAAATATATACATTTTTGACAAATGTAATTTTTTTACATATCGTCAGTTGTGTGCTATCTTGTGACAACGACCATTTAGTACTTTTCGAGAAAATCGATTTTTAAAGTTTGTTGGTAAATAATTTCAAAACTATGAATGATAGAGCCAAACTTTTTGAAGCAATCGGTTCGTATACTATCGCTTAACAAACGCTCCAAGGTTCAACTAATTTGGTTACACCAGTTAAAAGATACAGTAAATTATGTAAACACAAATCTGAAAAGCACGTGTCACAAGTGTGTTTCGAAAGTAAAATTGTACTACGTGTCACAAGTGTGCACAGAATTCCCATACAAACTAAAATATGCTTAAATCAATAGTTTAACCGACTTAATCAGTATATTTTCGAAAACAAAAGGTTGCATTGCCTTTAGAAAGTATGTGTGTACATAAATTTGTGAAAAACAAGAAAATTTTTTCACATTTTCCAACAACATGTATGACGTGTCACAAGTGTGCACAATCATTTTGATGATAAATTGGTCTATGTCACAAGTGCAGGGGTGTGTTTGATGGGCTTGAGCTAGGTAGATGCGCATTTGGCTGAGGGCGCCTACAGTGCATACATGATTTTTAGGGCGCTGCCAGTCACTAACTGATATGGGAGGCGCTTATAGTGAAAACGTATTTTTAAAACTTAATAATAAAACAAAATCCTAAAGTACCTAAACATAAACAAAGCGTAGATTAAATTAACAATTAAAATAATTGTATGGTAAATTTACCTATTTTAACAAAGTAGTACTTATACTTAATACTTTTTGCATAAATTTTATTTTTTGGTACGATTTCTGCTGATAATTTTTTTCTGTGATTTTGAATCAATATTATTAGAAATTAAAAAATGTCTTGTCGCAAAAAGAACGATACACGCCTGTGAATCCGTTACCGAAACCGCAAGGTTTAAGTGGCTAGATTATAAGGTGTTACGTAGATTCCGCATTATCAGAAATAAAAGTTACTTTATTTGTTTGATTTTTTTTCATACAAAAATGTGCGCACCTTCCCGCAAATTTATTTTAGGAAAACATAATAAAAAGAATTTCCAAAATCTTTAACGATTAGTAAGGTAATTCGCTTGGCTAAACACTTGCTAGAAAGTTTCAAATATTTCGAGAACCTATAGGTTTGTAAACATTATTTAGTAAACTTCAAATATAAGATCAAAACAGACAAACAGTGACTTTTGCCCTTAACTTACACAAACTTCACTTTATTTATGAAAATTCATAAAATTGACTCTAAACCTAGTCGTAAACCCTTTCTTTGTCCCGTCTTACTCGATAATGAAAATGCCCATCCCCCAATGTGGACAAATAAAAAAAATGTGTCTGCAGCGTGGAAAAACGCAACCCATTGCAATGAAACAATAGAATCTTTTAGTTAATTAAAATTTTTAATGTCGCACCTATCATAAAAAGATAACTCTATCTACACATAATTAAATTTGATCCATTTTGGAATTGATAATAAAAACTGACTCTCGCGTATTCAATCCAGAATTATATATTAACAGGGTATCCACGGTAAGTTTCGGAGAACAAATCTAAGATAAAAGTGAGATGTAACTTTTTGAATATTTTTTTATTGATTTTAAGGTATATTTCTATGGAAAAATCACATGAAATTGATAGAAACACGTACATTCATATTTATCAAATTTGTCATGAACATGCCTTGAATGACTTGAACGGGACCATCCATAAACCACGTGGACACTTTAGGAGGGTATGCTGATTGTCCACGATTCATACAAAAAAGTTTTTTTTTGTATGGACAATTGTCCACGAGGGGGGTGGAAGGGTGGGGAAGGTAACAGATTCCCAAAAAAGTGTCCACGTGGTTTATGGATGGTCCCAACTTGAAAATAACATATAAAAAAATTCCTTATTCAGTTATCCGAAAAACCCAATTACTTAATAAGGAAAGAAGGCAGAATTCCTAAAATAAAGGAATTTCGTACTATTTATTTATTTCAAAAAAATCAAAAAATCAAAATCAAATTATTTGCTTGGGACTGGCAACACCAGCCAACAACAGTCAACTGTTCGGAGCTCCTCAAACTTTTCGATTTTTTCGCCGTAATTAACCGTGTTTACCCGCGAGTTTGCTGCTCCAGCATGCCAAGGGCCGGCCGTGGCCGTGGCAGTTCGAGTGCGGCCTCGAAAAACCCGCGAAGTTCATCTACCGGCAGAGTGCAGAAAGGTAAACATACCAACGCCGCATCGACCGCCATCGCGCACGGGAGCGTGCCCGGTGACGTCACAGATCCTTCATTTTTACACGTGTCATACCGTCCACGTGAGTCCCCAGTACGGACGAGACAATCGACCCGGGCATCCGGAAGCACTTCCGGCCAGCAGCAGCAGCAGCAGCAGTCCACCAGCACTACGACAACAACCACTTCCAACGTTCCCACCAGCAACGAATTTGAGATGCTGAGTGGAGAAGAAAACAGCACCGCCAGTGACAGCAGCAGTACTGGCGACGACGATGATGATGATGAACTTGCGCGCAAGCAAGGAAAGCAGAAAAAGTGTAACTCTCCGAAGGAACGACGTCCACCTCCAATTTTTGTTTTGGATACGTTGGCTGACGATGTTGACGAGTTGCTTGAGGGACTCCAATATTGTCTCAAAATTAGCAAAACTTCTGTGCAAGTGATTACCCACAAGAAGCTGCATTTCGACTTGGTGGTGAAGAAGTTGAAGTTGCGAAACTTCAAATTCTTCACATTTGATCCTGCAGAGAAGGTCCCAGTGAAGATCGTCCTTCAGGGATATCCGGACCGCCCGATCTCCGACCTGGAAGAACACCTGACGGGCGTCAAGGTAAAGCCTCGAGAGATAAAGGTGCTCTCAAAATCGACTACGGTGACAGGTACGTACACCTTGTACCTCCTGTACTTCGATCGCGGGTCCGTCAAAATCCAGGACCTACGGCGGATCAAAGCACTGGACGGCTTCTTTGTGACGTGGCGATTCTATACGAAGAATCCGGCCGACGCAGCTCAATGCCACCGCTGTCAAAAATTCGGACACGGTTCAAGAAACTGTAATCTTCCACCCCGGTGCGTAAAGTGCGGTGAGACCCACTTCACCGAAAGGTGCAATCTTCCGCGGAAAGACCAGCTGGGGGAAAACGCCCAGCAGCACAAAGCGCGCGTCAAGTGTGCGAACTGTGGTGGAAACCACACGGCGAATTTCCGTGGCTGTGCCGCGCGGAAAAAGTACCTCGAGGAGCAGGACAAGAAGAAGAAAGCGCCAGCGTCCCGCCAACCTCCGAAGACTTCGAGCTCGACCGCTGCAGCAGCTGGCGGAGGAGCGGTTCCATCGACCAACCCAGCGTTCCCTCCCGGTTGGGGAGGTTCGTACGCTAGAGTAGCCGCTTCTGGGAGTGGTACTTCACCGGGACAAGCAGACGTCACCGGAGATGACCTCTTCACGCTTCCCGAGTTTTTCGCTCTTGCTGGAGAGATGCTCACGCGCTTCCGTGCCTGCCGGAACAAGGCAGAACAATTCCAAGCTCTCAGTGAGCTGATGATGAAGTACATCTACAACGGATAAGCTGCCTTGTGCAGCGAAGTTTTTCGACGTCAATGGACAAAACATACTGTGATTTAGTTTTAAGCTTTTCTATTTCTATCCTTTTCCTTAGTAAATCTAGAAGGTTTTTTTTTTCAATTTTTCCTTTTCTTGCCAAATCCATTGTTAGAATATCCAATTACATCAAAATGAATTATAGTTCAAATCATAGTTGAAAGGAACTCCAAAACTCTATTAGGTTATAAGAATTACGAAATTGTGAATTGATTATTTACTAATAAAAACTAATTGAATTGAATTGAAATTATTTGCTCTACAGCATTGCCTTGGCTTTCTCGATTACGAAATTCCTACTCGAAACTAGGTGTCCGAAGGCTTGATTGTTGAGGCAATTGCAATCCTCTTTTTACACCTAAGCTTCCATCCACCCCGGGATTCGAACGGACGACCTTTGGATTGTTAGTCCAACTGCTTACCAGCGACTCCACCGAGACAGGACCCAGGGAGACGACTCCTACACCTGGACTGAGCTAACGACCAAACCTTTTTAGGTTAGTCCGGGGCCAACATTTACTTCCCGTCCGACGGAAGGCGTGATCAGACAAATCTCGTCTCGAAAAATGCCACAGAGACCGTCTGGGATCGAACCCAGGCCGACTGGGTGAGAGGCAACTATTTTGACTATTTTGAACTTTATCTTTGCAATCAAAACGGAGAAAACAGATTGACTAGCTCTCAAAAGAATAATCTGATGCGATTTAGTATTACCTAAAGCGTCCAATTTCCCGGGGTTACAAAATTCCCGGGAAACGGGAAATTTTAAATTTATCCAAAATTGTTCTTATATTGGTTCTGGTTCTGGTTAATATTCTTCAACAAAATTGTATAAAATAGCAACTTAAATGATCAAAATATGTGCGAGGGTCAATTAATGCTTTAACTGCTTGCAAAAACATTTTAAAGAAAATATATTGATATTCAAAATTTATAGGCTATTTCTAAATTTATTAGTATTTTTTTTTTTGCAGTGTTATTTTTCCAATCACAGTCTTTGGACAGCGAGTAAAATGAATACATGCTTCAAAACCATAACATTGCTATTGAATATGGCTCTGTGAACAGTTTGTAAGAATATGATAAAGAATAATATTGAGACGACGTGGAAATGAAAATAAAAAATAATTAAGAAAATATGGATTTGTTGGCAAATCTTTTTTCTTGAACAAATCTTACTTCTTTGAGCTCATGAATAAACAGATAAGCATTGAATTCACCTTTAAAATCAGCTTTTTCACTAGAAATATAATTTTTATAAAATCACCTTCTATATAATACGAAGTAGTTTTTTTTAATGATTCAGCTTAATAAATGACTTCGTCTTAAAGAATGTTCATAGCAATAAAAGTAGTTTAGTTCATAGTAAACCTCTTACACGCTTGTTAGCTCAAGTTTTTTTTATTAATATTAAACTGTTAACACTTTTTAACAAATTTACCAAATTCTTTTCGAATAACTTTCTCTGAGACATCAATTGATATTTTTTCAATTTTCATCCAATTTGGCCATGGTAAACAAAATCGTAAAAAAAACATAATTTGATCTTGACAGAACAGGATACCTAAGTTTCAAATGATATAACAACAATTTTCGTTTAAAAAACTAACCAGAATTATGATAGTAAATTTTCATTTCATAATATCGTAATTTTTGTTGCTCAACGAATAAACAAGATCCCAGTTGTGAAAGCTTCTGGAACGAATATTTTTTTATATATTCATATTTTCATATGAAATTTTCAGGCGAACTGAATGGGTATAAGAACAATAAATTAAAATGAATAATATTAAATTGAGTTTTTTCATAACTATTTTTTTTTGTAAATTAAAAAAAAAATGTGCCAAAAAGTTAGGAAAATGTATACTTTTGCTTAAGTTTCGGGAATTCCCGGGAAATTTACAAATTTCCCGGGAAACGGGAAATATTTTTTTCCGGGAATTCTCGGGATTTTTTTCCCACGACGGGAAATTGTACGCTCTAGTATTACCTGAAATTATGAAATTATATTATGCGCAATTATCTTTACTTTTAACAGCATTGCTTTATTGAGACGAGAAATTGATATCAAAATTTTATCTAATTTCTTTAACATCATATTTATTTATGAGCATTCAAAATGTCTCAGTTACCGCTTCCTATTGTGTAACTAAGCGAAATTCGCATATCTCAGCTAGTAACGAACAAATACTGATATTTTATTATGAGAACTTGTTCCGAAAATTGTTCTTAGAGATCTAATTGATAAAGTCTAGATTATACAAAGTGGAATCAAATTAGATAATTTAGAAAAATATATGCAATTTGCATAGATTATGTATATGTATTAGGATGTAACAAAAATGACTTTTTGGCGGGCATTCAGAGGTTTGTTCTGGTGGGCATACTGAGCTCGAATCCCTAATATGAGCTTGATTGGACGTAACAGAAGCTGGCGCTTTGCATTTTAAATGGGATTTAACCCGTAAATAAGATTTTTTTCAAAAATGTATTTTTGTAGGCACTTCGGCCACTGAAGCGTTTATTTTCAACATCACTGGCGTGTTGACCAGATCCTTGCACATCTTTTGGTATAAATAACATTGACATTTGGAGCACCCTGGAGCTCGGTGCAGACCTTTAAAGTTTGGCATTTTTTCAAAAATCGGTCCCAGCAAAATCAAATGGTGTCTCGGACGCCGCGACGTATATCTTTTTTACGATTCAGTGGCCAAAGAGCCTATTGTTTCTATCAATTTTCAGTGACTTTCATAAGAAACATTTGATAAGATCGTTATAAAATTCTATCACTTCGAACAAAGCCTTAACCAGAAGCGAAGATCTCTCTCATCAAAAAATAAAACAGCAATTAAAAGATAATATTAATGGTACTGATTTCAGAAGAATTCTTTTTTTCAAAGCTTCGGAGTAAATGTTCCGAAAAACTCTACCCGTCAAAAGTCAACCTCTGTTAGAGGATAAAAAGAGTAAGTCAGCCTACACAAGTCCTCTGTTGGAAACATGTTAACAAAGCGATGCATAAGGTTTGCATGCCCTGTGAGGCTGTTGCTGCGAAGTGGTATAACAAAACGCATTACGCAAATGAATGACGAATTAGATTTTGCGCACTTCCAAACAAATAAAAAATAAATCAATGCGCTTGTGCTTTTAAAACGAGCTAAAAAATATTAACCAGTTCGGAGTCTGGATTCACCTCAAGGGAAGACTTACTCCTTCAATCTGAGAAAGTCATTTGAAATCATTGGTCCAAATTTAATACATTTTGGTGAGCGAGTCGGCTTCTCTCGCTTTTGGGGAAACATATAGTTGCGTGCGCACAACAACCGAAAATCATTGAGTCAAATAAAAAAAAACTTATGCATCGCAAGAGTGACAAAGCTAAATTTAAATAAAGCAAACACCAAACCATCGCGCAGCGATCGCGCATCGACTTAGCGACTTAGCGACTAACTGCGACAGCACTACACTGGAACACTGAAATGTTTGGTTGACTTTCCAGAAAGAGTGCATATGACTTGAAAAAAAGAAAAGGGCGCTTCAAAATTGAGCCAAGAAATTGGTGAAACTTGGTGCAAACCCTTTTATGGTCAAAAATATCGTTTAACTTGAATATTTTTCCTTAAAAAATTTAATAAATTTAAGCAAACAGCTAAGTAGATGTCATCTACTCAAATCTACCCATAAGCACACCCCTGTTCAATTTTTTTTCAGCCATAAGGGCGCCTCCAGTCAAATTTTCAAATTAAGAATTTCAATACAATTTTTTAAGTCGTAGGGGCGCCTCCAGTCAAATTTTCATATTGAGAATTTCAATACAATTTTTTAAATCGTAGGGGCGCCTCCAGTCAAATTTTTATATTGAGAATTTTAATACAATTTTTTAAGTCGTAGGGGCGCCTCCAGTCAAATTTTCATATTGAGAATTTCAATACAATTTTTTAAGTCGTAGGGGCGCCTCCAGTCAAATTTTCATATTGAGAATTTTAATACAATTTTTTAAGTCGTAGGGGCGCCTCCAGTCAAATTTTTATATTGAGAATTTTAATACAATTTTTTAAGTCGTAGGGGCGCCTCCAGTCAAATTTTTATATTGAGAATTTTAATACAATTTTTTAAGTCGTAGGGGCGCCTCCAGTCAAATTTTTATATTGAGAATTTCAATACAATTTTTTAAGTCGTAGGGGCGCCTTGAGACAAACCTCATTTAAAAAATATCGCTCCTCGACTTGGCGACTTTGCGACTAACTGCGACAGCACTACACTGGAACACTGAAATGTTTGGTTGACTTTCCAGAAAGAGTGCATATGACTTGAAAAAAAGAAAAGGGCGCTTCAAAATTGAGCCAAGAAATTGGTGAAACTTGGTGCAAACCCTTTTATGGTCAAAAATATCGTTTAACTTGAATATTTTTCCTTAAAAAATTTAATAAATTTAAGCAAACAGCTAAGTAGATGTCATCTACTCAAATCTACCCATAAGCACACCCCTGCACAAGTGTGTATTGCGATATCCGGGAAACGGAAGCGAGTTTCCAAAATCGGGTTAAAGCATCTTGTAGTGTTTGTTAAGTATAGCAAAACGTCATCATTAACTCATTTTCGACCAAAATGGTCTATGTCACAAGATAGCACACAGCTGACGATATGCCAACTGAAGCAAATTTTTCAAAGTTTTTATTGAAGTTTCTGACAAGAAACTAAAGTTTATGACATCAAAAAATATGTGCATCGACCTAAATTAATTTTTTTTTTTGAAATTATAAATTTCATGTAATTCGACAAGTTTTTCATGAATTTTTGATATCATTGTGATTTTTGTTTTTTGACACCAGATTAAAAAAAACGATTTTCAAACAATACAATTTAAGAAATGTTCAATATATGTAAAACGGATTTGCAGTTTTTAATGGATTTCACGATAAGCCGTTAATTTTTAGTAAAATATGTAATGCTTCAATTTTAAAAATTACCGTATTCTATTAGCTGCTTAATTTTCGTCATTTTCAATATGAGTGCCAAACGAAGCAACATTTCTATTTGTATTTTATTTACTTTGAAAACACATAATTCGAACATAGTAAAAATGAGTATAACTTAAAAAAAGAAGTATTTAATTTAAGCAAAATACTGTTTTTGCATGAAATAACTAAATTTTTCATAATTCGTAATGGGACTGTCAAATGAAGTCAATCTTTAATTTAGTGAAAATCCGTACGAAGCTTTGCTTCATTGCAAACAAATTGCAGATAATTAAAACAGAGTATTTCAGTAAAGAAATATTTAACATCATCGTTTTTTTTTTAGTTTATTAAAGCCTCAAATTTATTTTGTTGGCTTTTTGTTTGTTTCTAAATCAGCATTTGGATGGAGTGTTGTGTTTTTTGTCCCGCCCGTGTGGATCAATCGGACCGCGCACTGGACTCACAATCCAGAGGTCGCCGGTTCGAATCCCGCGGCGGGCGCTCTAAAATTCTTTGTGTAAATATGGGTATTCGGCGCCGTCGCTCCGTGCCATACTTTTTCATACACTTAGGAGCCCAGGGCGGCGAAGTCCTTGTAGGTCCTTGGTACTAGCAATGGTGGCCGACAGCTATAAAGTCAACTTCGTTTTTCGTCGTTGTAAAACACCCAAAAAGATATAAAAAATTAGTTTCATGGACCATTTCTTCAAACTCCAGTATTTTGAGAGGCAACTGATATTTTTTGACAGTTTCGAAGGTAAACTTTTCATAGTCCAATGGTCTGGGAATTTATTCGAATAAGTGAATTTGAATGGATGCATTAAGTTAATTTAAACGGATTATTATTATTAATTATCACCTTTAATTATTATATTATCATGGATCCATTCTTTTCTTCTTTTTTTTTGGTTGGATTGATTAAAAAATTTGCAAATTTGAGTTAATGTATTTTTGAACTTTTATTAAAGTATTTCAATAAGGCAACTTAATCTCCCCAAAAAAAAAAAAAAAAAAAAAACTATCATGCTTTCTAAAATTTGGAAATACTAACAAGTAAGTAGCTAAGGGTTACCTGCTTACGACTGGCAACATAAACCTAGTCTCAGCGAAGCCTATACTGTGATGTCTGCCGGACGAAAAACTTGATTTAATGCTTCCATATCAGACTTCTCGTCAGACTTTATCCAATTAGAGACGCTCGGTTATGCAACCCTCCCCGGTGCAGATGCCCTTATCAAAGACGCAGTAAAATGGCACAAAAAAGCAGCTTACTGCGTCGTCGTTTTTGAAAACTATTTTGTTTTTCTTCATTTTTGCTATGGACGGATCAATTTATCACCTTCTCTTCCGAACGAAGCTCCGAAAACCGTGATTGACGCAAGTATGGCCCCTCTCTCTCTCTTTCTGGTGCGTCAAATGTGGCACTGAACGTCATCGGTTGGGGAAATATTTGAAATTTTAATCAGATTTTGAGTGTTCGCTGGAGTCGATGAATTGGCTCTATCTGGAAGGTGATGAATCGTCTCAAAGTGTAGGGTTATAACTCTTCGAACGTTCTCCTGGAAGAGGGGACATCGACCGGTTCCCACGGCCAAGGCGCGCGCGCGCCGTTCCCGGAGGTTCAGGGCCCATTCAAACGCCCATCAGTGACCTCGAGACAAACCTGCGCGGTGGCTCCTACACCTTTTTAGTGTGTGACACTCTGGCACCAGCCGATAGGGGAGGGCTGCCAATTTTGAGTCACTCTTAAAATCATCAAATTTTTGCGGTGGTTGAAAGTTTCACTGAAGCCCAACTTCCCCTAACAGATATTTCCTTGTTGGCCCTATCGGAGCCAGACAGCGAAGAGTCGGCTGGACGACAGAGAGACGCAGACTTTGCTGTGATGTTGTGCAAATTGGAGTCTATGTTCCAAAAAAGGCACTCGCTAACAAAGTGCCGACAACTGTGTGCGACGACGTTGGCCAGCAGTATAGATTCTGAACAAGGTGCACCAAGATAGGCAACTTGGTGTTGGAAATAAGGGACGCGAATTTGTTTTGTAACGTATCATGAATCTAAGTTTTTCGGTAGGGTAACGTACCCAGAAATCGCCAAGGTTCTTTTAAAAGTAATTTCAAATGGGACTTAATAAGTTAACAAAGTATTATCATGTGTTTCTAACGATAAATAAAAATTATGACTTTTTCCAATGACGGATTATCTATTTTTAGTGCTTTGAATCTTTTCACCAATTTGGCATTACAATTTCTTCATGGTTTTCTCATTTTTTTTAACGCCTTGTGCGTAGACATTTAATGTGTTGTCATTCTATTTTTAACCTATTGGATCACAGCTTTTTTATATGGCTCAATGACTTTTCGCGCAGCCAAGGCTATGGATTTATAACCTAGTTTCAAATTAATTTTATTATTCATGGAAATGATGTAGTCAGAATCACCTCGTTGTTTATGTTTTATTGGTCTTATTTTTCTTTGTGGGGTTAGTTTTTGAGTACAAAAAAGGCATTTTTCTATTTCTTTTTGAAATTATTTTTTACAATTTATATAATGTACTTAAGTTTTATTAAACTATAATTGACATAATTAACAATAAAATTGCATGGCTTTTCCTATCAAACAAGTTTGGCCATTGCGAATGTCTTTTTAGGTTTATGTACCTTATTTCTGATCAAGGTCGTTAAATGTTTCAAAAGGTGCCATCAACTGGGATGAATCGGAATACCTAGAGCAAATGGGTATTGCTGCATAAGCCTTTATAATATTTTATATAGGGTTCGGTAAAAACAGTTTCAGAAACTGTAAAATGTGCATCTTATTTTTTATTTAAAACCATGAGAATTAAATACTTCATATGGCTGTATATATACAGACCAATATGCAAACTATCTTTTGGAGAATTATGTGGAATAGATAAGAAAAAAATCTGGATAATTTTTATTATTCTAAAGGCTAACTATTTAGCCTTTTACTATAAATTTTCAGCCCAGATTCTGTGAATAAACTTTTCCTTTTTTTATTGATAATTTTTAGAACTAACTTGAGAACTGTTTTAGTCAAGTTTTTGCACTCTTTCTTATATTTGTGGCAAGTTTTAACTATAAGAAAAAGAAAAAAAGATTTTAGGGTTATTTTAAACCAGTTATTCATATTTTCTAGCTTGAAAATGCTTTTAATTTCAAAAGTCGCAAATTTCACCAAAAAAAATCCAACTTAATGTGAAGTCCATCACGAAAAATCGAAAAATGAATTTTGGATTCACGACCAAAATTACCCTTTAAAACAATGTTTCATTAATTATTTTAACTTGATTCTGTTAAGAAATTGAAATAAGAAATTGAGTATGCCCAAAGAAGCCATTTTGCATCATTAGTTATACAAAAATGATATATGAAAATTCAAAAATCTGTATCTTTTGAAGAAATTTTATGATTGATTTGGTGTCTTCGGCATAGTTGTAGGTACGTTTAAGGACTACACTGAAAAAAATTATACACGGTTTTAATTTTATTAATTTTGGTGATTTTTAATTTCACTTTTGTCATTAAAACTTGATTTGTAAAAAAAAACTATTTTTATTTTTTTTATTTTCTGATATGTATAAGAGGACATTAAATGCCAACTTTTCAGAAATTTTCATAACGGGCAAAAAATGTTTGATCAAATTATATTTTTTTTATCATTGATGATTTTTGAAAAAATCGAAATATTGGTCGCAACATTTTTCCAACTTCATTTTTCGATGTAAAATCGAATTTGCAATCAAAAAAAGCTGAAGTGAAATTTTGTTAAAGTGCACCGTTTTCAAGTTACATAAATTTTTTGGCAAGTTTTTTTTTAAATAGTCGCATTTATTCATTTTTTAAAATTATTAAATTGCATGCACACTTTCGAAAACAATATTTTTTAAAATCAAGATTAACATTTCAAAATGGGTTAATATTGAATGTTTGTCCTTTTTGAAATGTTAGTCTTGATTTTAAAAAAAATGAAAATTCTGTTTTCGGAAAGATCGAAAAATTTCACGAATGTTTCATGTTTTAACATTGGAAATTGGACCATCAGTTGCTGGGATATCGACATTAGAAAATGGCGGGTTATTTGGGTGAGACTTAGAAAACATCAATTTTTCTGTTTTTAAGTTTTTGCATGGCAATATCTCAGCAACTAAGGGTCGTATGAACAAAGTTCAAAAAAGCAAAATTTAGAGAATGTTTCCGCTTTTCAAAAATATTTGTTTCAAAAGTGGGCAAACAAAGGCACTAATTTAAAAAAAGAAACTGCGACTATTTTCAAAAAAGTTGTCTAAAATTGGCTATAACTTGAAAACGGTGCACTTTATCAAAATTTCATTACTTTACTTTTTGATTGCAAATTTGATTTTACATCGAAAAATGAAGTTGACGAATTTTTGCGACCAGTATTTCGATTTTTTGAAAAAATCGGTATTGATTCAAATATTCATAACTCGGTCAAAGATTTTTGCCCATTCAGAAAATTTCTGAAAAGTTGGCATTTGATGACCCCTAAAACATATCAAAAAAAAATTAAAATAGTGTTTTTTGCAAATCAAGTTTTAGTGACAAAAAGGGAAATAAAAAATCACGCAAATTTGTTTACCGTGTTTCATTTTTTTCAGTGTAGTCCTCATGGACTACAACTTTGCCCAAGACACCAAATCGATCAAAAATTTACTTCAAAAGATACAGATTTATGAATTTTCATATATCATTTTTGTACGGACTGCTGCCAAATTTGCATAGAAAATTATATGGACAAACTAATGATGCAAAGTGGCTTCTTTTTAAATTAAGAAAAATTAAAATTAAGAAAAAGAGACCGATTTCGTAGAGAATGGCTCTAATGAACTAAGGTACTTTACAGTAAACATTAAAATGTGAACAAAAAGCAGAGCATATGGTTACTTCCCAACATTTACACAACTGATTCATGCTAAAGAACCAACTTCTTCGTGTCCCAAACTCTCCGCTGCCACGTCACAAAGTGCTCTCCCAGATGCTGCGTTCAAATTCATCATCACACGGTCCAAGTAGGCCCCTTATTCAGGCTTCAATTAAGTGCAACGCATTTGATTTCCACAGAATACCCCACCGACTTCTGGGTGATATCACTCGCACGCGGCCTACCTCGATGATTCCAAACAGTCAACGTCACCACCGTCACCGCCTGCTGCTGTAATCTTCTTGCGCTCAGTTCGTTGCGAAGTGTTGTGCTACTAGGTTGGGTTCGGGTGTGTGTTCGGGTGTGGACTAGCGCAGGAGAATGCCTATTTGTACGCTACCGACGGTCAGGATCTACGAGGACTTTGACAAGATCAGTGCCAAGGAGGTGTACTTCACGGACACCGGGGATAAGATTACGGTGAAGCTGCTGCACTTTCCCGATTTGAGTCCGGAGGAGCAGACCCAGCTGCAGACGATGTACGACAGTGAGGAGGAGGAGGGCTCGGGGGCGTCGTCGTCGACGACCGTTACGGGAAACTCCGCTCCGTTGGTCGAGGAGACGAGGTTTCGATCGCGGAAAAAGTCTACGGGTCGGAAGTTTACGATCGAGCAGCGCAGGAGTAGTGGTGCGTTGAGGAAAAACTCCAAGGAAGATGTTACGAGCAGTGATCAGTCGTCCCCTGCACCGGTCACGACTTCAGTTAGAGTTCAGCACCACCATCATCCGTACCATCACCACAGTCATCAGCAGCTGTACCGGACTCCGGTGGTTCAACATCCACCGAACGACCACGTGATCAACGGAACGGGTTCGTCGCTACGCCACGGCCGTCTGCAGAACCACCGGTCACCGTCCCCGAGACAGCAGAACCACAACCAGCAGCAATCGTCCAGCCTGTGCCCGGGTTACGAACAGTACCAGATGTCCCTGCTGGAGGTTCCGATGCCGTGGGACTACGGCGACGCGTCCAGCGATGACCTCAGCTCCGAGTGGGACTCGGATGTGCCGGACGTGCGCAACGAGGGGCAGGGACCGAAGGTAAGAACATACAGCAGGCCATGTGCCATCGCGGAAGAGCACCGAACGCCTCCTCCTACGCCCAGCTCATCAAGCTCAATTCCAACCATTTAGAACGATGATCATTAAACCTTCTCGAATAAAGCAGGCGAGAGGTGATAATTGTCGTCTCGCGCGAAGCGACGACAGCTGTCAGCAGTGTTGTGACTTGGCACACTAGATTAGATGAGCGGGGACCTTGATCAAAATCATTCACCAAGCGTCGCAGGCTTTGGGAAATCATTCATGACGTCAGTTGTGACGAATCTAAGTGGGCAACCTTGACGTCACAAAACCCGCAACTATTAAGGTGAAGCCGTTGATTATTTTCGAAGAAAAATGATCATCATTCTAAAATTCTCTGTATTTAATTCAATTTAACGAATTTCTGCACCAAAATGAATCAGCATGTGCCGGTTGTTGCCTTCTTGAAGCCACTGAAAGATTTTTTGGTCTTAATCAAATGTGTTTCAAAATTTATATAATTTTGTGGTACAATCATTGACGTCCTAGTTGGCAATCATTGATTAATGACGATTTCCATAACTTTGCAAGGAATGGGATAATCGTTACCAAAAGGAATCAGCATGTGTAGGGCACTATTCTAAACAACTTGTAGAAGGAATTTTGTCAAAATATTGATGGGGACGCAAAATTTATATCTTTGAACGAAAAATCATGGCAATGATGGAAGTCTTCACGTTAATCTTCTCGAAGTTTCCCCTTTTGGGAAGTAATAACTTACACTTGATTCGAGCGCGCGCTGTAAGTATACTTTGAACCGAACCGATGTGATAAGAGTGTGTTGCACCATCCCCTATAGTAGAGAGGCGCACTTGTCAATGTTTACAAACCACTTTGGCACTTGCATTGTATCTCTCTTTTGAACCGGCTATGACGTGCAACGTCATTAATCAGCCTTCAGGCTTATCGCGACGTGGCTTAAAATAAATCAAGATTTTAAACTCATGAATGGTTGGTTTCAGTGCAATCAGCTATAGTTTAGAGCAGCGATTCTCAACGGGGGTACCGGGCCTACTTGATTTACATGGCAGGGGGTACCAGCCTAGAAGAAGGTTGAGAATCGCTGGTTTAGAGTGTATGGCAAGTGTATGGTTGATTTAAAATAAATCTCTGGAATTCGAAATTTTTAGGTTTTTTTTTAGTGTTATGTTAATATTTTGCAAAATCTACGGAGTTCTTACTCAATATCCAAAGAAGCTATTATCTACACTTTACATGCAAAATTTCTATCAAAATATTCAGAATCGGCATCGTAACGTTTGAAACAATTATGCATATACCGTGAAAAAAAAAGAATGTTACCTCTTTTTCGCTGTAAGTTTACCTCAATTAATGTGAAATTAATGGATCTGGGCGGTGAGATTGGGTCATACAAAAATGCAGAAATAAATGTGAACATATTCTGAAAAATATTTATTTTTTACATTTTTATTGGTAAAGCTGTTCGATTTATTTTTTTTATCGATTTGGTGCCTTCAGCAAAATTGTAGGTATTGTTGAGGCCATAAAAAAAGGAATACACGTAAAAAATTGCTAATATTTTCAATAAATTTTTGTCAGTAAAAATTAAGTTCCAAATTTAAAAAAAACTATTTTTATTTATTTTTTTGTTTCAATTCAAAAAGACATAAATTGAAAACAATGTTTCATCTTCTTCATGATTTTTTTTTTAATTTTGAGCGCGCCATAACATACAATGATATTTTTTTAGAAAATGTCCGAATTGCCCAAAATAAAAATTGAAATAACAAGCCATTATTTTTGTGAAAAATGTAAGTTTTGACAAAAAATATGCAAAATTATTTTTTACAGTGCTGTTTCTTTTACTAAAATTCAAATGATTTTTTTAATAAACCCAAACATACTAAAAAGGCTTCGAAACGCAGAAAAAAAAACAATTTAAATAGATTCAGCTGAGTGCACTTAAGTTTCCATTGAAATTCTGAACCTCAAAACAGAATTTTGCTCCCAGATTTTTCGAGCCGATTTCGAATGATGCCTAAAGCTTTGAAAAATATTTGCAATTTAAAAGATTTACAGTAAATATTCATAAAGTGCACCGTTATCATGTTTAAGTCAGGTCACTTTTCTGAAAAAAGGATTTTTTTTATTTTTAATTTTTTTTGTTTATTTTTGAAAACAAAAAGAAATTGAAAAGTTGAGAAAAATCGAACATTTTTGGATTTTTCTAAAATTTTTGATTAACATAATTTGAAAATATTGAAGTCAAGACTAAAATTTCAAATAATAATGCATTTTAAAACACTTTTTTCATTAAAATGTTGAAACCATGGCTCGCAATTTCAATTTTTATACTTTTTTTATTTTTTTGCCCCCTCCCTCCTTCGACTTTGGTCAGAGTCGAGGGACATAAACTTCAAAAAATATTTGCAACGGCCTTTAAAGTTTTCCAGTAAATTTTCATAAAGTGCACCGTTATCATGTTAAAGTCAGGTCACTTTTCTGAAAAAAAGGAACTGTTTTTTTAATTTAAAAAAAAAATTGTCCATTTTTGAACACAAAAAAAAATTAAAAGTTGAGAAAAATCGACATTTTGGATTTTTTTTATATTTTTGATTAACATAATTTGAAAATATTTATGTCAAGACTAACATTTCAAATGGGCAAAATATTCAATGTTTCCCTCTTTTAAACAAAAAAGATTTTTATTTTATTTAAAAAAAGGCAAATATGAGCACTATTTTAAAAAATGTAAAAACTGCGCTCCCAAAAATGGCTAGAACTCGAAAATGGTGCACTTTATTAAATTTTCTGTCAAGTATTTTTTGACTGCAAATTTGATTTAACATACAAAAATTAAATGAAACAAAATTTAGAACGCCTAAGGTTTATTTTTAAAACCACTTTTTTCAGAAAATTAAAAAAAAAACTTGGTAAAATACTTTTTATCTCTTCAGAAAATTTCTGAAAAGATGGCATTTTGTGTCCCCTAAAAAAATTGGAAGAAAATTAAAAAGTGTAATTTTTTAACATAAATTTTGAGTAATTTTTAAATAATTTGATTGCAAATTTAATTTAACATACAATTTTAATTAAACAAAATTAAAACCAGATAAAAGCCAGTTTTTCATTTTTTTTAAATGGACACTGTTAATCTTTTTTAAAAACAAAATAAAATTGAAAAGCTGAAAAAAATAAACATTTGGGAAATTTTCTGTGAAATTCTTAAATTATCTACGGTAACAATATTTTGATTTTTTTTAATCAAGACAAAAATTTCAAAAGGGCCAAATATTCAACACTTTTGAAAAGTTCAGCTTTTTTATAAATTTAAAAACTGCGCATCCAAAAAATGGCTAGAATCAAAATTTCTGACAGGTATTTTTTGACTGCAAATTTGATTTAGCATAAAAAAATGAAATGAAACAAAACTTTGACCGTTTAATATTCTTTTTTAAAACCACTATTATTTTCCAAAAAATCGTAACTTGATTAAAGTCTTTTTGTCTATTCTGGAAATATCTGCAAAGGTGGCATTGCCCTCAAAAAAAAATTGAAAGTAGTGACAACAATAATCTGCAGGGGAAGGCAAATTGCAATTCATTCAACATTCCTCGATGTGATATTATCATGTTTTGTTATGACTTACAGCATGCTTGGATCTTCTTTAAAATATAAGGCCAATGCAAATATTTGTATAGTAAATGTTTCTTGACTCCTTCTGCCGAAATAAAAAAAGGGGTTGGGAGGGGAGACAAAATTAACAAAATTAAAAATTTAAAAACAAAGCCATTTATCCGTAGATTTTTTTCACTACTTGCGTTACTGTACCTACATCGAAGTTCACAAAATCTGAAAATATTTTCAGACTTATCCACACTTGCTAAAACTCATAAAAATATCGATGAATGACTCAAATTGTAATTAAGCAAAATATAAATTACAGGCATGAATGAACATAATCTTTTTTTCGACGTAATTTTGCCTTACTCAATGAATAAAAAGTGAAATACTACCTTAGAAAAAAATGTGTGAATAAAGAGTAATTTTACATCGAAAACTGGTAAAATTCTAATAATTTTGAGCGAATTTCACTGTTGTACTGTTTTATTTAGGTAAAATTTTAAATCTCCCAAAATGCAGCTTTTTAAACTGTGAATTAAAAATAAATAAATCTAATCAAATCACATGTTTGCTATGACTTTAGGAAGTACAACAACTACTGCGATTTCGAGTGGAAATATACTAGCTGTTTACTTTTGAATTGAATTGAACTAAGCTTTTCCACAAATCAGCTAAATAATCGTTACCAATCCGCATGACGCACGATTCCTTTTAAAAATCGTGTCAAGTCGTGGAAACTTTTCAATAAACAAAACCCGCAAAGTGACACTTATTTTTCAGCAAACACACGCAAATCGCTGCTCAGTTGTCAATTTAAAATGTGTCACTTTGCGTGACAGCGGGGGGAAAATTGATTCCCGCGCAAAAGTTAATTCTGCATGACGAGATCATTTTCGACCTTAGATCAAAACCCGGTATATCGAGGGAAGTAAGCTTCTAGAGAGTTATTTTTGTGTGGTAAACCACAAAAATTCAATCTGGAAGGTATCGATTCCGAAGCATGCAGTAACACAAGCGGAACGGCAAGTAAACTAGCGATGATTGAAGTAGTTTGTTGGGATGGCGTCAAGGAACGAAATGACAAGCAAAAAGTGAGCTACCCCATTTCGTACTTGTCTTGTAATAAGAGCCAGCAACGAGTTGATCACGCAACAGGTGAAACCACATGAAAAGATCGTTGTTCAAATGAATATCTTGTAAGATATTTCATTTGCGATTCTTCGAAAATTGAGCTATTAAATCAAATTGCTAATAATTTTTAAAAAGTTTGTTTAGGATGTTCAGTAACTATTTGAATAAAAAGTTGTATTGCTCAATTCGATTGCCAACGAATCTATCAAATACTCAATTTTGTAAAATACCAGCAATAAATTAAAAAAAAAACTCCAGATTTCTACCATTACTCTGAACAATCCCATTACTAATCCGCTCCAAGTAAACTTCTAACTTCAATTTCGATTGACAAATCGCACGTGATTAATTAAAATGCCTACCCAGCTCACTCGCCGAACAATCGCAGCAATCCGCGCTACGTATTGACAATATATCACGCTAATTTGACGTCAATACGCCGCGCGGCAAGCCTTCATTAGACGCCGGCTTGTACGCACCCTCAGTTTCGCGAACTCTTGCATAATCCGCGCCGTGCCAAGATCGATTTGTCAAAGCGTATCGACTTCAGGGAACTGTCTTAGATAGTGGTCGTAGCAGGCTTTGAACTGCGCTCGAGGCACACAGCTGTCTAGGGCAAATTTTATTGCTTTTTCGCACGGCTCGGCCTACTACGATTGCTACTCTGAATGGCGGCGCGATGCACGAGTTACCGTAGTTGGCACTCAGCCGAGACTTCATTACACGCGTGTGTACGGTAATAACAACAACAAAGACAGGGGCGTCACTAAGAGGGCCCTGAGAAAAGTTTAAAAATGAAATTTATTATCAATAATTATTCTTATTCTGAAATTTCCAACAATTGGTTATTAAATTTGATTAGTGCACCATACTAACCCTTCCTACGTCCCTGCAAACATCCCAACTCGCTCATTTCGCAGTGTCGGCTGTCACAACCGGTTTGACACTGCTGTGACGCGTTCGCCACACGGCTCCGATTCACCACCATCCGACAACCCAGCCCAGATGATGGATCCGATCCACGTGATGGCCGGATCTCCAATTTCACCGGTCGTGTGCCCAGCTCTGGCAGAGTTTGAAGAATGGCGTCGCATCTCGGGCGTTGCGCGACATCTTTTGACATTTGCACACCTTGCGGTTGAATCACCTTGTCAGCGGAATCGTGTCGTGTCACTTTTAATTAAATTATATGCTCCGATTATTATTTAATATTGAATGTTTCTAGAAAAAAGAAACGTAATTAATGTGGTTTCGGGCTTCTTCTCCCATTTCCAGCCCTCGGGATGGCGCAAGTTGCGCAACATCGTCCAGTGGACGCCGTTCTTCCAGACGTACAAAAAGCAGCGCTACCCGTGGGTCCAGCTCGCCGGCCACCAGGGCAACTTCAAGGCCGGCCCGGACCAGGGCACGGTGCTGAAGAAGCTGTGCCCCAAGGAGGAGAAGTGCTTCAAGGTGAGTTTGGGAAGGGGAAATGGGCTTTTATATTTGTTTTTGTTTAAAATTTTTTGCTGCCTTAAAAAAATATTTTTTAAATACATTTTTGATTCATTTAATTTTTTGGATTTTTTTATATTTTTAGTTTGTTCAAATAAATAAAAACACACAAATTTCTGGAATCTGCACATTTTGTTGCTGTTTATTTTATAATATTCAATGTTATTATTAAATTACAATTCGTCAGCTGTGTGCTATCTTGTGACATAGACCATTTTGGTCGAGAATGAGTTAATGATGACGTTTTGCTATACTTAACAAACACTACAAGATGCTTTAACCCGATTTTGGAAACTCGCTTCCGTTTCCCGGATATCGCAATACACACTTGTGACATAGACCAATTTATCATCAAAATGATCGTGCACACTTGTGACACGTCATACATGTTGTTGGAAAATGTGGAAAATTTGTCCTGTTTTTCACAAATTTATGTTGATACACACTTTCTAAAAGCAATGCAATCTTTTGTTTTTGAAAATATACTGATTAAGTCGGTTAAACTATGGATTTGAGCTTATTTTATTTTGTATGGAAATTCTGTGCACACTTGTGACACGTAGTACAATTTTACTTTCGAAACACACTTGTGACACGTGCTTTTCAGATTTTTGTTTACATAATTTACTGTATCTTTTAACTGTTGTAACCAAATCAGTTGAAACTTGGAGCGTTTGTTAAGCGATAGTATACGAACCGATTGCTACAAAAGATTTGGCTCTACCATTCATAGTTTTGAAAATATTTATCATCAAACTTTAAAAATCGATTTTCTCGAATAGTACTAAATAGTCGTTGTCACAAGATAGCACACAGCTGACGAATTGATAATATTTATGTATTTCAAATGGGAAATTCTGAATATCTAGAAAAGTTGTTATCCACAAATTTCACTATGTCCCATTTGAAGCTAAAAAAAATATCTCTATGTATGTGATACACAGTTAAAGAATTATGTAAATTTGGAAGGCGTAAACATTAGTTTTGAATCAAGTGGTGGTGAATTTACACATTTTCAGAGGTAAAATTACACATTTTCTCTGACATGAAATATTTACTCATTCCCAGCTGTAACATTACCATATTTTTTTGTGCTCTGTACTTTCTATAATTATTTATTAAATTATTGGAATTACATCGGTTAATATTGACAGTATTGTCAGAAAAAATGTTCAATTTTGCTTAGGAGGCGTGTGAATTAATCTCTTTTTAAGAGTAATTTAAAGGTAAAATAACATCGAAATTATATTGAATCTCAATCATCACATTTTGCAAATGTTTTTACACCGTGTAAATTTACTATTGTTTTGTGTTGTGTTCGGTCATTAAAATTTGGATTTTTGTATCTTTCTTCCATTTACAAAATATCACAAGAATAAAACTATTAGATTTTAGATAAACTTTCAAAATTTATTGAGTTGGATTATATCCAATAATCCTTCCAATGTAATCAATTAAATGAACTTATCACCCAGTTTTTTTTTTCAAGCTTTGTTTAACTTTTTTTGTGACACTTTTTTGCAAAATATTAATACTTAGATATTTATAATTTTCATTATCCAAGTGAAAAAAGTTTAATTTTAAAATGTTGAAAATTTTATAGTCAAATATAACCTATTTTACACGTATTTTATTCTTAATTCTTATGGATTTAGTAAAATAAAACAAAACAGATACACAATTGAAGGAAACCTGTTTAAATCTGTCAACATTCACATATTTAAATTACCATGATTTTTTTACCTCGAAAGTTGTCAAATGAGACAATATTTGAAAAAGATTTTCAATTTATTATGGTTTTTCATTTACATTTTCTCAAAAAATATCAAATTTTCGATTTTTTTCCTAGGTTTTAAATTCAAAACTTGCATTTAATCACAGACAAACAGACAGACGTAAATCTCTTTTAAAATCCATCAATCTAAAATTTATCGGTCACTTTGAATGCTTGGCAACTCACCACTGCAAATTTGAATTCACCAAAGCCCAGAAATTTAGTTATTTGATACTCTATCCACACACACTACCATACATTTCATGCTGTGCCCAATTTCCTAACTAGATGGCTCTAGTGAAGAGTTGTTGATTGAGTTTTGGGGAAAATATAAAATAGTTTATGTATGTTTGTCTCTGATTTAATATTCTCCAAAAAGTACTGAAATTACAAATGTTACAATTTTTTAATTAATTCATTTTTTTAAATAAAGACCAGTAGTTATTTTACTCAATGAAATATAAACATAAAAAAATCAGTGCTGCTGAAAACGGAAAGACACTGGATCTATTTTTTTTAAATGCTAAGATTGAAGGTTGTTAATCGATGAAATTATCGTCGATAATATTATCGTTTAACGATAACGATAATGTCGATAATCTATCGTGATCGTTATCGTCATTTAAATAATTCAATCGGCGATAATCTTATCGCCGATAATGAACGATAACTCATTTTGCCTTCCTCACTGAGGTAAGGCTATAATCCTGCTCGAAAAATGAACTTTTGAAAAACAGCTCGTAGACCTATATTCATGTATACCTATCGACTCAGAATCGAAAACTGAACAAATGTCTGTGTGTGTGTGTGTGTGTGTGTATGTGTGTGCGTATTCACTTTGGTGCTCAAAATTCTTGCCAAGTTTTCTCGGCACTGGCTTATCCGATTTGAGTCAAACAAGTTGCATTCGATTTGTTTTGGTGCCCCATACTGCACTATTGAATTGTTTGAAGATCCGATAAGTAGTTCAAAAGTTACGTATAAAAAAGTGTCAGAGTTGCGAATCAGGTGCTGGAATTTTGATGCCGGATCTCACTTATCTATATGAAAACTATGTCCGGATCCATCATCCAGACCGAGCCACGTAGCCCAGTGGTAACGCTTCCGCCTCGTAAGCGGTAGATCGGGGTTCAAATCCCGGCTCGGACCAACACAACTGGTGATCTTTTCCCTTCTGGAATCGATTGCTTAGTAAAGGGAAGGTAGTGTATCGTCACAAACTGGACCTTATCACGACACCTTAGGGAGGCGACCTATGGAATGTTAACATTAACCTTAACATGTTAACATTAAGTTGAGAATGAAACTGCCACTGAATCCGCTTTGTAAATGCCGGCCCCGATACTCTTCAAGGGTGTTCCCCTCAGGAACTGGGAAAGATTTACTTTTTACTTTATCATCCAACCCATCGTTGGTTAGGTAATCAAAAGACCTTTCCAATGAGTCCAAAACGTTGAAGATCTGACAACCCTGTCTCAAGTTATGTCCACTTAAGTGATATTTATGTACTTTTTTGAATCCGGATCTCACTTAAATGTATGTAAACTATGTTCGGATTCATCATCCGATCCATCGTTGGTTAGGTAATCAAAAGACCTTTCCAATGAGTCCAAAACATTGAAGATCTGGCAACCCTGTCTCAAGTTATGTCCACTTAAGTGATATTTATGTACATTTTTGAATCCGGATCTCACTTAAATGTATGTAAACTATGTCCGGATCCATCATCCGACCCATCGTTAGTTAGGAAATCAAAAAACCTTTCCAATGAATCCAAAACATTGAAGATCTGGCAACCCTGTCTCAAGTTATGTCCACTTAAGTGATATTTATGTACATTTTTGAATCCGGATCTCACTTAAATGTATGTAAACTATGTTCGGATTCATCATCCGACCCATCGTTGGTTAGGTAATCAAAAGACCTTTCCAATGAATCCAAAACATTGAAGATCTGGCAACCCTGTCTCGAGATATGACTACTTAAGTGATATTTATGTACTTTTTTAAAGCCGGATATCACTTAAATGTATGTAAACTATGTCCGGATCCATCATCCGACCCATCGTTGGTTAGGTTTGAAGATCTGGCAACGCTCAGTCTCAAGTTATGACCGCTTAAGTGACATTTGCGATTTTTTTTTTATTGAGAAATAGATGGAATTGGTGTCCAAACCCATCATATCACCAAATGTTGGTAAAAAGTGAGGAAGGCGCCAACCACATAGGTGGATTAACTTAGTTTTTTTTTTTAAATCTTTCTATAAGTGACTTAGTTCAACCATATCATGTTATATTTTGAATGCTTTCAATAAGAAAATATATTTTTTTTAATGTAGCAAGCTTTAAAGTATAAACACTCAAATTGTTCACAAAATACCGTTTTTTTTGAAAGTACTCAAATTTTCATTATTTGGCAATATGGATATCAAACGAAGCAAAATTGTGAATGCGTTTTCACATTTTCATAGGTTATTTTGAAAAATACTGAAATTTTCATAAAATACCGTATTTTTCGAAAATACTCTAATTTTTGAAATTTACTATATGAATATCACACGAAGCGAAATTTTGTATGCTTTTTCACGCAATTAAAGATTTTTATGAAAATACAAAAAAAAAATCACAAAATACAGTAGACTCTCTGGCTGTCGATCTTCTCGATATCAATATTGCTCCAGCTGTCAATAAATTTTTCAGTCCCTTCAAATAGATTGCTTTGATTTTTCATTCTATAATTTGATAACTCCCGTTCTTGACGGTCCCTTCAATATCGACAACGAGAGAGACCACTGTACTGTATTTTTTTTCGAAAATACAAAAAAAAAACACAAAATACTGTATTTTTTTCGAAAATACTCAAATTTAGGAAATTTACAATATAGGTACCAAACGGAGCGAAATTTTGTATGCTTTTTGACTTTGTTAGAACTTTTAGTTTCAAATTTTGCTTCATTTGATACCCATATTGTAAATTTTGATATTTTAGAAAAACTAAGTTTTTTTTGTGAAAATTTTAGTTTTCAATAAAAAAAAATCTAATGAAGTGAAAACGGATACAAATTTTCGCTTTGTTCCTATTTCCATCAAATTTTGAAGATTATATTGGAATATAAAACGTAATCAAGCTAAAAAATAATTATTGTTTTATTGAACTTTAGCATAAATTATGTTGAACAATTATTTTTATATTACTATTTTTTAACGGACGTCTTTTCTGTTTCTCAATAATACAAATAAAACTTTTATTTTTTTGTTTTTAAACCCACAAGTATTTTAACTATTATCATCAAAAAGTATTATTTTAGTTGATTACATTTACTAAACAAACTTAATTTGACTGTAAATTCCTCAATTCTCTCTTCCAGGTCCTCATGAAAGACGTCCTCCGACCGTACGTCCCCGAGTACAAGGGACAGGTGAACAGCGATGACGGTGAATGTATCCTTTTGCAAAAAAACAAAAACTCAAAAAGTATAAATTTAAGTAAAAAAAAAATCACCCTGCTCTTGCCAATTAGAGCGGAGGGGGGAGGGCCCAGTTCCGTTTCGCAACCGGTCGCTAATAAAGACGTTCCGACAGCGCGCGCTCGGTTGAAGCTGGTTGGGGTGCAACCTCATTGCTGACGCAGGGAATGTTATTGTGATCGGGCAGTTGTTTATCAGATTAGTTTGTAAATTTTTACAACCGGCTGATTCTGGAACGTTCTAACTCACAGACAATTGGAACTGTGATTTTGGTGGAAATCTGCATTTTTAAGAAAGTTTAACGATCCAGTTGTCTGTGGGCCCATTCGCAAGTGATCGAACAAAATGCAAACAGACAGGTACACACGAGCCAGTAACAAGCAAAGAAAACATAGTCGCGGCCTGCAAACTAGTCGAGGATAATCAAAACAAACAGCTAAATTCCGTCGTCGTCGTCGTCGTCGTAGTTGGCTATGCGCTGCACGACTATGTAGAACACATTTAGCGGCTAGGCGAATCGTTTCGTTTCGTTCCAGCAAGAAGTGGTAGTAGGCAGTGTGTGTTTGTTAACCTGTGGCAGCTGAACAATTAAGACCCGCATACTAATGACTACTTTGATGCGTCTAGTTGGCCAGATAATTGAGAGGTGCACTTTCGATTGTTGACGATTGCAAAAATACCGCGTGCGCAATTAAATCAGCGAAAATTCTGATTTGAGAACCTGCAAAGTTTCCATTAACACATCCCACTCAACTGCGTTTCGATCGCACGCGACTGTAGAAAACTCAATTAGCATGTTAATTCGATTCAGCGACTCACTTGCAAGAGGTCCAAGATCAACTGGCGAGCAATTATATCATTTGAAACACGAGTTCTCGATGGGATCGCGTGCTGGCAATTTTTCATACAGCATTCTGCATTTTCCTTAACCAACATAATTTAAATCACACAGCCACCTACATCCAGCTGCAAGATCTGCTCAGTGACTTCTACCAGCCGTGCGTGATGGACTGCAAAATTGGCGTGCGGACCTACCTGGAGGAGGAGCTGTCCAAAGCCAAAGAGAAGCCGAAACTACGAAAGGTGAGTGGCCATTTCCAATCAAATTTTAAGTTAAATCTATTTTATAAACAATAACTCAACAATCAATTTACCAACTTTGTTACAATTTTTCTAATCCCATGATAAAAAAAGAAAAAAAGTGCACTGCATTGATATTTAAACCTTTTTTTTTTTTTTTTGAAGCTTGTTTAAACAAATTAAGCTTTCGAATTAGAAGTGTTGACGCAATGAGGAGACCATTTTCTTTATAAGAGTATGTCGTTTTTACAATAAAATACTGAAATTGATCTCCATTCGTGAATTTGTTTGGTTTTAAAGATTGTGTTTTCAAAGTCCTTTATTTTTTTAGGGCTATAAAAAGCGAGCCAAAAAAAACTGTTTTTGATATAAATATATGTATAAAGAATTTTCAAAATTTGGCAGCGGGAATATGTTTACAGCACTTATTTAAAATAATATTCAAGAGTATTTCCTTAGCCTTTCGCAATTTTTAACTTTGCGTCTTTTTATTTCGATGAAATTTTGTCCTTTGATTTCTTATGTTCAAAAAAGCCATCTTGTATTATTGGAATTGGAATTTCCATATCTAAGAGTCTACAATCAAACTTCCACAAAGTCTTTGAAAAAAAAAATATTTAAAAATATTTTAACTCGAAAACGAGGCACTTCAAAATAAAAAAAAAAAAGCAAAAGCACTGAAATGCTTTTTTGTTTGCTTTTAAAAAAAAGATATTTAAAAAAGTGATATTTATTATTGTATTTTTCCATGCATCTCTATACTAAAAAAAGCCATTTTTTCCCGAAATCGAAAAAGGGTTTTTGCAAAGTTGTGAGAGGTTGTGAGCTATGATTTGGTCTTTTCAGGAAAAAAAAAAAAAACATTGAAAAAAATACTCGGATATTTATTTGACATTTTATCACATAAAGTTGAATTCTTAAAATTATCATTATCATATTTTTTTCAATTTATAAATACTTCATGAAAAATTGACATTCATTCAAAAATATTTTAAAAACCTGAGAAAAAAAATTGTTCTCAGTGTCATTTGATTGTGTCCAAAAATTAAGCATAAATTGGTGATATTATTGTTCACAACGTGTTCATAAAGTGAAAGATTTTGTGCTCTTTTCCATAGATTTTTTTTCTGTAATTCTATCGTGAAACTACTTACTTTCCGTGTGACGTGGTTCTCGAATGACGCAACGGCCTACTTTTTTTCAGCAAAAATAAGAGAATAAAAAATTAATACCTTTCAATACAAGTGCCGAAAAGTTCTACTTTTCAATACTGTAAATTTGAACTATTTAGCAATAGTATTGAATAGTAATTTTTTTCAATATTTTTTTATTTGAACGGTAAATTAACTTAACAAATGGATGTTTGACATAAAATTTCATTCTAAAAGCGTTTTTTTTGGAATTGTAAGAATTCTGTAAGAAACATTTTTTTTTATTTCGCTGTTTCATAGTCATAAAAATGTACATTTGCGAAAACCAAGGTTGTTAACGATAAAATTATCGAGGCTCGATAACGATAACGATAGTTCTATCGTTATCGTTATTTCGATAATTCTATCGGCGATAATCTTATCGCCGATAATGGACGATAACTCATTTTTTAAATCTTTCTAAAATCGATTAATTCAACCATATCATGTTAAATTTTCAATGCTTTCACTAAGAATATATTTTTTGAAAATCTTGTAAGTTTCAAAGTAAAATATGTACTCAAATTTATTTAAAAAAAAATGCCGTATTTTTTGAAGTACTTTAATTTTTATAATTTGCAATATGGGTATCAGTGAAATTTTGCATGATTTTTCCCTTTATTAGTTTTCACAAACTACCGTTTTTTTTTTCAAATTTCCTAAATATGCATTGTGGGTATCAAACGAAGCGAAATTTTGCATGCTTTTTCCCATTATTAGAGTTTTTTCTAAATATGCAGCAAACGGGTAACAAACGAAGCTAAATTTTCTATGCTTTATAACTTTATTAGAGTTTTTTTTGGAAAAAAACAAAATTTTCACAAATTACCGTTTTTTTCGAAAGTACTCCAATTTTCAAAATGCGCAATATGGGTATCAAACGAGGCGAAATTTTGCATGCTTTTTCCCTTTATTAGAGTTTTTTTTTAAATACTAAATCTTTCACAAATTACCGTATTTTTTCGAAAGTATTCAAATTTTCTAAATATGCATTATGGGTATCAAACGAAGCGAAATTTTGCATGTTTTTTTCCCTTTACTAGAGTTTTTTTTAGCAAACTAAAATTTTCACAAATTACCGTTTTTTCGAAAGTACTCAAATTTTCTTAATATGCAATATAGGTAACAAACGAAGCGAAATTTCCTATGCTTTTTCACCTTATTTGATTTTTTTTTGGAAAATACCAAAATGTTCACAAATTACCGTTTTTTCGAAAGTACTCAAATTTTTAAAATGTGCAATATGGGTATCAAACGAAGCGAAATTCGGTTTGCTTTTTCACATTAATAAAGTTTTTTTTAATACAAAAAGTTTAACAAAATACCGTATTTTTTCGAAAGTACTCAAATTTTCAAAATATGCAATATAGGTATCAAACGAAGAGAAATTATGTATGCTTTTTCACTTTATTCAAGTTTTTTTTTTGAAAATACAAAAACTTTATCAAAATACCGTATTTTTTCGAAAATATTCAAATTTTCTAAATATGTATTATGGGTATCAAACGAAGCGAAATTTCGCATGCTTTTTCCCTTTATTAAAGTTTTTTTAGAATACTAAAATTATCACAGATTACCGTATTTTTCGAAAATACTCAAATTTTCAAAATATGCAATATGGGTAACAAACGAAGCGAAATTTCTTATACATTTTCACTTTATTTGAGTTATTTGGAAAATACTAAAATTTTCACAAATTACCGTTTTTTTCGAAAGTAATCAAATTTTCAAAATGTGCAATATGGGTATCAAACGAAACGAAATTCGGTTTGCTTTTTCACATTATTAGAGTTTTTTTTTATTGAAAATTCAAAAAAATTAGCAAAATGCCGTATTTTTTTGAAAGTACTCAAATTTTCAAAATATGCAAAATGGGTATCAAACAAAGCGAATTTTTGTATGCTTTTTCACTTCATTAAAGTTTTTTTTGAAATACTAAAAGTTTCACAAAATACCGTATTTTTGCAAATATTTTTTTTAAATACGCAGTATGGGTATCAAAGACGCAAAATTTTGTATGATATGAAGCATACACATTTTGAATGTATGTATGAAGCATACGAAATTTCAATTCGTTTTACACCCATATTGCAAATTATGAAATTTGAGTATTTTCGAAAAAATACTGTATTGTGAAAATTTTAGTATTTCAAAAAATACTTTAATAAAGTGAAAGAAACATACAAAATTTCGCTTCGTTTGATACCCATATAGCAAATTATTAAAATTTGAGTATTTTCGAAAACTACGGTATTTTGTGAACAATTTTGAGTACATATTGGTACTTTGAAACTAACAAGATTTTCAAAAAATATATTCTTGGTGAAAGCATTAAAAATTTAACATGATATGGTTGAATTAATCGTTTGTAATTCTTAAAATTCATTTTACTATTCAATTGAATGGAAATAAATTAAATTCTTTGTTAATTTTGTTTATAAAAATCGAAATATTTCGTTGAGTGGTTTAATGCAACTTTTATTTTTTGAAGAAATTTTTTATTCTGAACAATATTTCTCAAGAAAAGTCACTAAAATTGAATGGAAACATGTACTTATTGGTTTCATAATTGCTCAATAATTTGGCCAACAACCAAAAGTTTCTAAACAGCAACAGTTTCCTTACATTCTTGGAAATAGCCCTGAAAATCTTACTGAAAAAACTAATTTTAGTTAAACTTAGAATTTCTTACTTTGTAATGTAAATTCAACAAAAAGGTAACCTGATACTAATCTGAGCGTCAAATTATGTTTTTACCAAGAATAATATTTCAGTTAAACCCCTAGAATTAACCATATCTAAAGTGTAACAATTTCAATTCTGTAGAACGAACAATTCGATTTTAGATTTTTTGGTAACAATTATTTTACATCTATATATATAAAAAAATTCGACGGTTTTGTTCGAACGCGAATCAGTTCAATTCGGAGCGTCGGATCGAGGTGCTATTTGTTGCGTTGGGTTCGTATAAGCCCAAGGAAGGTTTATACGCCAACTAATTGACACTTTGGCCACTCTGGAACCGATTCCGGAGCATCAGCAAATTGTATGGGAAAAGCTACGTATAATCAAATTTTGATCACAGGAGGCTATCAGCAAAAAATCAAAAACGTCAACAAACAAATAAAGTCAAGACGAAGTTTGTCGGGTGAGGCTTGTTTTTTAATATTATTTTTTTCCAAGGTCTGAAATAATGAAATTATTTCGCTGAGCAAGCACATTTAAGATATGTGTTTGAGGGTATAAAAGGAGAAAAAATAATAATGACAAAAAATCTTGAGCAATATTCAATATTAGTGCATGTTGAAGTACTAGAAATCAAGCATAAACAAGCTTAAACAAGCAAAGTCAACTTTTCCGATTGATGAAAGTTGCCCATACCAGAATCGAATTAAACAAAATACTTCTAGAATTAAAAGATTCTCTTCAATATTTTTATTAATATGAAGTTTTTTCTTTCTCCCCAGGACATGTACGAAAAGATGATCCAAATCGACCAGAACGCCCCGACGGAGGAGGAGCACCGCGCCAAGGGTGTCACCAAGCCGCGCTACATGGTGTGGCGGGAAACGATCTCCAGCACCTCGACGCTTGGCTTCCGGATAGAGGTGGGTGTTCTGCAAGCAAGACAGTACAGAGTTCACGTTTTCGGGGCGCCTAGCGCCGCCTGCTGCGCTCTACGGACAGCAGGCACTCTCTATCAAATTGATCAAATCGCAATTAAAACAAAGTTAACCTCTCGGGATCGCAGCAATCGCTGCGCGGTAAAACCTTCTTTTAATCTTTTTCTCGTGGTTTGTGTTATGGGCGTCTCGAAAGCAAAACAAATAACAAAACCTGGCTTTGCTCGTATCAAGGATTCTCGATCCAGTAAAATTTAATTTTTGAATAATCTTTTTTATTTCAGGGCATCAAGAAAAGCGACGGAACCAGCTCCAAGGACTTTAAAACGACCAAATCCCGCGAGCAGATTAGCGACGCGTTCCGGGAGTTTGCCGAGGGTTTCCCGCATGCCCTGGTGAGTTTGATTTTGGATCATTTTAGAAACTCTTTACTGATGTCGGTTCTTCCAGCCCAAATACATCCAGCGGCTGAAGGCGATCCGGGCCACGCTCGGCTTCTCCGACTTCTTCAAGCGGCACGAGGTGATCGGTTCGTCGCTGCTCTTCGTGCACGACCGGCACCACGCCAGCGTGTGGTTGATCGACTTTGCCAAAACGGTGGTCCTCCCCGAAACGGTCGCCATCGGGCACGACCGCAAGTGGAGCGTCGGCAACCACGAGGACGGCTACCTGATCGGCATCAACAACCTGATCGAAATCTTCACCGAAGTGCACGAAGCCCAGCAGCAGACGCTGACCGGCCGAATACCGCGGCTTTCGTTGCCCGACCTGGGCGATCTCAGCGCGCACCATCAACACAACAACAACAACAACAGCGTCAAGCAAGACAACAACCATCCAAGCAGTCATGAACAGTTGCCGCAGCAACAGTCACAGCCTCCTCTGGTCGTCGGACTCAACTCGTTGACACTTTCCACAACCACGGGCGGCTCAACGTCCACGTCGCCGCCGCCTACTGTGGACTCTGTCGGAGGCGGCGGTTGTCTGAACAACAACCGCGACTGTGACTGCGACAAAAGCGACGAACCCGTGCCGTGAGTGCAGGTGAGTTGGACATATCCGAAAACAAAAAACTAAAAAACTCCTGAGCGATCTGACGGGAAGGACTGATTTACTGAACTGTCGAGCAGTTTATTTTGACAGAGAAGGCAGCTGGGCAGCTGGCCGGATTGTGCTAGCCGCGAAGCGCCTGGAAGGAACACATACAATCCACAATTGTATTACTATACGATAGTCAAAAAGTTATTCTTTTTTTTTTGTTATGCTTTTTTGGTACGCAGAATCGCGGAGAGGGAGAGAGAGTGAGAGGAAGCGCTGAATTATTTCCTCCACAGTTTTGTTCCCCGAGTAAGATGAACAAAGTGCATGTTTGAATAAATAATCTTTAATACAAAAATTAACATTAAAAAAGATAGAGAAAAGTACACATAAAAACCATATTTATCAAAGTTAAGAGAATAAACAAGCAATTCTAAGATGGCTATTTCCAGTGTTGTGCTGCGCACGCTGGCTAAGTAAAAAAACAAGAGAGTCAAATTTGAGCTAAGCCGTTAAAATCGTTGGCTTGAATTTATTCAAGATATCGCAGCATCGTAAAGAGAATCAAGATTACAAAATGCGTAAATAATAGTATGATTTTTTATTGAATAAAATTTTCGCGAAAATATTGCGTGTATTGTACAGAAAAAAATACTGCTGACGTTATTTTGAAAGAAAGCCCTACTGAATACTTGCATTATTCTTAAACATATTAATTTTTTTAGAAAATTCTGAAGGGGGTGAGATAAACTTTGAAAAATATTTGAAACGGCCTAACCAGCAAAAAAAAAACATTTTTCGAAATTTTCAACCCAAAGTAATTAACTTAAAAGCAATGCTCTTGTATCATAAAAAAAGTTAAATACAAGTTTGTGCAGCGAGTTGCAAAATATAAAGAATCTGAGTTATGCTTCTTTTTCTTAAACTACTATATCTCCATAAGCTTTACAGAATCCAAATAAAATGACATATTTTTTTCAAAAAATCATATTTCCTGTACTTTCCAAAAGTGGTGGTTTTGAAAAAGTGATCTAAACTACATTTTTTTTAACTCAGCTTCAACAAAATCGATACCAATTGATAACAAATTTGATAACATAGGTTTCAAACGATCGGTAAACGCCTAACAATAGGCAATCCACAAGCACCAGTTTGAGGTAGTAGGGTATGTATGCACCTAGATATTTTTATTCATCAAATAAAAATAAGAATTGTGGTATTCAGAAAACCAGAAAATAAAAAAAAACTCAAAATCTAGAAATCAAAAAGTTAAACTTCTATCTAAATTTCTAAAAATCTAAAAATCTAAAAATCTAAAACTCTAAAACTCTAAAACTCTAAAAATCTAAAACTTTAAAAATCATAAAATTATAAAATTCTAAAAATCTTAAATCATAAAATCATAAAATCATAAAATCATAAAATCATAAAATCATAAAATCATAAAATCATAAAATCATAAAATCATAAAATCATAAAATCATAAAATCATAAAATCATAAAATCATAAAATCATAAAATCATAAAATCATAAAATCATAAAATCATAAAATCATAAAATCATAAAATCATAAAATCATAAAATCATAAAATCATAAAATCATAAAATCATAAAATCATAAAATCATAAAATCATAAAATCATAAAATCATAAAATCATAAAATCATAAAATCAAAAAATCATAAAATCATAAAATCATAAAATCATAAAATCATAAAATCATAAAATCATAAAATCATAAAATGGGGGGAGGTGTCCACGTGCTTCCATCCCGCCAGTCCATATGTATAGTCTTAGTGTTGTGTTTGCTGTATTTGATATTTTGTGAACCACACCGTATGCTGTACTCGACAGATATGGACTGGTTCCCGGCCGGGCTGATGGGTCTCGCAGCTGGCTAGTTGAACGTACCTGTTAGAACAGGGGTGCTCAAAGTTTTTGAGTGGCGGGCCAAATTTGAAGCTCTCATGAGCTTGCGGGCCAAACCAAAATCTTTCAATAAATATTATCCATATGGTTTTTATTGCAATTTGCATGTCTCAACAAACATTGAAATTAGGTACGGAATGCTATGGAATCATACTGACCATGATAGAGAAGTGTTCAAAGTATTTCAAGAAGAAGTGTTCATAAAATTTTGAAAAGTTTAAATAGTTGATGAAGGTCGATGAATAGCATTATTTGAATATTCTCAAAGTTTCATGATTTTCTCAATGGACGTGATTTCGAATCTGAAAACAGAATGCATTTTCGGATTCTTTGGACAGTTTTTCATTATGAAAAGGTAAAATAAGTTGTGTAAATAATAAATATTATGTGTTAAAAAAATAAAAAAATGAAAAATATAATTTAAAATAAACTTCAAATTTATAGGCATTTTCAAAACAAAAAATTTCATGTAAAAAAACTTTTGTTTCGTGTTTAGAATTCAGTTCAAAATGCAATATGAATCGATAATTTTATAAACAAAACTAATTTTATCGAATTTTAAGCAAAATTGTGACTTTTTAACAATTATACCTAAAATTTCTATGTGTTAAATTAAAAAGCTTATAAACAAAGTTAACTAACTATAAGCATTGTTTTTTTTTTTCTTAAAAATGATAATAGCAACCTTGGCGATGGTAAATTTCACGGAAAAATAAAAATTTTACACCATAAATTTGATTTTAAAAATAAAAACTATGTTCACCCCGGAATACAAAATACAAATTTCAATGCAGCTATTTTTAAAGTACTATTGAAAAAACTTTTTTTCAAAAATATGGACCTTGTGTGGCCACCCAAGTACATGTTTTAAAAATAATAACCTTGAGAAAAACCATAACACGTGGAAAATATTCCAAAAATAAATTGAAATCTTATCAATGCAACCCCGGTTTACGGTACCATTGTTTGGTCAAAATCGAGAGGTGGTTGAACATTTTTTTGGCTGAAGACAATCGTGATTTCACAAATATAATGAAATTAAATGGTATTCATTTTAATGCACTTGTATTTTCATTTAAATTCTATTTATTATTTGCAAAACATATTTCAAAAGGGGTGAAACAAGCTTTGAAAAAATGTGAAAAAGGATTTTTCAACAATCATTTATCCAAGTTCAATAAAAATTTAATACATTTTGGTCTGCCTAAATCAGATGTTTGTCAATTAGATTCATAATCCAAATGTCATGAGTTCGAATCCCGATGGGGAAGATTTCTAAGTGCATCATAAGCTTGAGGTCCAGCCTGTAAGAAGATAGTGAATTCTAACTTTTAATAAGTATGAGATACATATATTATCGCCATTTTTACAATTTTATACTTTAGCCAAATTTGAACGGTTTTATTACTTACTTCTAAAAATGATTGATGAAAATTTTGACGAAATTAAATTATTTCACATTAGATTTTCAAAACATAACATAAATTATAATTTTTTTTCAAATCACTTTAGGTTGTCGAAGGGCCATTTTACATGATATTTCAAAATGGGTCCGCGGGCCACTAAAAATCACCTCGCGGGCCACGTTTGGCCCGCGGGCCATACTTTGGTCACCCCTGTGTTAGAACATCAAATCATGATGTTTTATCCTTTTGTTTCCTTAGTAACAGTAGCATAGTTAGTTCAGCAAGGGAAGCAATAGTTTGATCCGTTCAGCTGTTGAAGCAATTGCTTTCGATTCAAACTTGTGCTGAACATTATTGGACTACCTAGACTATTGTTCAAAGGAAACAAACACGAGGGTACAAAGGGATAAGCTCCCCCCGGATGGGGCTAAATTGTGGAACGCTCCCAGTGAGTTTTACTGAGCTGCTTTGGACATTTTAGGTAATAGTTGTACAAAAAAATAGTTAAAGCTCGGTATTAATTCACTGGGAGGTCGTGTGCAAATTCCCGTGCTTGTGAAGTTCTGTTTCTGTGTCACTGTTGTGTTAGCTTGTAACATGTTCGACATGACACTTCTACTAACTAGCAATGATAAGTTATGCGGAATTCTTCAAGTGCGGGAACACGACGAAAATTAGACGACCCGAAGAAATAGTGAAAGTGATAGTGAAAGCTAACTAAATAAAGTGTCAATAAATAATCGTGAAGTGAAAATATTATTATAAATATATTTAATATTATATTACACTTTATATCTGTGTAAAACTCACTATCAGAATCTAATGTTTTCTTGTGTTCTCTTTTGTTCTTTTCGTTTCAAACCGAATGAGCGAGCATCTGACTTGCTACACAGCTGCAGGACAAATTAACATCAGCTGTGATCAATACCACCCTGACTGTCAAGGATTGCTACCAAGCTTGGTGTCCACGGCTATATGTCCAACCGAGAGACCTCCAAGGTCGCAGGGAAGTATTAATTAGTATCGCCTTTTTATTTTTGACCATTTTGTTAATACAATTTCTTTGCAGATACCACTTTAAAAGTATGGCTCGCGCTCTGCTTTGATGTTTTGCTAATTCTATCCGCTTTCTACCCCCAATGTGTCCTGCACTGGGGGTGCCTGGGGTAACTTCGAGTTGACCTGGGCCGCCCGAGGAATTATGTCGTAGGTGGCTCGTGTACTGGTTCACTCACCTCTCCTCGCGGCAAGGTTTTCCGTAGGTCTACACTCGAACATGCGACATGGGACAGCATGAATCTTCAGCTGAAGCCGGACGAATGTATTCCGAAATTACAGAATTACAGAAAATCATAAAATCATAAAATCATAAAATCATAAAATCATAAAATCATAAAATCATAAAATCATAAAATCATAAAATCATAAAATCATAAAATCATAAAATCATAAAATCATAAAATCATAAAATCATGAAATCATAAAGGGTAATTCTCCGCCAACTCACACAGCAGTTGCCCCGACCCCTCTTCGATTTGCGTGAAACTTTGTCCTAAGGGGTAACTTTTGTCCCTGATCACGAACCCGAGGTCCGTTTTTTGATATCTCGTGACGGAGGGGCGGTACGACCCCTTCCATTTTTGCACATGCGAAAAAAGAGGTGTTTTTCAATAATTTGCAGCCTGAAACGGTGATGAGATAAAAATTTGGTGTCAAAGGGACTTTTATGTAAAATTAGACGCCCGATTTGATGGCGTACTCAGAATTCCGAAAAAACGTATTTTTCATCGAAAAAAACACTAAAAAAGTTTTAAAAATTCTCCCATTTTCCGTTACTCGACTGTAAAAAATTTTGGAACATGTCATTTTATGGGAAATTTAATGTACTTTTCGAATCTACATTGTCCCAGAAGGGTCATTTTTTCATTTAGAACAAAAATTTTCATTTTAAAATTTCGTGTTTTTTCTAACTTTGCAGGGTTATTTTTTAGAGTGTAACAATATTCTACAAAGTTGTAGAGCAGACAATTACAACAATTTTGATATATAGACATAAGGGGTTTGCTTATAAACATCACGAGTTACGAAAAAAAGTTTTGAAAAAGTTGGTCGTCATCGATCATGGCCGTTCATGGTCACCCGCGACAGACACGGACGACGAAACAAAGAGAAACGCAAAAAGTAACTTTTTCAAAACTTTTTTTCGTAAAATCGCGATAACTCGTGATGTTTATAAGCAAACCCTTTATGTCTATATATCAAAATTTTTGTAATTGTCTGCTCTACAACTTTGCAGAATATTGTTACACTCTAAAAAGGAACCCTGCAAAGTTAGAAAATACACGAAATTTTAAAATGAAAAATTTTGTTCTAAATGAAAAAATGACCCTTCTGGGTCAATGTAGATTCGAAAAGAACATTAAATTTTCCATAAAATGACATGTTCCAAAAAATTTTACAGTCGAGTAACGGAAAATGGGAGAATTTTTAAAACTTTTTTAGTGTTTTTTTCGATGAAAAATACGTTTTTTCGGAATTCTGAGTACGCCATCAAATCGGGCGTCTAATTTTACATAAAAGTCCCTTTGACACCAAATTTCTATCTCATCACCGTTTCAGGCTGCAAATTATTGAAAAACACCTCTTTTTTCGCATGTGCAAAAATGGAAGGGGTTGTACCGCCCCTCCGTCACGAGATATCAAAAAACAGACCTCGGATTCGTGATCAGGGACAAAAGTTACCCCTTAGGACAAAGTTTCACGCAAATCGAAGAGGGGTCGGGGCAACTTTTCCCGATTTCGTGTGAGTTGGTAGAGAATTACCCTAAAATCATAAAATCAAAAAATCATAAAATCATGAAATCCTAAAATCATAAAATTAAAAAATCATAAAATTATAAAATCAAAAAATCGTTAAATCATAAAATCATAAAATCATGAAATCATGAAATCATAAAATCATTAAATCATTAAATCATTAAATCATTAAATCATTTAATCATTTAATCATAAAATCATAAAATCATAAAATCATAAAATCATAAAATCATAAAATCATAAAATCATAAAATCATAAAATCATTAAATCATAGAATCATTAAATCATTAAATCATTAAATCATTAAATCATTGAATCATTAACTCATTAAATCATTAAATCATTAAATCATTAAATCATAAAATCATTAAATCATTTAATTATTAAATCATTAAATTATTAAATCATTAAATCATAAAATCATAAAATCATTAAATCATAAAATCATAAAATCATTAAATCATAGAATCATTAAATCATTAAATCATTAAATCATTAAATCATTAAATCATTAAATCATTAAATCATTAAATCATTAAATCATTCAATCATTCAATCATTAAATCATTAAATCATAAAACCATAAAATCATAATATCACAAAATCATAAAAGGGTAATTCTCTGTCAACTCACACAGCAGTTGCCCCGACCCCTCTTCGATTTGCGTGAAACTTTGTCCTAAGGGGTATTTTTTGTCCCTGATCACGAATCCGACGTCCGTTTTTTGATATCTCGTGACGGAGGTGCGGTACGACCCCTTCAATTTTGAAAATGCAAAAAAGAGGTGTTTTTCAATAATTTGCTAATAATTGAAAAAACACCTCTTTTTTCGCTTGTCGTACCGCCCCTCCGTTACGAGATATCAAAAAAACGATCCTCGGATTCGTGATCAGGGACTAAAGTTACCCCTTAGGACAAAGTTTCATGCAAATCGAAGAGGGGTCGGGGCAACTGCTGTGTGAGTTGGCGGTGAATTACCCATATGAAAATTCAAAATCTGTATCTTTTGAAGGAATTTTTTGATCGATTTGGTGTCTTCGGCAAAGTTGTAGGTATGGATAAGGACTACACTGAAAAAAATGACTCACCGTTTTCATTTTATAACCATTTTAAGGTATCTTTTTTAAATAGTAAAATATGAAACATTTGTGAAATTTTTTCGATCTTTTCGAAAACAATAATTTCAAAATTTTTTAAATCAAGACTAACATTTCAAAATAACGCCCTTTGAAAAGATCGAATAATTTGCGACCAATATTTCGATTTTTTGAAAAAAAATTGTATTGATTCAAAAATGTGTGACTCGGTCGAAGATTTTTTGCCCGTTCTGGAAATTTCTGAAAAGTTGGCATTTGATGTTCCCTAAAACATATCAGAAAATGAAAAAATATAGTGACAAAAAGTAAAATTATAAATCACTTTAATTTTTTTAATGTGTTTCATTTTTTTCAGTGTAGTCCGTATCCATACCTATAACTTTGCCCAAGACATCAAATCGATCAAAAAATTCCTTCAAAGGATACTTTTTTTTGAATTTTTATAAATAATTTTTGTATGGTTAGCTGCCAAATTTGTATGTAAAATTATATAGACAAACTAATGATGCAAATGGCTTCTTTAGGCATACCAAAGGCACCTAAAAAATTTCATACGGATTAAAAAAAAACAAAAAAAAATAGAATGACCGAAATCTCAGAGAATTGCTTTATTTTCAATACAGTGGACCCTCTCGTTGTCGATATTCGAGATACGAGGGTAATTTTTCGAATGATTGTGTACTCCTTCGTCAAGCAAGGAAGCGAAAAGGATTTCTTTCAAAAATGTAAAAGCTCTTCAATTGGAATGTCCAAAATGCACTCTTCTGTACTATCATCGTAATAATTTGGTAAAATTTAAACCTAACCTACCAAGTAAAACAAACGATCAACTAGTTAGACTTACCTTCTTAAATCAACATGGCCTATCGTCACTTTTGTTTGATAAATAAGCGCAATTATCCTAAAAACTGCGTTCTGCTGATGGTGTCCCCATTTGGAATGGTATATCCTCACACAATTATTGTACTATAATGCTATGCGTTTGCCTCTCTCTTTCTCTCTCTTACACGACCTAATGACTGAATGTGGCTGGAATGTGTTATTGTTGTGTTTTGTTAATCCTACAAACTAAACGCACTAGCTATCACTGATCACTACTAGATTTCTGTTACACTTGTTTTTGCTATTAACGTTTATCCTATTCTCTACTTGAAGGCAATACTGATTGGTTACTGTTTTGTTTCGCGCCGCCTGGTCATCAACTGGCGCCGCCACCCCCTCCGCTGTTATTGTTTTGGTTGTCCATCTGGCACAGGCTACTGTGACGATTTCGGGGCATCGTCGTTCTTTGCAGCGAGACGCGTTCCGAGTCGGACCGTAGCAGGGTTGGCCGCCAGGGCGGTTTGTTGGCCGGGACGGTTAGGAGGTTTTGGTTCTGGTGGGCGAGGGGGCTCGGGCGGGTTGACAGTCGGCGCTGCAGGGTGGTTGTGGGGACGGTCAGGGAGGAGGAGGACGAGTTGAGGGGCGTGTCGAGGGATATGCTGCCGGAGCGGCGGGGACACTGGCCGGGAGGGTAGGCGAGGTTGGAGGGGCGGACGCTGAAGCGTCGCCGGATGGGTTTGGGGGAGGGTGGGTAGGCGGTGGCCGCACTGTAGGGCGGGGGGTTTTGGGAGCGGTATTGGAGGGGGTTGCTGTAGGAGGTGGTGAGCGGGGGTTTGAGGGAACCGCGGCGGGGACCGACGTCGGAGAACAGGGTCATGACCGAGGGCATTCGGGGTGGGGTGGCCGTTCCGACCTTGCGCTTGGGGGAATCATCGGCTCGGGGTTCGGTGACGGCTTGGGTGTGGACGAGTTCAAGGGCTCGGATGAGGTCACCGATCGTGGTGGTCTCCAGCACGTGCTCGTCGGTCGCTGGGATGGACAGGAGGCTGCCTCTTCCGGCGGAGGTCCGGGTTAGGTAGTGCTGCGCGGAGAGACTCATGGTTGAGGCTCGACCGTTGGCCGTCTTGGCCAGGTAGCTGTCCAGAGGACGTGGTGCCTCCAGGTCGTAGATAGAGTTGCGTTTTCCGTCCGAAGCGGAAGACCGCTTCCGGAAGGGGTTCAACCTCTGGAGAAGACTTCGGTTCGTCGTGGATACCGGCGATTGCCGATCGTCTGGAACCGAAGGGAAGCTCTGATTAGATCCAAACTGCTGCTTGCTGTTGGTGATAGCTGCCCGTCGTAGCTCGTCACGGGACTTTTTGTCCTTCTGACGAATCTTAAGCATTTCTTTGATTTGTACGTTGTCTCCGCCACTCCACGTCCAGTCGTTGGGATTCTACAAAGAAAAGAAGACGTTAAACCCTGAAAGATTCTCGAAACTAACCTCAATCTTACCCCACTGGCGTGATGCGGATGCAGTCCAATGTCCGAGGACGCCCGCGGTCGACCCATCGGCGGTGGCGCCAGGTAGCTACTTTTGTCCGAGCCCACCATCGACCAGCCGGACCAGGTCCGCTCGCTGGCCAGGATCTGCGAGTCCGAGAAGCAGTTGATCCCGGCTGTGAGCGACGCCCTCTCCAAAATACTCTGCCCGTCCTCCTCAATGGTAGAGATATTACCCAGCGCCGTAACGACCCGCGCCAGCAGTTCCGCAGGCTGTACCAACGCCTGAACTCCGAACGTCTTCTCGCGGTTGATCCGGTTCAGGTCACTGTCCGACAGGCGACGACCCAGCGATCCCGGAATGCTGGCCGTAGATTTGGTGCGACGATTGGGTCCTGCGTCGTCCATCGTGATCATCGAGCAAGCTCGCTTGCGATCGAGCCCGATCGGGTCAACGTCCTGCTCGCGGTACATCGACAACTCCGGACACGAGTCCGAGCGGGTTATGTGCAGACTAGAGGCTAGACGATCCTCGGGTTCTTGGTACACGGGCTGGAATGATCAGGGTTGTAGACTTTGAGATTATATCTTCATAAAAACTAAGTTTGATAATCTTTAAAATTAGCGTGTAACGATCATGGTTATCGTTATCGTCGGGACGATCATGTTAAATTTTCAAAGCTTTCACTAAGAATGTGTTTTTTGATAGAATAGTTAGTATTAAAGTATAAATACTCAAAAAATACTTAAATACTCAATTTTTCATAGTTCGCAATATGGGTTTCAAACGAAGCAAAATTGTGTATGAATTATCAAAAAAAAATTAATTTACTCAAATTTTCACAAAATAGCGTGTTTTTTGAGAATACTAAAATTTTCATAATTTACCATATGGGTATGAAATGTAGCAAAATTTTTGAATGCATTTTTCCTCTTTTAGAGTTTTTTTTTGGAAAATACATTTTTCTCCCAAAATAACGTATTTTTCGAAAATACTCAAATTTGCATAATTCACAATATGGCTATCAAAAGAAGCAAAATTATGCATGCATTTTCACTTAATTATATTTGTATTTAGTAAAATACTCAAATTTCAACAAAATATCGCATTATTTGAAAATATGTACTGAAATTTTCATAATTTGCAATTTGTGTATCAAACATATAAAAATTGCACTTCACTTCTTTAGTTTTTTTTTTACTGTAAAATACTAAAATTTTCACAAAATGCCGTATTTTTTTCGAAAGTACTCAAAAAATATTATTTGCTCTATGAACATCAAATGAAGCAAAATTGTGTATAAAAACATGTAAATTACTCGAATTTTCACAAAATTGCGTATTTAAAAAAAACTCAAATTTTTATAATTTGCAATATGGGTATAAAATGTAACGACATTTTTTATTGCATTTTCACTTTATTAGAGATTTTTGTCAAATACCTACTTATTTCTTCTCAAAATAACGTATTTTTTCGAAAACACTCGAATTTGCATAATTCGCAATATGGCTATTAAAAGAAGCAAAATGCTGAATGCAATTTCACTTAATTATATTTTTTATTTTATAAAATTCTCAAATTTCAGCAAAATAACGTATTTTTTCAAAATATGTACTCAAATTTTCACTTCTTCAGCGTTTTTTTTTATTGTAAAATGCTAAAATTTTCTCAAAATACCGTATTTATTTCGAAAATGCTAAAAAAATATTATTTGCAATATGGGCATCAAACGAAGCAAAATTGTGTATGCATTTAAGTTTTTTTTATAAAACTACTGAAATTTTCAAAAAAGCCGTTTTTTCGCAAAAAAAAACTAAAACTATTAATAATTCGCATCATGGGTGTCAAACGAAGCAAAATTGTGTATAAAAAAAAGTAAATTACTCGACTTTTCACAAAATAGCGTATTTTTGGGAATACTCAAAATTTCATAATTTGCAATATGGGTATAAAATGTAGCGACATTTTTGAATGCATTTTCACTTTGTTAGAGTTTTTTTTTTGTAAAATACATTTTTTTTCTCAAAATTGCATATTTTTTCGAAAATACTTTGCATATTTCGGAATATAGCAATTTTGTATGCATTTTCACTTAATTAATTATACTTAATTAATTAGTAAAATACTAAAATTTCAACATAATAACGTATTTTTTTGAAAATATGTACTGAAAATCAACTGAAAATTTCATAATTTGCAATTTGTGTAAAAGACAATTTTTAATGCACTTCTCTAGACTTTTTTTACTGTAAAATACTAAAATTTTCACAAAATATCGTATTTTTTGGAAAATATGAAACGAAGCAAAATTTTGTATGCATTTAAGCTTTATTTTTTTTTAAAGATACTGAAATGTTCATAAAACACCGTTTTTGGCAAAAAAAATACATAAATTTTTATAATTCGCAATATAAGTATTAAATGAAGCGATACTTGGTATGCATTTTCGCTTTATCAAATATTATTTTGTAAAATGTTCAATTTTTCATAAAATACGTTTTTTTGCGAAAATAAAATTGCAATATACAGTGGACTCTCTGGCTGTCGATCTTCTCGATATCAATATTGCTCCAGCTGTCAATAAATCTTTCAGTCCCTTCAAATAGATTGCTTTGATTTTTCGTTCTATAATTTGATAACTCCCGTTCTCGACGGTCCCTTCAATATCGACAAGGAGAGAGTCCACTGTAGTATTTAACAAACAAAACTCTAGCAAAACGAAAATTCATTAGAGTTTTTTTTTGTAAAGTACAATTTTTTTTTCTCGAAATAACATATTTTTTTGAAAATACTCAAATTTGCATTATTCGCAATACGGCTATCAAAATAAGTAAAATTCTGTATGCATTTTTACTTGATTATATTTTTATTTTGTAAAATACTCAAATTTCAACAAAATATCGTATTTTTTCAAAATATGTACTCAAATTTACATAATTTGCAATTTGTGTATCAAACAATTTTTATAATCTAAATCTAATCTAATCTAATCGAACACAAGCGCAGCCAGTCCGAAGAAAGCATCCTGGAAGAACCTGTGGTTTGATTACGGCCCAAGTTCTTTCTTGTCAATATTAATAATTGCAGTACATCCGAGTTACCCCGAAAATGTATAGCAAAAATTAAAGCGGCCAGGCCTACTGCGTTGCATTAACCGCAGAGACAGATTCTGTGAACGGACCACATTTCACAGAATCAACAGGGGAGGAAGGATGCGTGGACATACCGTACCAAACGCTCCGAATAATTTGGGTGTGGTGTGTTAGTGTAAATTGGCAATTGTTTATATTTTTAGGGGGGAAGTGGAAATGAGGAAAATGGGGTCTGGGAAATAGGGATTGGGGAATGGGAAAGTGGGAAAGGGGTAGGAGGGTTATTGAATTTATAATATTATATTATAATAAAGGGGAATATAGTCAAATAGCAAATAATGATGGAAAGCTTTCACCAAGCAAATCTTCAAAAGACACAGCCAGGTGGGGTCCTGATCGTTAGACCAGTTCTTGACAAAAAACAGGCCGATCGGATGAAGTGGAAGTGTTCCTTAGCACCGAATATCAAATATATCCGGATGCTTCGCTGGTGTTGAATCTGTAGAAGAATCTTTTCAACAAGATAATGTGAACTTTTTGCATACAACAGAAAGTTGTTCGGGGTACATTTGAACAATAAATAATAATAAAAATACAAATATCACCGAATTTCATATCCAGACTCTTTCACAGTTTCTTGAAACAGCATCCTCCATAAATGGTTTTGATGTTCATTTATCCGCCTTGGCATCCATGATCAGTTCCGCTCTGGGAACGGCTCCAGCTAGGTCAAGCCCTTCCACTTACTTTTCACTCACTTCCTGCTTCTTGGCAGATTCGAACGATTTAATGAATTTTCATCGAAATTCACTTTCAACGACAACAAGAATCAGAATTCTCTTTCAACACAACAAAAAACCTTCTTAAATTAAACAATTGTAAATCAAACATTTTTTTTTCAATTTTTTTTTTGCATTTTTACTTCTTTAGCGTTTTTTTTTAATAATAAAAGACTAAAATCACAAAATTCCGTATTTTTCAAAAATACTAAAAAAATATATTATTTGCAAAATGGCTTTATTAAATATTATTGTGTAAAATATTCAAATTTGCTTAAACAATACGTTTTTTTTTGCGAAAATACTCAAAAATACTTAATTCGAAATATTGGTATCAAATAATATAAATATTTAATGCTTTCTCAGTTTATTCAAGTGTTTTGTAAAATACTTAACTTTCACAAATTATCGCATTTTTTTTAAACACCAGAATTTGTATAGTTTGCAATATGAGTATGAAACGAAGCTACATTTTGCATGTATTGTCACCTAATTATAGTTTTGTTTTTGGTAAAATATTCAAATTTTGAACGAAATATAACATGTTGAAAATTCAAAAAATCTAAATTCAAAAAAAATCTAATAATGTGAAAACGCGTTCAATATTTGGTTTGCAAATTATGATTTTTTTTATTTTCAAAAAACTACGACATTTTGTGAAAATTTTAGTATCTTACAAAAAAATCGTTATCGTCCCGGCGAAAAAAGAACTACAGTCCAAACTCGATTATCCGAATTTTCGATTATCCGAAGGTTTGTATGGGCTTCGAATAATTGAATCACGAACAACAACAACATTTCCGTGTTTATTTATTTTATTATTTTTAACATCAAATTCGAGTTGTACGACCCCATTCTAGTCAAATTTGAATGGTTGATTGCCTATTAAGTTACCAAATGCATTTTCTCAATTTTTCATCACGGCCATTTTGGCCGCCATCTTGAGTTTGAAAATTCTAAATCACTTTAAAGAAGTTTATAGGTCGTACTTAAGCTCGACAATCAAAAATAAATATTTTTTTCCGATTCGATTATCCAAAGTGAAATTTTTCCAATGCCTTCGGAAATTCGAACTGGACAGTATCGAACTATCGCTAACTATTGAGCTAACGATATCGTTAGCGAAAAACATACCTTGAACTTCAGCATGTAAACCTCGTTCAGGATCTTCCTCAGGTAGCTGATATCTTTGGTAACGCCGTTCCAGACGCGCTGCTGAGTCTCCTTCACGTTCACCGCCAGCAGCTTCTCCAACCGTTGAACCTTCTTGTGGGCAAGTCCCCTACAAAAAAACGATCATCTCATCATTATCAAGACGTGTTCCCGCCATCCCCCCCAATAATCCTTACTTTGCGATGAACCCCAGCACCATAAACACGTAACCGACGCCCGCGAAGAACCACAGTATGATAAACACCTGGTAGAACGTGAACGCCAGCCCAAACTCCCACTCCTGGGACTTTTCGAACGTGGTCGTGTAGTCCCCGAACCCGATCGTCGTCAGCGTCACAAACGCGTAGTACACGGCCACGTCGTACGGCCACTTTTCAAAGTACTTGAAGATGCAGGCCGGCACGAAGATGAAGATCACGATGCCCGGTATCAGGTACAGCACGATCTGTCCGATAAAGTTGAACTTGCGCGGCACGTAGTGCGAGTTGGCGGACAGCTTGTACGCCTTGTACCGCCGGTACAGCCGGATGTACTGCAGAGGGAACACAGCTTGTTAAATTGCAAGAACTTGAGTTGTAAAAAAAACCTACAGTTTTCCCGTACAAATCACCCAAGTAGGCGAAGAAGAACCCGTTCACCGGAAGGCCAATCAGCGCGTAGAAGATCATGAAGATCCGCCCGAAGGTGTTGTTCGGTGAGATGTTGCCATAACCTTAAACCAAAAAGCATCTTCGAGTCATTTAAAACGCATCTTGTTAAGCTAATAACTCACCGATCGTGGAGCACACGATGAACGCAAAGTAAAACGAGTGGTAAAAGTTCCACGTGTACGGCTCGACGTACTCGTCCAGCGTGTAGTTGGTCACCTTTTTGTCGCAGTACTCGCTCAGCCGGACCAGGAGTTCGCCCTGGATTTCGCGGTCGTGCGGGGCCAGGTACTTGGTGAGCAGTTCTAAAGGGCGAAAGAGAACACAGCTTGTTAATTTTTGAAAAAAAGTTTTCGCCGTACGGTAGACTGCACAGCATGCTGTGATTAAAGAGCGCGAGAGAGTCTCTCTCGCGAAAGCTTCTCCTCTCGCGTTGATTGTGAAGAGGAAAGCTTGCTTGGATGGCGAGAGCCGGAAGGAGGTGTAAATTGAATGGGTGGGAAATAATGAGAGAGATAGAGAGAGGGCAACGGATCGTGTTATTTTGATCGGACTTGTTCCGTGACAAGATCAATAATGTGATGATTACCTGGACGGTGTTAATTATGGACAACAAGGTGCTAAAAGTCGGTGATGTCGGTGGATTTGGGAAATTTGATGTTTAGCAACTCGAATATGCTCTTAATATTTTGTGGTTGTTGAGCAGTTCTCTCAAATTTCGGTCATTCGATTTTTTTGTATTTTTAATCCGACTGAAACTTTTTTGGTGCCTTCATTGGTTTGTCCATATAATTTTCCGTACAAATTTGGCAGCTTTCCGTACAAAAATGATGTATGAAAATTCAAAAATGTGTATCTTTTGAAGGAATTTTTGATCGATTTGGTGTCTTCGGCAAAGTTGTAGGTATTAATAAGGATCATACTAAAAAATAATACACTGTTAAAAAATTTTGGTGATTTTTTATTTAACTTTTCGTCACTAAAACATGATTTGTAAAAAAACACTATTTTTATTTTTTTTTTGTAATTTTTTGATATGTTTTATGGCACATAAAATGCCAACTTGTGCAAAAAATGATTTTTAAACCCTCTACTGCCCAAAAAATTTTTTCGAAAATTTTTATTTTTCCCGTGTTCAGGAGGTCATTTTGAGCAACTTTTGTTCTACGATAAACTTCACTTCTCTTGTTTTATGTTTTTCTTGTTTTATTTTTAGTATTTTAATTTTCATTTATCTTGTTTAGTTTATGTTTGTTTTTGGTAGTATTTGGCCTATTCTAACACCTCCTATCATTACATTTTGCCTATCTAATTTTTTCATGTTTTTACAGTCACTTTTTCAATTTTTTACTTGTTTTTCACTTTTTCTGCTATAGAATGGCACCATTATCATTTATATTGTAAACAAATGCGTAGAGGCATAGTCTGGGACACTACAAAAATTACTGCATACTTATTTTTACTTAAAATATAGGAAATGTTAGTAAAAAACACAGCCAAAGTTGACCCCTAAAAAAAATACATTTTTAAAAACATTGGCAAAGTCACATAAAACAAGTAAAACTTCCAACCCTAAAATTTTCTAAAATTTCAAGAGTTCTTCTTTCCAATGCATTTTAAAGATTAAAAATTGGTTGAAAAATGGATTTTTGGCGATTTTTCAGATCGAAGCCCGTCTAAAGGCGGGGTTAGGTTGTAGAGGGTTAATCAATACTGATTTTTTCTTAAAATCGAACTATTGGTCGCAAAAAAATTTCAACGTCATTTTTTGATGTAAAATCAAATTGTAATCAATAAGTACGTTAGTGAAATTTTGATGAAGTGCACCGTTTTCAAGTTATAGACATTTTTAGGTAACTTTTTTGAAAATAGTCACAGTTTTTCATTTAAGTACTTTTTGATTGCAAATTTGATTTTATATCGAAGAATGAAGTTGATTTTTTTTTGCGACCAATATTTCCATTTTTTATAAAAATCAGTATTGATTAAAAAATCATTACTCGGTCAAAGATTTTTTGCACAACCTGGAATTTTTTGAAAAGTTGGCATTTGATGTTCCCTAAAACATATCAAAAAATAAAAAATAATAAAAAAAATGTGTTTTTTTGCAAATCATTTTTTTAGTGTATTCCTTATCCAAACCTACAACTTTGCCGAAGACACCAAATCGATCAAAATTTTCCGTCAAAAGATACAGATTTTTGAATTTTCATACATCATTTTTGTATGGAAAATTATATGGACAAACTAATGATGCAAAATGGCTTCTTTGGGCATACCGAAAGCACCAAAAAAGTTTCAGTCGGATTAAAAAATACAAAAATATAAATTCTAAAAAAAATACCGATTTCGTAGAGAACTGCTCTGTTTTCAATGATAGTTTTTTCCTTATACTTCTAGTCATTAAATTAAAAAGAAAGTCAAAATATGAAAATATTTTTGAAATTCCAACCTCAACTTTATCGAATTAAACTCATTTTATTCGAAAGGATTAACGAACCCGTTAACGGGAGTTATTTTTAGGAGCTCGTTGCACTGAATCACGTAATAGTCATCGTCGGGGGCGATCCTCCCAGGCAATTTAAAAAATCCAAGTCACCCATCGAAAATCATCAATCATTCGCGTCGCACAAGGATCGTAATCGAATCGCAGTAGCAGACCGAGGGGGCTGCAAAAAAAAGTTGCATGCAAAGCAGAGTGCAATCTCAGCAAGCTCCGGTGAGAATTTTTCAATGGGGTTGCTAGGGTGACCAGAATATTTTTTGGTAAATGTCTTTTTTTAATCTGACATTTACAATTCTTTTCGATAAATCTGCTTATTTTTTATAAAATAAAATTTATATCAATGATGGCTGGTCACCCCACAGCTCGCTTTAATTCCTTCATTATAAGCAAATTCTTGCACTCGTCTCTTCATTAGTATGCAACTAAAGCAAGCAGGCAAGTCGCACGCGCATCGATTTTATTATTTATTGTATACATGCAATGGCAAGCCTCCGCGTGAAGGGGGCACCTGTTTCTGGTACTAACTAGCAAACAGTTTGTCGACTTTTGTTGTTACTGCTGTTAACAATGTTCTAAATCATAAATTGGCGGTGCTATAGTCACATCATACGAGGGTGCGCGACAAATCGGAAAACGTTTAACAGGGCGAGCAAAATTTTATCTACAATTTTTAATTAGTTTGTGTTGTTGTTTTTTTTCCTCAACCGTGGAACGTGAAGAAATTTCACCTCGCTTAAGCTAGCGTGACAATAAACCAAGATTACTTCGAACAAACACGTCCAGAAGTTCCTTGGAAGTGATCGATTCTAGGTCGCAGCAAGCTGTGAAGGAATCTTCAACAGAATAAAGAAAAGACGTAACTAGCTGGGAATTTGTCTGGAGTGCAATTTCGCGCCCTATTTGAACTGGGTTGCCTTGATCTCGGGAGGCGCATGGAGTTTCCACGGAAACCACCTCGTGTCAATTATGAGGGTGACAATTGGTTTGTTTATCGGTTTTAATATTTAATTACCAGTACGCACCTAGCTGTGAAATGCCCCCGTTATGTGGGCGTTTAGTGACGAATATTGATAGGTTTGTTAACTTTTGCTGGGGTAGTAATGGTGAAATTGTCTAGAAATCTAACGTTGAGGATTTTAAGTGCGGCAAATTTTGTTTTGGATGGCCACAATTTTTTACTGCTGAACAAATTTCTTAACATACAGAAGATTTGTGACCAAACGTAAAAGCCGCTGTCAATTTAAAAATAATGAGGATTTAATAAGTCACTAAACTTCTGGTTTTCAAATATATGCATTCATATTTTTTCATCATTTTTCACTGCACTTCAATTATTGAAATTGCATTTTAACTACCGTACACTGGAGTGACATTGATATTTCCAATTTATTTTTGCAATACTTTCCTACTAGTGAGGTTTGTCCCAGGATTTTTATTTCAAAAATTCAATTTGCAATTACAGTATTTTATTCGAAGAGCTTGGAAAAAAAATCACTTCGCATAATCGAATCTTCGGATATTGAATAGAATCAATTGTCTTATTTTTTATTGTCGAGTAAGAACGTCAAACTATGCTGAAGTGATTAAGATTTTTTAAATCCAAGATGGCGGTCTAAATGCCGTTGATGAAATATTGAAAATAAAATGCATTTTGTAATTTAATAATTTTAAATTGACTAAAAGGGGGTCACAGAACTCGAATTTGATGTCAAATGCAAGAAAAACGTAATAAATACGAAAGAAATGTTCATGATTCGATTATCCGAAGTCCCATATAAACCTTTGGATAATCAAACTTCGGATAATTGAAACTTCGGATAGTCCAGTGTTTTTCAACCGGTGAGGAATTCCCCCCTGGGGGGGAATTTGGCATTTCTTGGGAAGGAATGACGATGTAATAGAAATCCAATGCGTTTTTGTAAAAAATATAAATCTTTGTTTGTATTTTGATAACCTTTAAAGCTCACAATATATTTGAAATATTTGTGAATTTCTTTGATAAGATAGAACAGCAATTTTTATTTTTTTAGATTTCATCTTTGCAGGTGTTTCAAAATATCTTTGACAAAATTAAAATTTAAAAAAGTTTATTGAATACAATAGAAAACTCCGTGAAATTGTTCTCTCAAACATGAGCAATTTTTGAAATATGGAATTTCATAAATATTTTTTTGTGGATTTTCACATTATTTTGAACATGAGCATTTTTTTTTTCGTAATAAATTTCAAAAATTAGCTTTACTTCTATTTTTTTAATAAATTCAAGCTAATTTTCATTTCCTTTCAAAATGAGAAGTTTTTGAAAATATTTTTATTTTATGTCAAATTTGTTTTGATTTTGTTAGGTGTAGGTATTTTTTTAAACTGAGAAGCTTGTGATAAAATATATTCGTTAAGTTTTGCGTTGATTCGTTTTTTTGCGAACATTATTTACATTAATTCCTGGGAGTTTTCGCATCTTTTTGAGCAAAATTCTATTACTTTGAAAAATAATCGATCATCAAATATTATTTGAATCATTTGACGTCTTTTTTTGTCTTTTACTTTAAATAAAATAACAGTCATGATTTCTGTCTATGATTGATAAAAAATAAAACTGTTTGTCTTTGCAATATTGCAACATACAGAAACATTTATAAAAAGATTATTAAACAAAGATTTTTCGTGAGCTTTTGCATTCCATTAAATAATCATCCTGAAATTCAGTCAAGGGGGGAATGGATCAATAAAGGTTGAAAACCACTGCTATAGCGACCCTTAAGAGCGAGTCCACGAGCAAAGCATACCCATCTCGCTTCGACCTCACCAATCTGCCTGAAATTTTCAGGGGTTTTTTTTACATATAAAACTAGCATCTGGCCAAAATATGAGCACTCTAGGTCAACGGGAAGTGGGGCAAATCGGGACACAAAGTTTGAAGGTTCAAAAACGTCAAAAATCTGTAAAAGGCTATAACTTGAGCAAAATTATATTTTATTTAAAATTTCAAAACGCATCTAAAAGGGCTTAAAAAATGCAACAAAATGCAGGGGAAAGCATCCCAATTGGTTAAATCTAAAGGGAGTTATTGGCATTTTAGTGAAAAAATTGCATAATTCTCAAACTCAAATAAAAAAGTGTTCCATCCAGATATCAACTCGGTTCGATCTGCAGCTTGTAGGGGACATCTGGGACTACCATCTGAGATATTAAAAAGACACTTTTACTTTTAGTGAATTTTATGGTTGTAAATTTTTGCTCGGGGGACCCCTTAGATCTCATTTTCTGGGGATAATTTTATCATATTCGTGTTTCTGAGACAAATCCACAATAGAAACATGCATAAAAACGTTTATTTTCATCTGTTAAAAAAAAATCTTCGATTCACATTTATTGAAAATCAAGCTCGTTTCCAAGGATACTAGATGACACCTGAAAAAAGCAGCTTCATATTTTTTTTAACTTTCATTTTTTAAAGGGTTAAAATGGATGAAAATATAAATTTTTATACATGTTTCTATTGTGAAATTGTCTCAGGAATACGAATATGATAAAATTATCACCGGAAAATGGGATCTAAGGGGTCCCTCGAGCAAAAATTTACAACCAAAAAATTCACTAAAAGTAAAAGTGTCTATTTAATATGTTAAACTGCCTTACCCAAAGCGTTATCAGTCTCAGATGGTAGTCCCAGATGTCCCCTACAAGCTGCAGGTCGATCCGAGTTGATATCTGGATGGAACACTATTTAATTGAGTTTGAAAATTATGCTATTTTTCACTAAAATGCCAATAACTCCCTTCAGATTTAACCAATTGGGATGCTCCACCCTGCATTTTGTTTCATTTTATAAGCCCTTTTAGATGCATTTTGAATTTTGAAATTGAATTGTATTTTGCCAAAGTTATAGGTTTTTAAATATTTTTGACGTTTTTGAACCTTAAAACTTTGTGTCCCGATTTGCCCCACTTCCCGTTGACCTAGAGTGCTCATATTTTGGCCAGATGCTATTTTTATATGTACAAACAACCCCTGAAAATTTCAGGCAGATTGATGAAGTCCAAACGACGTCCCATACAAAGGAGTATGCTCTGTTCGTGGACTCGTTCTTAAACCTTAACCGATTTGGCTCATAATTAACAGTTACTTATTTTTAAATAAGGAATCGGGCCAGAGGAAATCCCTGATGACGATTTTTTATTGTCACCCTAATGTACCTTTACTAAGCTTACAAATAAAGTATTAACCCACCCCCAATGCTTCAAAATTTCCACTGAGATTTTGAGAGCAATCATCTAAAAAACAATTCAAAATGCATTTCCTTGCGTTTATTATCATTTTCATCGTGTTCATTTTCGTCAAAAAATATTTTCAATTTTAGTAAATTTTCAATGTACAGAACCGCAAAAGACAACGCTCTGCATTTGTCGTACCTTTTCTAATAAAATATTTGTTTTCAGAAATTTCTTGTTTTTAAATTTAGGGGAAATTGTCATAAGTTAGACATGTTCCTATTTCCACTGTTTTATCATTTTTTGTCAATAATTTTTAAAGAAAATTGACTTTCTTTTAAATTATTTATTTTTTGATTTCAGGTGAACGCGCTTTCCATAAATTGTAATTGAACATCAAAAAAGTGATATGTCAACATTATTTGGCTCCCGTTGAAATTACATGCTGTTCTCCCATTTTTGTCCAATTGGTTTAAAACGATCAAAGTCTTTCCAGTTTACAATACATAGCTGAATGCTGGTCCAGTTTGCAGTATTCGTGTGACACCTCACATATGACAGTACACCAATTAGGGGTGCATACCGGTACCGTCAAGGGCACCAATTAGCGCCAAGTACGGTTGCTTAGAATACAATAGTGGTGGCGTCAAAACGTGGAACAAGCAGACGAAGAAGAAGACTCCTCTGGAGAAATTGTTCCAAGTCACGAACAAACGTAGCAGGCTCTGACTATCGGTTGCTACGTGCACTTGCACAAACACGGGACGATATCAGCGATAGGCCCCAGCTGCAGCTGTCAGGTGGAGGTCGTCGCCGCCTGCTTGTTCTGTAGCGATTATCTTTCACGCGAAAATTGTTTTGCCGGAAAATTGACGGCGCGCGGTTCTCACCTTGACTGTGCGATGGCTTTTTTTCGATAACAATTAGCACGTTTGAATGGTTGCTGCCTGGTTCTACCGGGATCTCGCGGGATGCTCGCAGTTAGAGAGGTAATTAACTGATTAAATCAGCTGCAAACGAATCCTCAATGGAGCCTTTGTGATGATTCCGCGCGCGAACACACACACCCTCCCCAATTAAATGTCGTGATTTATCAAAATGAAAAAAAAAAACATGTCTAAAAATAACCCCCTTGCGATCCGGAAGTTCCACGTCGGCGGATCTGGTCATCCTCATGTCAGTTTGGGCCAATAATCGCGATGTCAGCGGCTCATTATCCTCTCTTTGGAATATTTCACAACTTGTTTACGATTTCGGAGTCGAGGTGGGTCTTGTTCGAGTGGTTTTACCCCACCAAATGATGGCGATGACGGTGGTGGAATTATTTCTTGTTTTTTTTTTTTGTGGGAGGCAGGATGGCTTGAAAGTAAAATCACGTGCTTTGGCACGTAAATTTCTTCCATTGATTCCGTCTGGAGGCTCATTTCAGGCGGTGAGTTAGATATTTTTGGGCTTTTGACGTCGTTAGTGATTCACCCGGTGCATGTGAAACCGGTTTAAGATTTATTTGGCAAATTGATGGTTGGTTAGAATCTTTGATGAATTTATTGGCTATAAATAACAAACAAAGGCATTCTTATTGATTGTTTCTATACAAATAATCGATTAGCAACTTTTTTTTAAGTAATTCGTGCTCAGGAAATCATTTCAGGCAATTTTACTACAATTGTTCTCACAAAGTGTGTACAAATTTGAAAAGGGGTCCAAAATTTTGTCAGGAGGTTCCTTGGCTCAAATAATTAGCAATGCATATTTTAAAATGGGCTTTTTTGCCGAATCATTTTGGATAAGGATCAATGCAGGGTAAAGATTTATTTTTGTTTGCATATTAATTATCAGTTTGCAGTACCTATCAGCAATTATAGATTGGAAAATTTTCAATATTCTAGATTTATCGGCATGTTTCTGCAATCACAACAAGATAAATGCCTACTAAATTTCCCTATTTCCATTCAAATTAATCTCGCTGCCCACATCGCTGACACCAGCTGCCCATAAGTCATCTCTGCTCACACCATTTATCTAAATTACCAAATCAAATCACTATTAAACAAGCCACTGAATATGCACGGCGAGTCTGCACGCAAACTGCTGCAGATATATTTATGGCAATTAAAAAAAATCGCTAACAACTAGGTACCCCCTCGCTCAATAGCCCACACCAGATTTAAATAACTGCGGCTATTTTTGCATTGCATTTAGATAGTGCTTGAGCCAACCAGACAAGTATTAGTTGGCGCATTATAATTATCCTTCAACCCTTGTGGCATTTGGTGGCAATTAGTCGGTTAATTTACAAGAATTGATGAATCCTTGAGCTTAACTTCAAATTTGAATTAATTTTTTTACGTCTTGTTACAAAAATATACAAAACTTCAATACTTTTCCCCAAGGTCACTAAGCAGACAAGACTGTCACCTTAACCCCGGATGGTCGCACAACACATCTGAATTGCATGTTTTGCGCGCGCTAAATGCTCAATCAAAACGCTTCTCTCGCGTGTAACACTTTTTTTCCTCTCTCTCTTTAGTGCCAACAAGCACTAGGTAGAGTGGACAATTAAGCATTCATAAATTCGCCTGCACCGGTGCAAATTGACATGCGCTTCGAAAAAAAGTTGTAGTGGTTGTCGTTTGGTTGGAATTTTTAATCAACCGGCGGCCGGCCGGTAAGTTCTGGCATTGGGCCAGTGTCAAATGTTAAACAGTAATTTGAATTATTCATACCGAATGCCAATATGATGCCAATAGATCACGATGATCGGTATGATAGTGGGTCGATAGATTTATGAGAGTTTTGTACAAGTATTTGTTTATTCTACTGATGCAGCTGATTCGTCACGGTTTAAAAATGAAGTGCTTTAAAAATATTCAAAAATCTGTATCTCGAGTAGAGATTTTCGGATTGATTTGGTGTCTTCAGCATTTTTATATCTTATGAACATGACTTATAGAGTTATCTACATGCGCATGTATTGCGTGTACCTAATAGAAAAATATTGGGGTTAAATTTTGTATTGGCCAGCAAAATAAACAGTGTGAAAGTGTGCGTGAGAGTGGGCTTAGATAGCTCTAATCAGCTAGTAATGGGTACACGAAAAAAAAACATTTTTTTTTAATTCCCTTTGTATTGCAAAAAGAACCCAATTGTGACAAACTTTACTCTTATTTTTTTCTGCAGTGGGTGGACAAAATCCTTGATTTTTAGAAAGTTTTGAAAAAAAAAAACACTCGAAAAAAATCCTTAGCTTTTTTTAATTTTAACGGAGCACATCAACCAGAGCTTTTAAACCAAGATTTTTGTTACAGACATTTTAGTATCTTAAAAGCTACGGGAACTTTCGATATAACTTTTTATTCATCCCCTAAAATACTGTCTTCGAGACAATTTAGAACAAAGTTGAACTATGTTTACAATCAAATTTTAATTTTGTAAAATGTAATTTGTTGGTTTATTGTGGTTAATTGTGGCCGGATTGGGTCCGTAAGTTTCACAATTTTGAAAAAAGAAGACAACAACTTCCTTGGTTGCTGTGCACCCTTAATTTGCAGTAAAAAAAGTATTTTTTATGAAATTTTGTAAAAAATATCGTTTTTTAGGAATACATTATTTCTATGTAAATTTTTTCAAAAAAATCTTTTTTTTCTAATTTTAAAACCAGTGTGTGTGTGTGTGTGTGGGTAGACAAAATCATTGATTTTTAGAAAGTTTTGAAAAAAAAACACTCAAAAAAATCTATACCTTTATTTAACTTTAATTTGCAGTAAAAAAAAAATCATTTTTGTGAAATTTTGAAAAAAAAATATCGTTTTTGAGGGATAATTTATTTCATGTAAAATTAAAAAAAAATCTTTTTTTTTTCTAATTCTAAAATCAGTGAGTATCATCTTCCAAATTTTTCAAATTGCTGAGAAAACTCATTACCATTTACACTTAAAACATGTTATCTTGCCCTTTTGAAATATTTCTCGCGCAGTGTTTGTCGGAGAATTCGAGCAAAAAAATAATGAAAAAAATCTTTGAAATGATCGTTTTTTATGTTACAAGAAAGGTAATATAGTGTTTACCTTTAAAAAATTGCTCATTGGTGCTTCAACAGATTTGAGATTGTATTTATAGTCATAAACCTTACTATCTTATTAAATAACTTTTCATAAAATTTAGATTTAATTAGGATATTTTTTTTAATCATACTGTTCATGAGAAACACTGTAATTTCATGTGCATTTCAGTATTGATTCCCGTCTGATATGCCTAGGGCTAGTGATTTCTCGTGATTTCACAGAAGCCGGAATTTAGAAAATACCGTGAAATGCCGTAAAATTGAATAATCAATTCACAAATTACTTCTCTGTGTATTCAAGCTCCACAAGATTTTAACAAACATTTTGAAGACAATTTTCAATAAAAAAAATATTGCTTAGCAAATTTACAATTATTTTTAGAATATATTTTTCAGTGCAATATTCTAAGAAAGGTAAATAATTGATTGTACATTACCAGCAAAATTTTATTATAAAATAAAAATGAAAAAAGTAATTTAAAAGAACTTTATTCCAAACTTCAATAACAGATAACGCAAAGCAGTTCTGTATTTTTTATTTTCAAATCTCTGTAAAATTAATTGAAATTATGATGAACAAGTAACATATAACGTGAGGAGCAAGGGTCCTGATTTTCGGTTCAATGAACAGAAACCACTCACTCATCGCCTATCCATTCGTCGCCTATTCCAACCCGCTAGCATTCATGAGCGAATGATACTCGCAAGCATCCAGCGAGTGGCCCGAACTGCTCACTCAGCGAACAAATACATCGTGAAAATATTTGCCTACTCCGTCGCTCGACGACACTCACACACTAACATACTCAGTGAAGAGCCATTCTCACAAAATGCCAGTGCGGCAGTTTTTTTGTCTTCACGCCCTCAGTTTGCCATCAATTTGTTTTTTTTTTCTTGGTTGAAGTTTCTTTGAATGGTGTCTATAATGTTTTGAAATCAAAATAAATGCACAATTTAGTTGATAACATTGATTTTAGGCAACCCTAATCAATGAGTATAACGCAGCGGATCAGAGAAAAAATGTTTTCAGTTCAGAGTGATCGGAGACGATCGGCCTGTCTGAACCGTTCGGAGACTGAGCCGATCAGAGAGAGAGAAGAGTAGAAGTGAGAGTGTTCGGGAGCGAATGGTGTGAGAGTGACAAACGGTAGGAATTCATCAGGGCAGTATCGCGTCGCCTGCTATTTGTGCTCGTGAATGGAGTGGTTGATTTTGAGCAATCAGGACCCTTGAGTATAAACGAAAAATTACACTGAGGAGAGTAAAAAATGAAAATTTGCTTTTAAATCAACTTTTCCATTCAATTGGTTGAATACAATACATGTTAAATCAAATTTATTAAGCTTTTTGCAATGTATTAAAATTATCTGAATTTATTAATAAATATTAAAATAAACTACAATTTATAAAAAAAAACTTTTCTTAACTCCACCTATTTTCTCATAGATATCGACATTGATAGACTACGTTTTATATCAAATTTCTTTTGAATTTCAAATGATTGATAATTTTCAACAGTTTTGTAAAGCATTTGCATTATTATGAAAATACTCAAAATTATCATCAGACTACGTATTTTTGAAAAATATACTCAAATTCCGGTATCAAATGGAAACATCAAATACGTTTGATAGTAAATTAATTTTTAACATGCACTCAGATTTTAAGTTTTTTGAAAAAGAAAAAAAAGTTGAAAAATTGAAATTACAGGCCACGGTATCAAGATTTGAGTAAAAAATGTGTTTTAAAGGCATTATACACCTATCCAGTTGTTTTGCAATCATTTCCAAGATTTCTAAGTATTGACGAAAATTTTATTTTTGCGAGAAAAAAAAGTTTTTGCGCTTTACATTGTAATTTCATAAAAGTTCAAAATATTTTTAAACGAGCCCAAGCATGCTAAATATGATTATCAATGCAGAATAATGCATTTTAGATTCTTCTTAGTTGATTAGACTTCTAGTTCCATTGAAATTTTGATGTTTTTTGAAAAAATATTTTATTTGCCCCCTGATTTTTCGGACCAATTTTGAAGGGGGCGACATAAACTTTGAAAAATATTCGAAACGGCCAAAACATTAAATATGTGTATTTTTTTTTTGGAAAATACGTAGATTTGTGAAAATTTTGAAAAAAAATACTCTATTAACCGAGATCCCGGAAAATTTACTTCGGATAATCGAATTAAAAAAAAATCTCTTTCTTATTTTTTACTGTCGAGCTTTAGTATGACCCCCAAACTACGCTGAGGTGATTCAGAATTTTTAAATCCAAGAATTTTGGACGCCAATGGTGGTGATGAAATGTTGAGAATGTGATTTTTAATGTAACAAACAACCAACAGCTTAAATCTGACTAAAATGGGGTCGCTAGGCTCCAATTTTATGTTTATATTGAGAAAGTAAAAAAAAAAAGCAGTTCCCACAAACCACAGAGTAAGACAGAGTCACCACTGCACAGTGGTTCAAAAGGCTGTTTTGACGAACTTAATTGATTAGAGCAAAAAGTAAGCATTTTTGTGCATCGACATGTTCTACAACTTTGTTCAGCGTTGTCATGGCCTACTTTTGATGAAATTTGTTTTTCAAAATACTCATCACAGTAGGCTATGGAATTTCTAACTTTTGACTGTTAAGAGATAGAGCTTTAGTGTCTTCGGCAAAGTTGTAGGGCTGAAAATTTCCACAAACTTTGTCGAAGACGCCAAAGCTCTATCTTTGCGTTGAATACCAGTTTTGGAACCTTTTTCATAAATCCCTGCCGAAACCCAGTTTTTTTACTAAAACTATGTTGAACTTTGATTTTTGACGATTACAATGTTCAGAAGAGTTGTCAGTAATATCAAAACAAACAACTTTGTCGAAGACGCCAAATTGATATGAGCTATATGTGATGAGTTATAGCAAGATTTCGTGATAATTTAGCTAGTTTTCGAGATCGGTATACAAAGCCTCGGGCAAATTTGGGCAAAAACCCATACAATAGGCTTCAAGTATGACTATTCCACTACAAAATGTCGGGTGAATCATTCGTCCGAAGGTTTACGGTCATAGATTTCTGAGCATTTCAATTTATTTTATTTTTGATGACTATTTAAATGCATTTAGGACACTTTTAAGGCACATAAGCCATTTTTGCGATTTATTCGGACACACGAGGCGTGTAGGCCAGACTCTTGTGAAAATTTTGATGTATTGGAGCTTTGGCGTCTTCGACAAAGTTTGTGGAAATTTTCAGCCCTACAACTTTGCCGAAGACACCAAAGCTCTATCTCTTAACAGTCAAAAGTTAGAAATTCCATAGCCTACTGTGATGAGTATTTTGAAAAACAAATTTCATCAAAAGTAGGCCATGACAACGCTGAACAAAGTTGTAGAACATGTCGATGCACAAAAATGCTTACTTTTTGCTCTAATCAATTAAGTTCGTCAAAACAGCCTTTTGAACCACTGTGCACTGCCTCCTGATTTTTGGTTCAACTTTGTGGTACATCGCAGGTAGGTACATCGCACGCCTGCTACCAGCAAACCTTATGGAGCCAAAAAATAAAATGACGTTACTGGTCACTCTGGGTTATTCTGTGCACAAACCTTCGGATAATCGACATTTTTTGAAAAAGGCGATGACATAATATTTAAAAAAAACTTTTTGCGATGGACGAATGGCAATTTATATTTTTTATTTTTTTACTTTCAAAGAGAAATTTCTCACAATTCATATTTCACAATGCCCTAAAAATCCACTCAAGCCCTCAGACCCACCCTCCTCCTTACCATTCATCTCGATCCGCTCGGCCAGCTCGTCGGCGCGCCGGTCCGTCTCGAGGGCATGCTCGTTGTGGTAGAACACGCTCGCCCCAAAGAACAGGTAGGCCGCGTAAAAGGCAAACAGCGCGAGCCACTCCTTCGGGGTCATCCTGACTTGCGGTCCGCGCGCACTAAATCACAGCGCTGGTTCTTTGACACTAATCACATAAATTATACAGTTGGTTGATTTCGGGGAAATTTTTGTTGAAGGGATTTTGGCACTTTTTTTTTTCTCAAGGAAGACACGTCCACTCCCGAGTTCCGTCGAGCACGGAATGTGGGGAGCCGATCGTAGCAGGCGTGCTGGACGGGGCTGCTCACTCCGGTATTGTAAGTATCATTTAGCCAGGCAAATAAATATAAATATTTTTCACAATTATTCCGCGTTTTTTTTTCTTTTTTGTAGATGTTGCTTAATGTAGTGCAAATGAGAGGAGGAGTGTGTATCACTTGGAGGGAGGAGAGTAAGTTATCACGCACGAAGCTCACTTGTAATTAATTCACATCACCGGACATTCATCACTTGCCAGGCACGGCTGCGATTAATCACTGACTTCGACGGAGCGCTAATTTGCTGCTGCTGCTGCTCGGAATCGATTTAAATATTCCCGATTGCGAACTTCCTGTCATATTCTTGTTGCGTTTTTTTTTTAAGGTGCACCCTGTAATCGGGACGATCGCAACAGTCGCAGGAAACTCCAGCCAAGCCGCACGCCAACTAGATCATCTGAACTCGCCCTTTTGACTGTGCTTTGCACGTGTTCTAGAGTTGTGCAACTTCGCGTTAAAGAAGCTTCTACGGCGCAATTACGGCGTCCGATTTCGCGCTGTCAAAGCAGGCTGCGTGGCCACTTTCGGGCAGATCCAGTTGCAGCAGTAGCCGCCGTAAGATCCGCGTGCTGAACGCTACCGGAACGAGTTGGGACTGGTGTCGATCCACCTCGAAGTTCACTCCCATAGTAGCGACATCCTTCTCGCGCGCCGGGTTGCTTGGATGGTGGTGGTTTCGGGTTTCCTCGCGGGTTTCTTTGTTAGTTTGCGCCGCAGTGATGAGCATAAATTTGATGCGGCGGCGACGGCGGTGGAGATTTACGCGCTTTTTGGACGGCCAACCAGGCGATGATTGCTCTGTGTTGATGAGGAAATGAAAGAAACACATAAAACTAATTACTACACTTGGTTCGTGGAAGTACAGACATGGATCATTCTGATAGAATTGTAAATAGGATATGGTCAAAGAACTTTTGCTAAGTTGGAATTATTTTTAGCGCTTGAAAACATATTTAAAAACTACATGGCTTGTTTGGTTACAAACGTACAAACGATGGAAACAAAATATGTATGATAACAAAAAAATACATTTCATAATCAGAAAAAAATATGAAATCACTTGAAAAATCAACCCGAAATCGGTTTACTAATGCAACATAACACAGCGCAAGTTATTTTTAAACGTGTCCAAACATACTTAAAATAATTATAAATTGGAAATTGTTTACAAATTGTTTTAGTTAATATATTAACATTTCGATGTATTGGTTATTCCCACTAAGTTCAAAAGAATTCATTCAGAATACTCTGTACAAAAAATTGCAATATTGTTTTGATCATTTTAGCAAATTTGAACTTTTAATTAAATTTAAACTTTGCTTGATATGTTTGGAAAACTAGTTGAAAGAGGAGAAGTAGGAGTGGTTTGAACTACGGTGATTTTTCATTATTTTTTTTTCATTCATTAATAATAATGTATTTTGAATACCATCCAAACTACTGCTTGTTTTGCTTTTAGGTAGACCGTTGCAAATATAAAAAAAATTAAAAAAAGTATAAAAAATTAAATTACGAGCCATGGTTTCAACATTTTAATGAAAAAATTGTTTTAAATGCTTTATATACTTGTCCAGTTGTTTTGCCATCATTAGTTACCAAAATATCTACACAGAAATAAAAAAAGACCAAATTCCTAAATTCTAGGAATTTTGCCACTTTTTGTTATTTAGTAATCGGGTTTTTTGGATTACTTAATAAGGTAAGGAGGCAAAATTCCTACAATTTAGGAATTCGGTACTTTTTCAGTGTAAGCATTGACGAAAAGTTTATTTTTTGCGAAAAATAATTTTTTTGCGGTGCTGTACATTGGAATTTCATAAACATTCAAAACATTTTAAAATAAGCCCAAACATGCTAAATATGATTATCAATGCAGCAAAATGCATTTTAGATTGTTTTAAGTTGATTTGAATTTTATTTTCATTAAAATTTTGAATTTTCTTAGAATTTTTTTTGCCCATTGATTTTGCAGACCAATTTTAAAGGGGTGCGACATAAACCTAAAAATATTTGCACTTGAACATTATTATCAGTTATGAAAAAATCTTCAGAAAAAAACATTGCCCTGTTGAAAATCGACAACTAATGAGAACTTCCGTCAGTACAGAACCTAATTTTGTAGACAATGTAAAAAAGGCATGTGACAAAATAAATTTTGAGATAATTTTATCGCTGAGAATAACTTGTTTTACAACGATAAAAAATGGAAATAAATTGAGAAAATAAAATAATACTTAGAAATTGTTATCACACTTAGGGTTTTTAAAGATGAACTCGTATTTTTTTCTCAGCGATTTGGTAAAATCATCAAAATCCGCTTTCCATCATATCATAATTTTATTTTTGTTCAATGTTCAAATCACTGTAAGATCACAAATTTTATGAACATCCTTTGACTAAATTATAAAAAAAAATCGTTTAGCGAATTACCGAACCATTCTTGCACATCCCTAACATCAATATCCAAAAACTTTTTGTGAAAAAAATTGTAATAAGTATGGACGTGAGGTTGCCTTGTTTCAGAAAAAAAAGTTTAATTTCAAAATTCAAAATTTCCAAGAAAAAAGTATTTTGCCCAGCATGTAAAAAAGTGTTCTAAGCCCTTTTTCTTAAATATTTTCATTCAAAAGCGCAGCAAATTTAACAAAAGTTTAATTTTTAACATTGAAAATAGAATCAATAGATTCAAGGCTAATTAGCAAACACTGCAAAACTCATTTTCACGCTGTACATCAGCAATCATCAATCCGATTAACAAAGTCTCAAATAAAAATAGTTAATTTTTTTCAGCTTTTCGAAAATATCTTTGGTAATGGTACAAATGTTTTTTTAAATAGCAAAAAAACTGATTTGACAAAAAAATGATTTTGCATTTTAATGTTATTTTGAATTTTCTGCGGCTGAAAAACTCTATAATAAAGAATAAAAAAAATAATTTTTTGACAATATCTTTATTTTTTTTTTTTCAAAAAATATTTATAATGAAAATAAGTATACGACTGGTGCGATATTTCGCACTATTCTTAACAAATTAAAAAAAATATTAAAAACTAGAGGGGGGCAAAAAAAGCAATCCGCTCAAAAGAGCCGGTTCTCTTAAAAGAGCAAACGATCCATGGCTAACGGTGACAAATGGTCAAAATTGTCATAACGGTGTACTTTTTCAAGAACGCAAGGAAGAAAAGATGTTAAAGATTAGCTCATTTATAGTAGATTTCCAAATAATTCATAACAATCCAATAAAAAACATAATTTTTTTAAAAAAGATCGAAATAGACGCTCATTTTAATTAGCGCGCGATCTTGAATCTTGAAAAAAAAACGGTTTTACCCACCTCTAATGGATACGAATTATGAGAATCATTTTTTTATAATAAAATTTAAAAAACGTCGGGATGTTTGGTTTTGCATTCCTTTCTTTTTTAGAAGTTCTTTTAATTATTTACAATTTTGCTGAAGACACCAAATCGATAAATAAATCCCAATTCATAATACAGATTTTCGCGAAATTGAGCTTGAGAGACCACCCATTGGGAGCGTTCTTTTATTACGTAACGCAGATGGGGGGGAGGGGGGGGGTCGAAGGCTGTGTTACGCTCCATACATTTTTTTTCAAATTTGTATTGAAATTTTGTTAGTGGGGACGGGGGGGTGGGGACGGGGTCCAAAAATCCAAATTTTTGCGTTACGTTATAAAAGAACGCTCCCATTAACCTAGAAAATAAAATTGGAATTGAATCAAGTACTCAGCAAGTTTTGTTATTTCCCAAACTATGTATTACAGCAATTTGTTGTACCCTAATAGCTAACAAATCTATTTTATGGTGAAAAACAAGCAACAAAATATAAAAGTTGAAGTTACAAGCCATGGTTTTTTATTTGAATGAAAAAAGTGTTTTAAAATGCATTTTAAACCTGCCCATAAGTTTTCAAGATATCAAGTAAGTTTTTGAAAAAATATTTTTTGCCCTCTGATTTTTATGACCAATTTTGAGGGGGGGGGGGGTGTTCTTATAAAAATAGCTAAACATATAGTAAGTAATGATTTTTGGCTGTAAGAAGAAAAAAAACAATATTTCGATAGCGGTGTGCTCTCTTATACTAACTGACATTTTGGTAGTTGCGAGAAAATCGATTTTTAAACTTTGAATTACTGTTTCTGGAAAACTATTCGACAAACAATTGTTCTAACAATTTTAAAGTATGCACCTGACATTACTTAAAGACATTGTGAAATATAAAAACTTTTGAAATGCTAGAAAAATTTTAGCTGAGAAAATAAGAAAAAAAATCATGCTAGCAATTGGCACAAGTGTGTTTTGGGAGGTAATTTGTATGAGTTAGCACAAACGTGCACAGGGCTTTGGTACAAAAGCGTGCAAAGTAATTTTATTGTTAAAATAGTTCACATTAGTTGTTTCAATGTAATTTTTTCACGAGTTGGTTAATTTAAGCGTAAGAAAAACATTTTATATCAAAACTTTTTTCAAACACTGATTTTAGTTTGAATTTGGTAGGAAAATTAACCTTTTGGAAAAATTAGCATTTAAATCAAAATTTTTGTATAAAAAAATAAGTGAAATTATATTTTTTTATGAATATAATTGTAAAACCATCCATAATACATCAACTATGACGAATACTAGGGGAAATTCTCGTATATTTGGCAGGTTAAGCACTCGCTCCTAACTCCATCCAATTTGCTGATTTTCACTATTTAAACAACTAATTTTGCAAAACTTTTGATAGAAACTTGCTTGCTCACTTCTTATTGAGCTATTTAGCACTCGATTTCAGTTGAAAACGCTTTTATTTAGCTTTAATTGAATGTCAAAGTTCTGACCTGCCAACATTAGAGGCACGCTGGAATTAGGTGCTGTTCCCCTAGGTTGATGTATTCCTAAAAACATAAGAAAATGATGTTGTAAAAACTTTTAGCTTGTTTATTTTATTTCAATTATATCATACGACCTTTCAAAAACGAATGGTATCCAAGGCACAAACCGTTATTTAGATTTATGGTGAATTGCAGTTGGAACAAGTGTGTCTCATGCAATGGAATCGATGAATGTATTGAATAGAACAAATGTGCCTCAAACAAATTAAATACGTAATATTTTTAAGTATGGACGACCCATACAGTTGTGCCAAGTGTGCACATCAACTATGAAAGATGTTGTTACGTAGTTTCTTGCATGGACGACCCCTGCAGTTGAGCTAAGAGTGCACAACGACTTGAAGAATGGTAAAATTTGACTTTTAGGTTGGGCTAAGTGGATAATGGGTTGGGGAAAAATGTTGTTACGTCGTTTTTTTTTGCATGGACGACCCCTGCAGTTGAGCTAAGAGTGCACAACGACTTGAAGAATGTTTAAAATTGACTTTTAGGTTGGGCTAAGTGAGTAATGGGTTGGGGAAAAACGACTTGAAGAATGTTTCAAATTGGACTTTTGGGTTGGGCTAAGTGGGTAATGGGTTGGGGAAAAATGTTGTTACGTCGTTTTTTTTGCATGGACGACCCCTGCAGTTGAGCTAAGAGTGCACAACGACTTGAAGAATGTTTAAATTTGACTTTTAGGTTGGGCTAAGTGAGTAATGGGTTGGGGAAAAATGTTGTTACGTCGTTTTTTTTTTGCATGGACGACCCCTGCAGTTGAGCTAAGAGTGCACAACGACTTGAAGAATGTTTAAATTTGACTTTTAGGTTGGGCTAAGTGAGTAATGGGTTGGGGAAAAATGTTGTTACGTCGTTTTTTTTTTGCATGGACGACCCCTGCAGTTGAGCTAAGAGTGCACAACGACTTGAAGAATATTAAATTTGACTTTTGGGTTGGGCTAAGTGGGTAATGGGTTGGGGAAAAATGTTGTTACGTCGTTTTTTTTTTGCATGGACGACCCCTGCAGTTGAGCTAAGAGTGCACAACGACTTGAAGAATGTTTAAATTTGACTTTTAGGTTGGGCTAAGTGAGTAATGGGTTGGGGAAAAATGTTGTTACGTCGTTTTTTTTGCATGGACGACCCCTGCAGTTGAGCTAAGAGTGCACAACGACTTGAAGAATGTTTCAAATTAGACTTTTGGGTTGGGCTAAGTGGGTAATGGGTTGGAGAAAAATGTTGTTACGTCGTTTTTTTCATGGACGACCCCTACAGTTGTGCTAAGAGTGCACAACGACTTGAAGAATGTTTAAATTTGACTTTTAGGTTGGGCTAAGTGGGTAATGGGTTGGGGAAAAATGTTGTTACGTCGTTTTTTTTGCATGGACGACCCCTGCAGTTGAGCTAAGAGTGCACAACGACTTGAAGAATATTAAATTTGACTTTTAGGTTGGGCTAAGTGAGTAATGGGTTGGGGAAAAATGTTGTTACGTTGTTTTTTTTTTTGCATGGACGACCCCTGCAGTTGAGCTAAGAGTGCACAACGACTTGAAGAATATTAAATTTGACTTTTGGGTTGGGCTAAGTGGGTAATGGGTTGGGGAAAAATGTTGTTACGTCGTTTTTTTTGCATGGACGACCCCTGCAGTTGAGCTAAGAGTGCACAACGACTTGAAGAATGTTTAAATTTGACTTTTAGGTTGGGCTAAGTGAGTAATGGGTTGGGGAAAAATGTTGTTACGTCGTTTTTTTTTTGCATGGACGACCCCTGCAGTTGAGCTAAGAGTGCACAACGACTTGAAGAATATTAAATTTGACTTTTGGGTTGGGCTAAGTGGGTAATGGGTTGGGGAAAAATGTTGTTACGTCGTTTTTTTTGCATGGACGACCCCTGCAGTTGAGCTAAGAGTGCACAACGACTTGAAGAATATTAAATTTGACTTTTGGGTTGGGCTAAGTGGGTAATGGGTTGGGGAAAAATGTTGTTACGTCGTTTTTTTTGCATGGACGACCCCTGCAGTTGAGCTAAGAGTGCACAACGACTTGAAGAATATTAAATTTGACTTTTAGGTTGGGCTAAGTGAGTAATGGGTTGGGGAAAAATGTTGTTACGTTGTTTTTTTTTTGCATGGACGACCCCTGCAGTTGAGCTAAGAGTGCACAACGACTTGAAGCATATTAAATTTGACTTTTGGGTTGGGCTAAGTGGGTAATGGGTTGGGGAAAAATGTTGTTACGTCGTTTTTTTTGCATGGACGACCCCTGCAGTTGAGCTAAGAGTGCACAACGACTTGAAGAATGTTTAAATTTGACTTTTAGGTTGGGCTAAGTGAGTAATGGGTTGGGGAAAAATGTTGTTACGTCGTTTTTTTTTTGCATGGACGACCCCTGCAGTTGAGCTAAGAGTGCACAACGACTTGAAGAATATTAAATTTGACTTTTGGGTTGGGCTAAGTGGGTAATGGGTTGGGGAAAAATGTTGTTACGTAGTTTTTTTTGCATGGACGACCCCTGCAGTTGAGCTAAGAGTGCACAACGACTTGAAGAATATTAAATTTGACTTTTGGGTTGGGCTAAGTGGGTAATGGGTTGGGGAAAAATGTTGTTACGTCGTTTTTTTGCATGGACGACCCCTGCAGTTGAACTAAGAGTGCACAACGACTTGAAGAATATTAAATTGGATTTTTGGTTGGGCTAAGTGGGTCGTGAGTTTTTTTTTTATCTTTTTAAGTACTTTGTATGGGATTTTGTATGAGCTATATTGTACAGGAAACATGTATGCAAAGTTTCAGCTACGTAACAACATTTTACAAGTGGGTTCCAACCCAAAAGACCAAATTGAAAAGATTCTTTAAGTCGTTGTCCACTCTCAGCTTAACTGCAGGGTTCGTTTATGCAAAAAAATACTACGTATTGTTAGTGGGGGTGAAAGTATTTTTTTTACGGATTTTACCATTTCTCAGGTGCGTCTCTATGACTCTAAATTCTGTTAAAATGATATAATATTGTATAGTAGCCCAACTCAAAAGTCCAATTTGAAACATTCTTCATGTCGTTGTGCACGCTTAGCTCAACTTTAGGGGTCGTCCATGCAAAAAAACGACGTAACAACATTTTTCCCCAACCCATTACCCACTTAGCCCAACCCAAAAGTCCAATTTGAAACATTCTTCAAGTCGTTGTGCACTCCTAGCACAACTGAAGGGGTCGTCCATGCAAAAAAAAAACGACGTAACAATAATTTTCCCCAACCCAATGCCCACTTAGCCCAACCCAAAAGTCCAGTTTGAAACATTCTTCAAGTCGTTGTGCACTCCTAGCACAACTGCAGGGGTCGTCCATGAAAAAAAAACGATGTAACAACATTTTTTCCCAACCCATTACTCACTTAGCCCAACCTAAAAGTCAAATTTAAACATTCTTCAAGTCGTTGTGCACTCTTAGCACAACTGTAGGGGTCGTCCATGAAAAAAAACGACTTAACAGCATTTTCCCCCAACCCATTACCCACTTAGCCCAACCCAAAAGTCCAATTTGAAACATTCTTCAAGTCGTTGTGCACTCCTAGCACAACTGAAGGGGTCGTCCATGCAAAAAAAACGACGTAACAATAATTTTCCCCAACCCAATGCCCACTTAGCCCAACCCAAAAGTCCAGTTTGAAACATTCTTCAAGTCGTTGTGCACTCCTAGCACAACTGAAGGGGTCGTCCATGAAAAAAAACGATGTAACAACATTTTTCCCCAACCCATTACCCACTTAGCCCAACCTAAAAGTCCACTTTGAAACATTCTTCAAGTCGTTGTGCACTCTTAGCACAACTGAAGGGGTCGTCCATGAAAAAAAAAACGACGTAACAACATTTTTCCCCAACCCATTACTCACTTAGCCCAACCTAAAAGTCAAATTTAAACATTCTTCAAGTCGTTGTGCACTCTTAGCACAACTGTAGGGGTCGTCCATGAAAAAAACGACGTAACAACATTTTTCTCCAACCCATTACCCACTTAGCCCAACCCAAAAGTCTAATTTGAAACATTCTTCAAGTCGTTGTGCACTCCTAGCACAACTGAAGGGGTCGTCCATGAAAAAAAAACGACGTAACAACATTTTTCCCCAACCCATTACCCACTTAGCCCAACCCAAAAGTCAAATTTGAAACATTCTTCAAGTCGTTGTGCACTCCTAGCACAACTGAAGGGGTCGTCCATGCAAAAAAAAAACGACGTAACAATAATTTTCCCCAACCCAATGCCCACTTAGCCCAACCCAAAAGTCCACTTTGAAACATTCTTCAAGTCGTTGTGCATTCTTAGCACAACTGAAGGGGTTGTCCATGAAAAAAAACGACGTAACAACATTTTTCCCCAACCCATTACCCACTTAGCCCAACCCAAAAGTCCAATTTGAAACATTCTTCAAGTCGTTGTGCACTCCTAGCACAACTGAAGGGGTCGTCCATGAAAAAAAACGACGTTACAACATTTTTCCCCAACCCATTACCCACTTAGCCCAACCTAAAAGTCAAATTTGAAACATTCTTCAAGTCGTTGTGCACTCCTAGCACAACTGAAGGGGTCGTCCATGAAAAAAAAACGACGTAACAACATTTTTCCCCAACCCAAAAGTCCAATTTGAAACATTCTTCAAGTCGTTGTGCACTCTTAGTACAACTGCAGGGGTCGTCCATGCAAAGAAAACTACGTAACAACATTTTAAACTAGCCTACAGAACCTAAGTACACTAATCCTAATCAATGGGTCGTCCAAACAAAAAAAAACTACTCCACGAAACCATTTTAACACACTTCACCTAACTGATAATTCCTTCTCGCTTCCAAATGTGCACACTTGTGCTATTTGCCTTCCAAAATAGTGCTCCATAATATTGCTCAAACTAGTAAGGACACCTGGCAATTTACCATAATATTATAGTGTAATCGTAATTTTATGGATTTGCGTGTTTTCAAAAGGTCAAGCCATGATGAAAAATAAGAGAGCACATCCATGATGCGTTCGAAAATGTCAGTTAGTACAAATGGTTGCAAGGCGATATCTCCGCGTAGGAAACGAATTTTTCAGATCTGTTAGAAGCGTTTTGTAGGGAATTTAATTAGCTAAAAGATGGCATCATTAACTCATTTTGGCCCAATTTTCAGTTAGAACATTAGAGCACAGCGCTATCGATTTATATTCATTTAAAATATAAAAAAATACATAAAGAATATGCAAAAAAAAAACTGCCGTTTTTCTATGAGCTAAAGTAATAAGGAAACAATTATATTTTTACAAAAAACTGTAGAAGGTTAATGAAGAAAAACACAGATAAGAACAAAAAAGTCAAAATTGTTCAGCGGCGACATAATCGGAATAAAGAACAAGACAAAATTAATCTCTTTGTTTATAAATCAGGCCTTAATTTTTTTTAGATCTTATATCTGTTTTTGCTACCTAAACTAAACAATTCAAAACTGTGCTATACAATACAACAAGGGTACGAAAATATATCTATTACTTCCCCGAAAATTATTCTCTACCTCATTTAAGCTAACAATAACGACACGCAAATTATCCACTTTGTGTCGGCACTTATTTTTTTTTGTGCTTTAAACCACAATTACACCTGCATCAAAACGAGCTAATTCAGCAAGGACATCCAACGACCAACAGCGCGCGCTGCTGCCGAGCTTCAAATAACGAGCACAAATGAAAAAGGTAACGCTTTGACAAGAGTATTTCGTTTCAAGTTGAGTTTAATTACTCTACCACGATAGTTTAAGAAGAACCAACTAGCTTCAAATTTCCTGGAAATAACGTTAAAAAATGGCGCATTTTCAGCGTTTTATTCTACTCGCGATTTAAAACCTCAGCAAGCCGTTGACGGTTGCCACGCGCGCGGAACGTCAAGCTCACTGGACCGTGCCAGTGCCTACTGGGGCGGCGCACCAGCAACTTTGGCTGATGACCTTCAAAAAAATAGAAGACGAACCCGGCCTGCCGTTGCCATAATGGCGATGTTTGACAGCCCGTCGTCGCCATTATGGCACGTGGCGCGCAACTTTGTGCACGACTTGGCCGATTGACAATCGTTTGACGGATCCTATCGCGATCCATGCAAATAAAGGCAATTCGCATAATTCTCTCGATAAAATAGAGAAATAATTGCGATTTTGATGATCGGTTGTCCCGGGGTGGACAAGCCCACCCTGAATGGATTTAATTAAGATTGGATCATGATTTTATGGCTGCAAATTTCCGTTAACCCGTGCTTGAAGAGGGGAAGGGGATTGTGAAGCTGTCGAACAAAAACACTTTGGCCAATCTCTTCCCACACATGGGATTGGGCCTGCAGTGAACCTGCACGCTGAAAAATTGTTAGTCGAATTTGTTGTTTTTTTTTATTTGAATAAAAGTTATAATTTCAAATTAATTGTTTATATTTCAAAGTTTCAAAATTTCAAAATTTTCGTTCAAAATTTTTAAGAATTTTGGTTATGCGTGTAACCCAACTTGATGGCGCTCACAACAAGATAAAAAAAAGAGCAGCAGCTAACGAGTTTAAATGGTTTATCTCGTTTGGAGGTTGGTTAGCTTGGTCAGCTGTGAAGTAGCCAATTTAAATGCAAATCTAATGTACGCGATTACACACAGAGAAATAGATATACGACAATCGACCAATCTGCGTAAAATCAAATAAACGTCAGTTCCTCCTTCCAGCGGAATAGTGACACCTGGAAATTGGTTTTGGACCGTCATTTGGGGTTGAATCGTCAGTAGAACTACTTTTTTTCCAAGAAAAACGTAGTTTCTGGACGGCCCTAGTCAATTTTTGACGTTTGCTTCGTAAATTTTTATTTTGTCACCGCCTACCACGTTTCGGTGTACAGCCCTAAATGACGTCACAACATTCGGCGTTCTGAGCGGTCCAGAAACGCCCACTCATTCGCAAGTTCCACGTGGTGTCTACCCCTCTTCGGTTCCAAAACCGGACCAGATGTGACAATTTTAATCGCGTCGGCATTGTTTACGATACGAAACGTCTTGTTTGCGTCTAATTTGAATAAATGGAACGTTGTTTATGGCCACCATTCGCGGCCGCAGCTTTCGCCGCTGTCAATTTGAGTCAATAAATAAGCTGAAAGCGTGGAATTTTTGACACGTAATCCCGCAAAAAACAAAACAAAAAAAAACCTTTCCGACGATGATCCAATTTGGGTAAATATTGGATCGCGAAGAAAGGGAATATGAGGAAATTGCAAGCGACTCAGGTTCTCAAGTGCCATAATGGCGGCGACGCCGGCAACTTATCGTGTGCCATAATGGCGGCCAAGGGAAACGGAGGTGGCGTCATTGGGGAATAATATTACACACATATTTGCACTGAAATTTGGCAAACAGCCGAAATGACCAAGGTGTGAGAGAGTGGTAAAGGTTGGCTTTTGTTAAGCAAATTATTTAAGTTGAGCATACGGAAATCGTTTGGGCGTTTCCAAGTGGACTCGTTGTCATGGACACAAAAAAAAAACTTGCATTGCTAAACTTAACATTCCTTTGTGATAAATAGTTTTAACCGAAATTCCCCGAAAACTCTAGAACCCCTCGCAATCAAAGTCCAAAACTGGATCACGCTCACCGATCAACCGGCGGTCGAACGGCGTTCCGCTTCGCTCAACAAGGCAAAAGCGGAATTATGAAATTGAATTAAAACGATTGTGCGCGGTGACGGCAATCTGTCTGACAGCGCGCGGCCCAAGTGACTGTCATATGAGTAAACCGGTGCAACGCGTTCATTGATTGCACTCTGCCATCTTGACACAATCGCAGGAGGCTGCGGATGATCAGCGATGGATCTGGTGCGCGATCAATCAAGGGAAAACGATCTGTCACCTTGGAGATGCGCAGTAGCTGTCACAAGTGTCTTACCCCTCGCCGACTACTGTGTACTCCTCTATCTGAGGAAGGGTCAAACGGGCACCAGCCAACGACCTTCCGGAAGAGTGCCCGCGCGATAACGATGGTTCGCATGGCACAGTTCAAGAGCAGCCAGCACATCCAAGTAGGCACATTCGGAAAGGTTTATCAACACTGGTGCTATGTTTTGGTCCGTTGTTTCGTACGCAGCAACAAAAAACAACCTAAAATGTCGACAGAGAATGACAGACAACAAGTGCAACGCACGCTAGGTCTTGTGTGTACCCATGGAAACCAAAACAACGCAGCTCTCAGTAAGCCATGGACTTGGCTAGTTGGCGAAGTTCAAGTTCAATGCAGAATCGTCTGTACACACAGACGGCCTGCTGGGATTTGTTGCACCAACACAGAGTCAAACTGACGCGTGGACGATTATGCATTTTTCTCAGCGCCGCCGTGTGGAACAATTTGGACCGAGAGGCGGAATATAAACATCATCAGTTGCGTATCAATCTTTCCTTGTTTTGACGGTGCTTTTTTGTTTGTTTGGGATGATTGATGCAGTTATTTTATTGCTTGTTTTTATTTAACTTTGAAGGAAACCTCAAGAGATGGCCTTGTCCCATTTTATAGCCAATTTGAATTATAGCCAATTTTAAAGATTTAAATAAGAAAAAAATCTTCAAATGTAAGTGTTTGCAGTTAGAGCAATTCCATGCCAAAATACGGAATCGATTGTACCGGACCCTTTCCGATTTCAATGAAACGTTGTAGACATGTTATCCTACGCTTTTATAAGCAATTCTTATGTATATGGAGCCAGTTTCACTCGATAATGCCATTTGAGAAGGGCGTAAGTGTTTTAAATATTTTTGTATTTCGTAATTTAAAAATCGCTGTATCTCGAGGTCGTTGCATCGTATCAAAAAGTGGTCAAAAACAAACTTGTAGGAAATTTGACGAGCTTTCTGAAAAAATACACTGAAAGAAAAAACACACCACTTTTATGAGATTTTTTGATTTTTAATTAAAAGTCAAATTTGAAGGTAATTTTTTTGTGAAAATAGCCTAAGATGTTACAAAAAGACCCACGAAAAATGCAGGATCTTTTTTTAAATATTTTTACCGGAAAGCTCGTCCAATTTCCCATAAGATTGTCTTTGACCACTTAACGAAATAACTCGTTTTTTGATGATTAAAGCTAATTTACTACCCAGGTTACTACCATCCACTGAACTACACTGAAAAAAATATTCTGTTTTCAATTATGAGTGATGCATTTTGCTTATATCCAATTGAAATGTGGTTAAAGACAATCTTATGGGAAATTGGACGAGCTTTTCGGTAAAAATATTTACGAGACTGCAAAATCAAGTCTGTCATATAGAAATCGTCAAAAACCATCAAAAACCCATTTTTTTTTCAACATTTTTATTTTTAAAACCGCTGTAACTTCAGAAGGATTGGACTTCGTACAGTGGTCAATATGGAGACTTTTATGTAAAATTGTCTGGAGAATCGATTTCCGTTTTCGATTTTTGAAAATTTTGACGTTTAGAGCACTTTTAAAAAAAAAATAGTTTCAGTAAATGATTTTTATATTTTTTTAAGGTGAGTTGCTCCATCCTGCATTTTTCGTGAGTCTTTTTGTAACATCTTAGGCTATTTTCACAAAAAATTTGAATGAAAAAAATCGTGGGCTCCCCTTCAAATTTGACTTTTAAACTTAAAAATCAGAAAATCTCATAAAAGTGGCGTGTTTTTTTCTTTCCGTGTATTTTTTTCGGAAAGCCCGTCAAATTTCCTACAAGTTTGTCTTTGACCACTTTTTGATGCGATGCAACGGCTTCGAGATACAGCGATTTTTAAATTACGAAATACAAAAAAAATTTAAAACCCTTACGCTATTCTCAAATGTCATTATCGAGTCAAACTGGCTCCATATACACAAAAATTGCTTATATAAGCGTAGAATAACATGTCTACAAATTTTCATTGAAATCGGAGAAGGTCGAAAAAAAAGTGCCTAAAAAATTCCTGTTTTAGGCTGGAATTGCTCGTTAGTATCACTTATTCAGGGCTGTGGAGTCGGAGTCGGAGCCGGAGTCGGTGGAGTCGGGTCTTTTTGGGGACCTGGAGTCGGAGTCGGAGTCGTCAAAACTCGAACAGCTGGAGTCGGAGCCGGAGTCGGAGTCGGCTAAATTTTATGAGCTGGAGTCGGAGTCGGAGTCGGAGCCGAAAATTTCTGATAACCCGGAGTCGGAGTCGGAGTTATTTAAAATTCAACAAAAAATATGTTTTTTTACTGTCACAAAACTTTTTATTTTTCAATTGTTTTTTATGTTGCATGCATTGCGTTGCCATTTTATAATATTTTTTTTAAATAGATTTATCAGAAGAGCAATTCCCTACGAAATCGACCGATTTCAACCTTTTTAATTTTTTGCTTTATTTGGCTCAAACTTTATGGGGGCCTTCCCTATCACCAAAGAAGCCATTTTGTGTCATTGATTCACCAATACTAATCTTCTTACAATTTTGGCAGGTGTTCATATAAAAATGATACGTAAATATTTGAAAATCTGTAACTTTTCAAGGATTTTTTTGATTCTTCGGCAAAGTTGTAGGTATTGATGAGAACTATTAAAAAAAATGAGAACCGGAAAAAATAGTTTTGGTGATTTTTTTAATAAACTTTTAATTACAGAAATTCAATTTCTCAAAATCGGCATTTTAAATTTTTTGAGTTTTTTTTGTTTGTTTTAGGGGACAAACCCCCACATCTTTTAAGCCAAAAAAATCAATTTTCAGTTTCTTTTTATTTCATCCGCTGTATCTTAGCAACCAGTGGTCCAATCTTCTTAGACGAAATAGTAGGAAATTTTCTGAACATTCCGAAAATAATATTTTCAGGAATGGACAATCATGGACACTACTTTAAAAAAAAAACAACAAAAAACCGGAATTTTTCGGGCAAAATTTAACTTTGAAAAGCTATATTTTTAAAACGGTGCTCTTAATAAAAAAAAAATGTGTTAAGTACTTTTCGATTGCAAATACGATTTTACATAAAAGTGCGGTCAAACAATTTGAAGTACATGATTTAATTTTTTTTACAAAAATCCCTTTTTTTAATATAAATCGTCGGCAAAATTTTAGTCCATACTTCTGAATTGTTTTTCTGAAAATGCCTTCAAAACTGGAGATATTTTTTGATTTCTGTTTCAATAACGTTTAAAACTTGTTACCTGGAAACTTTTCTTAGTTTTGTGATTCGAACTTATTTTACTTGAGAAAAACATGACATTTAGAGAGTATTTAAATAATCCTATTTATCAATGTTTTCAAAATAATAGTTAACTAACTTTTGAAACATTTAAAAATATGTGGAGTCGGATTTGGAGTCGGAGCTAACCATTTGTTGAAAGCTGGAGTCGGAGTCGGACTCGGCTAGAGTTTTTAGGCCGGAGTTGGAGTCGGAGTCGGTTCGAGCTGAAAGCCGGAGCCAGAGTCGGAGTCGGAGTCGGCTAATCTCAGAAAGCCGGAGTCGGAGTCGGAGTCGGAGTTGTATGAAACATGACCTGACTCCGCAGCCCTGCACTTATTTAACTATAGTATTAGAAGATATTAGAAAACTATGCTCTGCCCACATTAACAGATATTAAATCATCAAATTTCAGTAAAACGGTTGTCAAAACAACTGATGTTTCAGAAAAATAAATGTTAGTTTGTGTTGCTGCAATTTAATAATTTTAAGTTTTCAGTTATCAGGATTCGATTTTGATTGTACTGATGAGTACAATTTAAAAAAAGTACTTCAAAAGTTATGATAACACGCATAATGATATTTTGTGCGTTTAGAGTGGACTTAACAAAAATATTGATTTTCAAATCAAGATTCAAATATGCCTTATTTTTCTGCGTAAATCAGACAGATCGAACCAATAGTTTCCAAAATATCTTACTTTCCAGTCAATTTAAAGCCTTAAATGGCCTACTAATCAACACCAAAAATAGTAATGCTGAAAATCCATCTTTTCGGAACTTTTTTCGAAAACGTAATACTATTTGACACTGTTTTGGGGTTTGAGTTGACCTAACATCCGGACGGGCTAGAGGAAAGCTAACCTTAATAGCAATATTCGGTTTATTGGGCGATTTTACTCATGACCACCTCCCACGAGTGCAAGTTTTTCATCAAGCGCCTTCTTCAAGGATATCTATTCAGCTCAGACGGTGGCTTATTTTGTTCTCCTTCAACTTCCGCCGGTCCCGTGCACCTTGAAGTGCGTCAATCAACTCGGCAAATAAGCCCCCCTTCGTGATCAAGTCAACTGCCGTGTTTGCTACCGGCGTGTGAATTGATCCCAATAAAAGGATTTGGGGGTTTCTAGACCGTTCCTGGTCGGTAAAATGTGATGAAACGCTCTACCCGCGATACGGTTCACCTCAAATCGTCTGCGGATAATCTAGCCTACTAAGAGAGCAAACATCGCGATACTTGCCCGCAGACCATTAAACCGCTAGTGTACACAGTAGACTATGGACAGCTTTGAAGTGGCCAGCACAATCGATCTTTGCCGGTCGCGGCTTGCTTTGATACATCTGTGTACCAATACCACTCGAGAGCTTACTATCAGTATACACACAAATACAGTCACCCCCCCTAATCAAACTATCAAGTGGCAACTTTCTTTCTTTCCTCGTTATCAAAACCGTTTTGTTCGCAGGCCTACTACGGCTGCCTCGTAAACAGATCAGCTGTTGAACTACTACACAACTTGACCAGGCGACGAAGCAAGTCACGATTAGAACTGGTGCTGCTGCAGGAAACCCACAAATTAAAAAAAAAAACAATGTTGCAGAGCCCAAAACTGGTTCCGAGTGCAGAAAATCCCAACCATTCGCCAAAAAGCCCCTTGTGCTCGGTATTTACAGCGGTGTCCTTTTTGGGTCCATTGGCCCAGAGCGAGGCGCTGTTTTGTCGTTTATTATGTGGGACAAAATCTGGTTCCGCTCTGTTTCGCTGAACTGACCTTTATGGGGTGGATGACCAATATTTGAAGTGTTAACTCTAGCGTAAATATTCAAAACAACCTATGAGTCATGGGTTTCCTATGTAGATAGGACCTTTTGAAAATTTAATCTAGAATTTAAAGGCTAAGAAATTTTGAATGACGAGCTGGACTTTGATAAAATGTACTAGATTTTTTCAATTAGGTTTAAATTGACTCGTCTTTCAACATATCTATTTCATCAAAAGTTATTTTTGAAACAATTTAGTATTTATTTGTGATTAATTGAAAAACAATAAAACTTCAATTTAAGTACAAAACATATACACAACAAAAAATCAGATGGTATAATCGCATGCAAAAGCATGCACATCACCTTTGTAAAAAAAAAAGACGTTTAATATTACACACTTCATGAAAAAAATATAGTAAACACAAAAATAAATTGCAACCGATGGGATTTAAACGCAGCACCAACAGTAAGGACTGGCGCCTTAGCCCGCTCGGCCAGATGAAGAATGCAAAGGATAAACGCATATATGAGCTTGACATTTCGGTTAAGTAGGTTTCCCATACTGATAGACTGCGTATTTCAGCATGTAATAATGCAACTTTTTTTCATACCCAGGCCTTTTACACGCAGCTGAATTACTACTTTGTTTGCTGTGTAGTTTTTGAGTTTATTTAAGTTGTGTGTTTAACTAATTTATGCATGATTTTTCTTTAGACTGGGGGCTTGACAAAAAACTATAAAGTTTTCAAAAACCTTGCTGAAATTACTACGGAATGGGGATGGAGTGAAAAAAGTTTACAAATTCATATTCTTGTTGCGGTTTAAACATTGAAAACGTAACGTCAAACCAATAAGATCAAAATCAAAACTGCTCCGAAATGCCTATCCTATAGGAACCATTAGATAGGGGAGAGCTGAGAGACTTGATCCCTAGCCTGTATCTGATCAGTTTTTGGGTAAACAAATTTTCATGAAAGTGGCGTAGAATCGGCTACAACCCGGCGATTAAAAAAAAATAAACAAACACATTTTTTTTAAAGTTTTTTAAAAAAATCCATCAAAAAAAATTTTTAAATGTTATTTATGTAGATTTTTTTTATTCCAAATTAATTTAAATATACATGCATTGCACAGCGGAATATTATAGCTGATTTTCATTAATTTGCAGCCAAAAATGATGATGGACGCCCATTTTGATGGCGTACTTAAAAAATCCGTAAAACGCATTTTCATCAAAAAATTACAAAAACTAGTTTGACTATCCTTAAACCACGTGGACACCTTCTAAAAAAAGCAGATAATGACCCAATAGCCAAATTTTTTTTACCCGAATTGCGGAAGTGTATTTTATTTGTACTTTTAGATTTGATTTAAACTTGACCTATGACCAAAAAAGCTATTTTGTGTCATTGGTTCGCCCTAACAAGGCTCCATACAACTTTGACAGCTATCAACATAAAATTGGTACGTAATTATTCGTAAATCAGTATCTTTTGAAATAATTTACTGATTGATTTGTTGTTTTCGGCAAAGTTGTAGGTATTGATGAGGACTACATATTGAGAAAAAATAGGTACATGGACTATGTTTTGCCAGTTTTTAATCATTTTTTTTACAAATTTTCAATTTCCCAAAATCCTTATTTTTTAATTTATTTATTATTGTAGAGTTTAAGGGACAAAAAACCCGCAACTTTTGAGCCAGAGAAGCACGGAAAAACAAATTTGCCGCCGAGTTATGATTTTTTTGATTGTGTTTTTGTTTTTCGATCGAAACAGAAATCTTACTCCAAAATTTTGTTTAACATCAGTTTTTAATCTTAAATCAAATTTGCAATTGAAAAGAACTACACAATTTTCGAGATGTAACGACTTCAAGTTTGATCTTGACTAATGAAAACAGATTTTGATAGTGTCCATTTGTGAAAATATGTTTTAGATAAGTTCAGAAAACATCTCAGCAACTAATGGTGTGATTTTCAATGCTTTGTGAAATTTTCTGAATTTCTCGAACAAAAAATATATTCAGGAATCAAATGCATTTTTCTACGTTGAAAACGTTCAAATTTGACTAAAGTAGAAAATTGTAAAGGTATTCCATATAAACGCACATTCTTTTCGAAATCATTACATTTGGATTACGAATGTGAGGTCGTAACATCTGATTCAGGCTGACCAAAATTAACGAAAAATTTGAGAAATAATTGATGAAAAATTAAGTATGGTTTCAATTTATTTAAAACTCAAAAATTTATTTTTCCAAGCATGTCTAAACCTTATTAAAATATATTTTTGAAAAATCCGTGAAAATAAAAGTTCAATCATTTAGGGAGCATTTTTATTTTCATTACCTTTGTGAAATATCGATATTCTTCAGCCACAAAATGATCAATCATTCATCGACCGGACAGCGGTGCATAAACTTATAACTAAAAAAATGTTTATCCTGATTTCTATTTTTTTAAGCTTGGAAGTTGCAATTTTTTTAAATGTTCTGTTTATTTATTTTTAATTTTTTTAACTTACTGAACAAAGCTTTAGGAACAACCAAATTTTTTTCACTATGAGCCCAAACATGCAAAATATAATTATCAATGAAGGGAAACGCATTTTACATTGCTTTGAATTGATTAGACCTCATCAAAATTTTGAAGTTTTTTGAAAAAAAGAATATTTTTTGCTCTTGATTAGGCCGTTGCAAATATTTTTCAAAGTTTATGGTTAAGATTTCGCTGCTATGCTTCTATTTAACCCTTTAAAATTTAATTGAAATTCATACCAAATCTTTTCCAGCCAAAACGATTTAAAAAACTTTAATTTTCTGCGACATTTTGCTAATTAAAAATATTTTTAAGGGTTTAAATATAAATTTTCAAAAAAATAAAATAAAAAAAAATATTAGGCATAAATATTTTAATCGGTAACGAAATCTTCATGTTATTCAAAATCAGAACAGAAAACAAAAAAAGTGGTACTTTGAACTTCCATGGGACCTATGAACACAAATAATCAAATATCGTGAAAATAACACAGGACTCAAAAAACTCTGAAATTTTCTTAAATGGTGATTTAAAATATCAAAAATACTTTTAATTTCATCTTGAATAAACCAAGCTTGAATCTTTTAATTTCATTTAAAATTATACCTTTCAAATAAAATAGTAGTCAAATTGTTATTACAGCGAATGAAAATATTACTAAATTTAGTTAGTTTCCTAAGAAAAACTTATGAACTTTAATTGATATTCCAAACTGCAATCTAGTTTCTCAAAAAATTTCTTTAGTCTAATGGAACTCAATTTTTCTTTCTATATTTTGATTGCTTGCTCCTCCGGTTAATTGTATTCGCAGCACTTCTCAGTAAATGTTGGAACAATTTTATGTTAATGTGTGTTTTGCTAACAATTCTTCAAATTATGCATATCATGCTTTTCAATTGAAAACTAATAAAATTTACATAAAAAGTCTTTATAGATGAAATATTTATTATGTTGTTATTCCATAGAGTTGATTTCAGAAAATTGATAAATTTCACGGGATTTCACGGAAATCTTCAAATTTCACGAATTTCACGCTGTCCGCGAAATCGTGAAAATTCACTAACCCTAATAATCATATTTAGCTTGTTTGGGCTTGCATTTGCATTTTAATCTTTTTTCATGCAAATGTTGAAACCGTGGAATGTAATTTCAATTTTTTAACCTTTTTTATTTTTTTGCCCTTTCCTCGACATTGGCCAGAGTCGAGGGACATAAACTTCAAAAAATATTTGCAACGGCCTTATTAGAAGAAGCAGAAGCGATTTCAGAAGTTATTTTCCGATAAAATTAGGATAAATCATATTATGATAAAACCCCATGATGATGCGACAAAATTTGGTAAAATATGTTTAATAGCCACAATGAAAAGAAAAAAAATGTGTTAACATGAACATTACCTTAAAACATTAGAACAAAGTAAATCTCTCAGGCACTATCTACATTGTCAACCAAATTTTTTTTCACAATTTTCGAATTAACGAATCTTGAAACTTTTCCTCATTCAAATTGTTACATTCTGGATTCACTCAAACCAGGACGTTTTTTGCTCACTGAATCTCACACACTCTTTCAATGCACTCGATTCATTAACGCTTTTGCTTCGTTCCCAGGACCGGCGTGGGCCGTTTCATTAAAACACTTGTCGAGCTACCGATGTGCACGCTCGTAATTCGTATCACACACTCACTCCCTCCTGGAAAACCATTCACAACTGTACGGAACGAAGCACGAAAACAAAACCACTTGTGTGTTGCTCTGTGATAAGGAGAATTTTTTCCGTCCACATGTTGAGACACACAGCAGGCTGGTCAAAAATTTGTTGAGCTTCTTCGACCTGACTAGTGTGAATCCCAGCAATCCTTGCTTCAAATCAATCACCCACCCAACTTCACACGGGTCACTTGGATCATTTATCCTTGTCTTCCTTGATTAGCTGGTTACGCGCGGGGACCAACGGTCACCCAACCCCTGAAGCTGACAGATGACGATGCGCTGGTGGCGCCTGCTTGGACCGGGTCTAGGAACTCTTCCTGTCTGTCGTGTCTTGAACAACCCCCTCCCGGCTGCAACGAGCAACAACTACGACGGCGCGCGGAACGTGTTTTCACCGCTGAAACTCGTCCGCAACTGATCGCCAATTTGCCAATCAGGCCTACACAGGGGAGTGTGTTTTCAAGCCTGTCAGCGGAGAGGTTCCTGGCTCGTCGTCATACTCGGAGGAGTACACGAAGAGACGACGACCAACACTTCAACCGACAACCACTAGCAAGAAGAGGTTACGAATCAACCCTACGGCACGGTACCGGAGCCGATTACCACCAGCTAGAAGTGTTGCATACGCGAGCAACGCGCGAGCGATTAAGTCCGACTGACGAACGATGCCGCAGCTCAGCTCTCAATGAGCGCCGCGGTTCAACGAAGAACGCGAATGTGGTGTGGTCAGTCGTACAGAGCAGGCCATGACGGGGAAGGACTCCAAGTCCGAAGTCGGTCGGACAAAGAATGGGTTCTGATCGACGGTGAGAAAAAAAAAAACGGAGAGAGATGACGAGAGAGCGCAGCGAAGCAGGCCGTGGAATGAAGATGTCCGCACGGTGAGGTTCGCGAACCGCCGCGCGGACGTTCGTTAACAAAGTGCTCAGCCAACAACTCTTTTGTTAATGTGACAGCGGCCAATTTAGTCTGAGCTGCGGCTGATGTCCGCCTACTTCGTCCGAAGGGTGCGTTAACGAGGAGGGGTTCTTTAATCGAGTTCAGCTAAATTGACGTATCGAGATTATCTTTTTTGTAAAAAAGTAATTTTTCATTTTTAAAGATCACTCAAAATCAAGAAGAATTTCAATTTTTTTCACATTTTACACATTTTCTTTGTCACAAATAATTAACCGTTTTGACATTGATATTGTTTTTCTATGCATTTTGTATTTAGGAAACTGTAATAAACCCACACAGTAAAATATTGTGTAAATTTGGAAGGTTGAATATTACCTCTTTCATGATGCAATTTTTATCCGATTAAGACAGAAAAGTGAGGTAAAATTACACATTTTGTCTGACATAAAAGATGTACCTCTTCCCACATGTAATATTACAGTCTAGACTCGACTTCGGATAATCGAAACTTCGGATAATCGAACAACGGATTTTTTTTTTGCTTTGTTATTTTTGACTGTTGAGCTTTAGTATGACCTCTAAACTATTCTAAGGTTATTAATTTTTTTTAAATCCAAGATGGCATCCAAATTAAAATGGCGGCGATGAAATATTGAAAAATGCATTTTTCAATTTAATACGCAAACAAACAATTCAAATTTTACAAAAATAAGGTCCCAGTACTCGAAGTTGATGTTAAATGTACGAAAATAAAAAAATATGAAAAAAAAATCGTGTTTCGATTATCCGAAGTCCCATACAAACCGGTGTCCCTAATTTTTTCATAATTTCAAAAATCGAAAGATTGAAATATTGTTTTTTTTGCAAAATGAAAAATACGAAAATAAATTTTGAAAAGTTTAAAAATATAGGTGAAAAAATTAAAACATTCAAAAATCAGAATATTTAAAACATTCTTAAGGGACCATCCATAAACCACGTGGACACATTTTTGGAAATCCCCCCCCCACCCCTCAACGTGGACATTTTCCATACAAAACAAATCTTTTTTGTATGGAGCGTGGACAACCCCCCCCCCCCTCCTTCCAAAGGTGTCTACGTAGTTTATGGATGGTCCCTTAAAGTGTCACATTCTGAGTAAATCTTGAAAATTTATGAATCATGTTTCAAAACTGTTTTTGGAGGCAACAAAAATTGAAAAATAAAACATTGAGATATTAAATTATTGAAAGATTGAAATATTGAAAGATTGAAAGAATGAAAGATTGAAAGATTAAAAGATTGAAAGATTGAAAGATTGAAAGATTGAAAGATTGAAAGATTGAAAGATTGAAAGAATGAAAGATTGTAAGATTGAAAGATTGAAAGATTGAAAGATTGAAAGATTGAAAGATTGAAAGATTGAAAGATTGAAAGATTGAAAGATTAAAAGATTAAAAGATTGAAAGATTGAAAGATTGAAAGATTGAAAGATTGAAAGATTGAAAGATTGAAAGATTGAAAGATTGAAAGATTAAAAGATTGAAAGATTGAAAGATTGAAAGAATGAAAGATTGTAAGATTGAAAGATTGTAAGATTGAAAGATTGAAAGATTGAAAGATTGAAAGATTGAAAGATTGAAAGATTGAAAGATTTTAAGTTTTAAGTTTTAAGTTTTTAGTTTTTAGTTTTTAGTTTTTAGTTTTTAGTTTTTAGTTTTTAGTTTTTAGTTTTTAGTTTTTAGTTTTTAGTTTTTAGTTTTTAGTTTTTAGTTTTTAGTTTTTAGTTTTTAGTTTTTAGTTTTTAGTTTTTTAGTTTTTAGTTTTTAGTTTTTAGTTTTTAGTTTTTAGTTTTTAGTTTTTAGTTTTTAGTTTTTAGTTTTTAGTTTTTAGTTTTTAGTTTTTAGTTTTTAGTTTTTAGTTTTTAGTTTTTAGTTTTTTAGTTTTTAGTTTTTAGTTTTTTAGTTTTTAGTTTTTAGTTTTTAGTTTTTAGTTTTTAGTTTTTAGTTTTTAGTTTTTAGTTTTTAGTTTTTAGTTTTTAGTTTTTTAGTTTTTAGTTTTTAGTTTTTAGTTTTTAGTTTTTAGTTTTTAGTTTTTTAGTTTTTAGTTTTTTAGTTTTTAGTTTTTAGTTTTTTAGTTTTTAGTTTTTAGTTTTTAGTTTTTTAGTTTTTAGTTTTTAGTTTTTAGTTTTTAGTTTTTAGTTTTTAGTTTTTAGTTTTTTAGTTTTTAGTTTTTTAGTTTTTAGTTTTTAGTTTTTAGTTTTTAGTTTTTAGTTTTTAGTTTTTAGTTTTTAGTTTTTAGTTTTTTAGTTTTTAGTTTTTAGTTTTTAGTTTTTAGTTTTTAGTTTTTAGTTTTTAGTTTTTAGTTTTTAGTTTTTAGTTTTTAGTTTTTAGTTTTTAGTTTTTAGTTTTTAGTTTTTAGTTTTTAGTTTTTAATTTTTAGTTTTTAGTTTTTAGTTTTTAGTTTTTAGTTTTTAGTTTTTAGTTTTTAGTTTTTAGTTTTTAGTTTTTAGTTTTTAGTTTTTAGTTTTTAGTTTTTAGTTTTTAGTTTTTAGTTTTTAGTTTTTAGTTTTTAGTTTTTAGTTTTTAGTTTTTAGTTTTTAGTTTTTAGTTTTTAGTTTTTAGTTTTTAGTTTTTAGTTTTTAGTTTTAGTTAGTTTTTAGTTTTTAGTTTTTAGTTTTTAGTTTTAGTTAGTTTTTAGTTTTTAGTTTTTAGTTTTTAGTTTTTAGTTTTTAGTTTTTAGTTTTTAGTTTTTAGTTTTTAGTTTTTAGTTTTTAGTTTTTAGTTTTTAGTTTTTAGTTTTTAGTTTTTAGTTTTTTTTTTAATAAGGCAAAGTAAACTCAAAGAGCATGATCGATTCGAATGAACTTTCTTTCCCAAGTGGCTGTGTTCAGATTAAGCAAGTTCAATCTAGTTTGAGCATGTTTCAAATAAATTACGCCTGCCATGGCTGCTTAGGTCTCTCATTCATCGTACCCGGGGCTCTTTCTCCTTGTACATGGCCTGCTAATAGCCGCTCTGATTTGAAATTCAAATGCACCGGTGACTGCGATTGACGACGATCGCACTTCTTCTTTCATTTGGACGCACGCTCTCGTTTTCCGATCTTATCAGTCGCTCCATCCAAAAGTGTCGCATTTCCATTTCCGACATGTTCACACGCTTATGGTCAGCAGGCAATCCATCTCCAGCAGAACTAGAACCACCTCTCTGGCGGGGCGGATGCTCCAAATGACTCATCGTAGTAGCCCGACGACCATCTTTGGGTCATAAAACTGGCCTACCTGCAGTTCGACCCCGTTCGGCGATGATAACTCGCGAGAAATGGCCTACCTTGACCGGGGGCTTTTGGTCATCAACGCGGACTCCAGCATTCACATAAATAAGCAGAGGCAGGCTGAAACAGTGTTCATTATCAAGATCAAGATCGGCACATCCCAGTCCAGTGCGCATCATAGTAGCCTTCGGAAACGAGCGAGCTAAGTTCGTTTTTTATTTGTTCACCCTAGTGACGCACGATCAGTTCGTTAGAGCAATTCTGTAGAGATCTTCGGAGATTCACCCTAACTAGTTCAGTACGCGTCGTAGAGATCTGTAACTCGCGGAAGAGGGTGCTTCCCTGGAAGCCGTTTCGTTAGTTTTTTCCGCGAAGTCATGTGGCGTCTTTCACTGACATGGTAGTTCTCTGGAAAGTTGGCAATTACAGTTTCTTCAAGTAATTTATAATTATTTCAAAATAATCAAAAAATAAATTAAAAAATATAATAAATTTGATGTTCAGAAAATCACATTAAAACCATAATTTCACCATTAAATTTAACTCCACGAAGACATTTTTATGTTGAACATTTCCACGAGAACTGCTCATCTTTCACGGCCTGCTGTGACGTCGTCCCGTGTTGAGGAGCGATCCAGTTTTGACCGGCGGCAACTTCGCTGCACTGGGGAGCGCGAAGGTGGGAAAAAAGATGCGATAATTGCAGTTGATTTTAACTGCATCTCTGACGATACCGTGCAGTGAATATAGTAATTTATAGTGATGGCACGCAGCCACCGACATTTCACAGCAAAAATTAATTAATATAAAAAAATAATTATAAAATCTTTAAATGTTTTAAAAAGACGATATTTTCTTCACATTTCATCGTCATTTTTAAATTAAATTCACCACTATTTTTTTCAGTGTACATTCCCTAATAGATGGGATGCACCGATGGAGAAAAAGGGTTGTTGCAAATTGAGCAGTCATTCCAGCGACCGCGATGGTGGCGAATGAACGGACAAACGCCCCTAGGTTACGCCCCTGGACCTGACCGGGGTCAATCGAGAGCAACCGGCCGTCAGGGCAGTTCGCTTCCTTTGAAGATTGTGTGCCGTCTTGCGGCGCAAATTAATGTGAATATCCATCATCAGCCGTTACAGTTAATGGAGATCTTAAAAAAAAATTAATTTCATTTTGAAGGTAATCAATCAAAGAAAAAAGCCTAAATATTCTTACACTAAAACTCTAAGAATTTATGTGTTTACCTTTTATAAAGTTATCTTATCTTTATTTGAAAATAACATAGTTTCAGTTTTTACTAAAAAGCTTGAGATACAGTCATGTCCCGGTTTTGCACGCCTCGGTTTTGGCTGATTTTTGAGTGACAAACATGGTTCCAGAGGTTCAAGGTCAATCGAAGTTCGCATAAAAGACGGATGACTTTAAAGTAGAATATCTTTCGACAATCAAAACGGATTTAAAAATCCAAAAAAGCGTTTTAAAGTTAAGATATTTTTCTTCAAATGTGTTATAAAAAATATTTTTTAAGGATCGATCCACCTATAAGGCCAGATCAATTAAAAATTCGTACCAAAAATAAAAATCCCTAAAATTTTGAAAAACGCAATTTTCACCGCTAGAATATTTACATATTTATAGATTATGATTCAGGCCGGTAAAACACAACTTTCTACGTATAAATCTCCGATGGGGTATCTAGGTTTATAATATTTTGGGTATGGGTATCAAATAATCGGATTTTTCATATATTTCGAAAATATTATCACATTTTTTTGAAAATACTCAAAATTTTCACAAAAATAACGTATTGTCGAAAAAAAATACTCAAAATTTAAGTTTTTTTTACAATATAGGTATCAAATGATTGTTTTTGTTATATATTTCGAATGCTATGAAATTTTTTTTTGAAAATTCTAAATAACTTTAGAAAAGAACTTTCACAAAACTACGTATTTTCGAAAAAAAATACATTTTTTTACATTAGGTAAACTTTAAGCATATTCAAGAATTTGTGTTATTATTTTCGAAATGTATAAAAAAATCACAATCACCTATATTTTAAAAAACTTAAATTTTGAGTACTTTTTCGAAAATACTTAGTTTTGTGTAAATTTGGATTATTCAAAAAAAATATAAATTGCGAAATGTATGAAAAATCCCATTGCATTTTTTCTCAAAAATACTCATAATTATTGTTATTGAAATATGGGTATCAAATAATCGGATTTTTTTTCATTTATTTCGAATGTTATACATTTTTTTTAATACTAAAAATTTTCACAAACCTTCTTATTTTCAAAAAAATACTCAAAATTTCCGTTTTTTTTTCAATACGGGTATCAAATGATCGGGATTTTTCATACATTTCGAATGTAATAACAACATTTTTTGAAAATACTTCAAATTTTCAAAAAACTATGTATTTTCGAAAAAATATTCAAAATTTCAGTTTTTCACACTATGGGTATCAAATGATCGGGATTTTTTCATACATTTCAAATGTAATAACAACATTTTTTGAAAATACTCAAAATTTTCACAAAACCACGTATATTTAAAAATACTCAAAATTTCAGGTTTTTAAATATGGGTATCAAATGATCGGGATTCTGTCAAACATGTCGAATGTAATAACATTTTTTTAAATAACTCCAAATTTTCACAAAACTACGTATTTTCGAAAAAATACTCAAAATTTCAGTTTTTACAATATGGGTATATATCATTTGGATCGGGATTTATCATACATTTCGAATATAATAACAATTTTTTTTTGAAAATACTCTAAATTTTCACAAAACAACGTATTTTCGAAAAAATACTAAAAAATTTTAAGTTATTGCGATATTGGTATCACCCGATCGGGAATTTTGTATAGGGACCATCCATAAACCACGTGGACACTTTTTTGGGAATCTGTTACCTCCCCCCCCCCCTCGTGGACAATTGTCCATACAAAAAAAAACATGGATCGTGGACAATCGCCATAACTCCACCCCCCCCCCCCCCTGTGTCCACGTGGTTTATGGATGGTCCCATACGTTTTAAAAGTGACCATAGAAATTTTTATCGAAATTCTTTGAATTTCCACAAATCTTCTTCAAAATTTCAAATTTACAATAAGTAAAAATTTTGAGTATTGTTTCAAAAATACGCAGTTTTGTGAAAATTTTGAGTATTTTCAAAAATGTTGTTATTACATTCGAAATGAATGATAAATCCCGACCATTTGATACCATAACTGTAAAAACGGAAATTTTGAGATTTTTTTCGAAAATACGTAGTTTTTTGAAAATTTTGAGTACTTTAAAAAAAATTTTGCTATTACATTCGAAATGTATGAAAAAATCCCGATCATTTGATACCCATATTGCGAAAAACTGAAATTTTGCAAAAAATACGTTGTTTTGTGATTTTATTTTGAGTATTTTCAAAAAAAAATATTATATTCGAAATGTATGGAAAACCCCGATCATTTGATACCGTGTTTGATACCCATATTGCAAAAACTATTATTTTGAAGTTTCTTCAGAGAAAAAAATTGCATTTTCATAATACAGGAAAAAAAAAGTATTTTTGTGAATTTTTTTATGAAATTATAATTTTAATGGATAGCTGCCATCATCTCGATTCCAAAACACTATAATTTTTTGATGTTCGCATGATTTTTCATACGATTATAGCCAATGTCTCCCGTATAGCCAAAATCCCATAAGCTCTGTGCTTCACTTATGCACGCCTCGGTTTTGCATCCCCCATATGCGGTGCTAAACCGAGGCATGACTGTACTCAAAGATTTGATGTGTTCATCTTTTATAAAATTTTCTAATCTTAAATTTAAAATATCATGGTTTAATTTTTTACTGAAAAGCTTGAAATAATACCTAAAATAATTCAATCTTAAACAACTTTGTATCTTGATTTCCAACAAATTACACCCAAAATATGCAATGAGCACACATTTGACAGATCTAATCCACCCTGAAGTGTTGTTTGAACCAGCAATAAACATTTTCTTCGGAACAAGCCGCTATCGACTTCCGTTGACAAGGGGGGCATCGACAAAAGTGTTTACAAACCATCGAAGCAGTCAAATAAACTTCTTTGAACCGTGCCAACGATTGCTTTGATATGGCTCCTGGAAAAGATAAAGACCTTTCACGTGTACCTGTCAGGTGTAAATTACTATCATAATCACATGCTGTCAATGAGGTCAACCGCCCGCCCGATGACTACTAGTAGTCGTTGTTGTCAGATTAAATTAAATTGAGTTTAAAGTTGGTACATTAAGTCGGCCATTTACAAGCCATTAGCGATGATTTGTGATTGTAACCAAGGGGGGGGGGGATGAGTAAGTGACGACAAAACACTTTGGACAACGCGCATCAGTATGCAAAACGAGACACTTAATTTGTTCCATTCAGCGCCTACTATGGCCGTGTGATGGTTATGGCACCTGTCATCGATAGGGGTAGAACAACATTTTTATTACAGTATGGCATGCACCCGTGCGCGCGACTTGCTTCGTTTAGAGATGATTGACGGCTCGGACGAACGTTCAACTTGACGTGTGGGGCGCCGGATGACAGCTACCGTTCGAGCATTGATCCGTGGGATGACATTTTTATCGGTTGATTTGATATAAATAGCGTAAAGGAAATATAAAAAATAAAAGAAAAGAAAATGACATTTGTATCATTCGATCAAGTAATCACAGCATCCCACGTGACTTCCGTTAACTTCATGGCCTTCTGTGGCTCTACGAGCCCAACAAATAAAGAGTACAAAAACCACAAATTTTCCGGATGGTCTAATGCAATCGGCAAATTTCGAGTCGTGATCTGACAAACCCGATCGAGGCCAGATTATTTCAATAGTAAGCACACACACACACACAATGGTATCAGCGTTCGAATTGTGTACATTTTCGATTAATATAAAGTATTGCGCTCTGCTACATTGTTACACGTGTGTACAGTACAAATTCGCTTTGTGACGGATTGACGTTTTATCGTCGTTTTTTGAACGAAAAAGTTAACATTAATTTTCAAAAAATTTCTTGCATGATTTTGATAACCAAGAAAATTTGGATTTCAGAAAAATCTTATACAACAATTACCAAATGACCCCAAAGAATTCGCAATCCGTCAATTTTAACAATCGCAAAAAAATCCAACGTGACTGAAATGAGACGAAACCCAATGTTAAGGTTGACACTTCCGGTCAATTTCGTGTGCTAAATTTAGTTCCGGAACAATGGCCTCATGTGAACACCTGCACCATTGACTCACTTATCACGAAATCTGTGGTTGTTAATTGAATTTTGGTTGAACTTGCAATTTGACATCAAAAATCATGTCGCAACTGTCAAACATTTATAGCGGTTGCCATAATGGAAGTTAACTGTACCGATGGCATGCAAATCACCCGAAATTTGCCTTTTGCAGGTTTCTTTCAGTTTATTGCGTTGAAACCTCCGCTCCGTATCTCGTTTTGGGGGTGAAACTCCTCCCACACTTTTATTTGCCATTTAATCAGCATCAGGCAGACGTCATCTCGGTGAGGGAACCATTTTTATCATTTTCACACCGGAGCGTCGCATGTGCCATAAAACACGTAATCTGCAAGATATCGCGCAAAAAAACGCGCTAAACCCTTTTTTTTGTATCGAAAATCTGGTAGAAATTTACACATTCCATTAGGAAATTGACAAATTTCTCCCTGATAGCTTTTGTACCGTGGCCAGGCGCGTGCGCCCGAGTACACGAGGTGCAAAAAATGGCCAATCACGTGGCGTCCTCTCCGTTCTGTTCAGTCATCGCGCGGTGTGGAATTCGTATCCGTCGTGCGCATGTCCCGGCGAAGAAATTACACTTTTTTGCTCTTCAAATCTCTTCAAATAGTGGCCATTTTAATATAGGTTGCTAGGTGGTGCAATAATGTAAATTTGAACAATTTGAAGTTTCGTTCTGATTTAAATATATTCCTTAAAAAACTCTGACAAAAAATTATTGAGAAAATAACTACTGAGCAATTGTATACAAAAGCAACCGATAACATGAGATATTTCTTTTTGGTTTTTCTTTTATTTCATTTTTTAAGGGAAGCCTCTCATATGACAAAATACGCTACTTTGTATTGTTGGTGCTACCAAACAAGTTTCCATACAATTTTTGTGGTATCTCGTGAAGAATTTTCTGATGAGTTTAAGTTATTGACTAGGATTACCTATAGAAAAAATGCTACAATCTTGTAAAAGCAATACTACCCATCTTTTTAATTAAAAATATGTTGCAAAAAAGCCACTCTATGAAATCGGCCGATTTCGACCATTTTTATTTTTTGCATTTTTTTATTTGGCTGAAACCTTGTGGGGCCTTATCTCTCACCAAAGAAGCCATTTTGTGTCATTAGTTCACCCATACAAATCTCCATATAATTTTAAAAGTGCAGGTACTGTTAAGAAAAAACAGGTACACGAAAAAATTGATTTTTTAATTATATTTTTTTCATAAAAAAAATCAATTTCCCATTATCTGTTTTTTTTTTATTTTTTTTAATTTTTTTTTATTTATATGTTTTAGGGGACATAACCCCGCATCTTTTAAGCTATTCAGAAGTATGGTGTATAGACCTGTATGGACCAACATTTTGCCGACGAGTTATGATTTTTTTTTCAAATAGTGATTTTTGTAAAAAAAAATCTTGTGCTAAAAATTTTTTGACCTCATTTTTTTATGTGAAATCGAATTAGCAATCGAAAAGTACTGTACATATTTTTTGTTAAGTGCACCGTTTTCAAAATGTAGCCAGTCAAAACTAAATTTTGTCCGAAAAATTCCGGAGTTTTTGTTTTTTTTTAAATGGCGTTCATGATTGTCTATTCCTGAAAATATTTACTTTCGATAAGTTCAGAAAATTTCCTACAATTTCATATAAGAAACATTGAAGATTGGACCTCTGGTTGCTGAGACACACGGCTCAAAGAAAAAGAAATACGAAAATTGATGTTCTCTGCGTCTTACCAAAACAACGCTCCATTTTCTAATGTCGATATCTCAACAGGGACCATCCATAAACCACGTGGACAATTTAGGGAGGGGGGTATGGCGATTGTCCACGCTCCATACAAAAAAGATTTTTTTGTATGAACAATTGTCCACGAAGGGGGGGGGGTCGAGATTCCCAAAACAGTGTCCACGTGGTTCATGGATGGTCCCAACAACTAAGGGTCCGATTTTCAATGTTTCTTATACGAAATTGTAGGAAATTTTCTGAACTTGCTTTTTTCGATAATTAATGTTCCCACATTTTAATCAACGGACATGTTTTTACAATTTTGTTTCTCCGGTCAGTTTTCAAACGGTCTTTACCGCCAGTTGTAAACAAGGCCGTTTTCCGATCGTTTCTCGATAAATTTACAAATCACTAAATGAAAAAAAAAAATTAAAAACAAGAATCTAATAAAAAATAAACTATAATTTCTATCAATGACTCAAAACTATTACACATTCTTGAGAGGAAAATATCTGGAGATTTTTTTTTTTTAGAAAGGTCCAATAAACAAATTATAAATTATATTTTTTCACTCTGCCTAGAAAGCCCTATGTTCTTTTAGTTGCAATCGAATCTCTTTTTATTTGATTTTTCTTTTTTTTAATAATATTTTTTAAAATTTATTTGATTGACTTTTTGGTGTTGCTTCATAAAATCATTTTCTTGAACTAAAAAAAAATGATTTGCATATTTGTTTGTTTCTTCAATTACAGTCATGACTTTCTAGTTTGTCATTATACTTCGTACAACCACAAAAGTTTTGACAATGATTTTTGGATTAATTTTGAAAAAAAAGAAGTCATTTCCCGTTGAATGCAAAATCGTGTAGATCGAAATTGGTATTTTTTTTTTTTCAATGATACAGCCAGGGCTGTGGTTTCGGAGTCGGAGTCGGAGCCGGAGTCGGTGGAGTCGTGTCTTTTTGGGAAGCCTGGAGTCGGAGTCGGAGTCGTAAAAACTCGAACAGCTGGAGTCGGAGTCGGAGCCGGAGTCGGCTAAATTTTATTAGCTGGAGTCGGAGTCGGAGTCGGAGCCGAAAATTTCTGATTACCCGGAGTTGGAGTCGGAGTTATCTTAAATTCAACAAAAATTATGTTTATTTTTTATTTTTTAGTATTTGCTATAAAACAGATTAATTTACAAAACTTCTTATATTTTTAATTGTTTTGCAAGTTGCATGCGCTGCGTTGCCATTTTTTTAGAGATCACTTAATGATAACCTGTTATCCCGAACAGACGGTAATAACTAAATTCATGCCATTTCAATAATAAATACTGTTAAAATAACAAAAAGTGTTATGGAATATTCTTGCAAAATCCATTTTTGCATAAGAGATCAATAACAGTTTATGTTATCATAACAAAATTTGTTATTGGTCTGATATTGTTTGAAAGCCAAAACAACTTTGAAATAACATTTTTTGTTATGGAAGAATAACTCCAATTGTTATTAGGATGATCGGATTAGTTGTTAAAATAACAAAAATAATAACAAAGATTTGTTCGAAGAATAACTTAAAATGTTATTAGTCTGTTATTACAATAACAATTTAATAACAAAAAAATCATAACGGCGAATAACCAATTTTGTTATAAATAACATAAAATGTAATTGGCCAAGTATTTTCCAATATCAAAAATTGTTATTCTTGCGTTATTTCCGTCTGCTCGGGTAATCAGCTCTTACCCAAGTATGTAGTATCATCATAACTCAAAAAAAATAAAAACAATATTGGTTTTGTAGTCAGAAATATTTAATTGATTTTTGACTGCATCCTTTTGCCGTTATTTATGTACCCTTTAAACTCAAATTTGACCAAATTTAATCTAGTTCTTTCTGAAAAAGTACACACACAGTCATCTTATACCCCGATAGCGAATGTCTTGGTGGAAAAAAGTTACGAGGTACATCAAAAAATATAAATAATAATCACTATTTATGGAAATCGAAAACAAAAAAATCACTGACAGGATAACTTTTCCAACAAATATTCAACGATTATAACAATCTATTACTTGGAACTCAACATGCGCATTTTGTTTATAACTTTGTACAAAAAATTAAAAGTGTCGCGCTTAAAATATTTCAAACTGACATCAAATATAAAAAAAAGTTGCAACTAATTTTGAAATCATCATTGAATATGTTAAATATATCGATTATCTTAATGTTTACTATTTCTCTACTAAAATCTGAGAATGTTGATCATTAGGCAAACTATTTTGATATTGTTGCAAATTATCGTTGAACAAATCTCAAGATTTCAGGATAAGACAGGATTTCAAGATAAAAAATATCTGTGACCTAAAAAATATTTATCCTGTGGATTTTTGTTTTTTATCCAATTCTAAGTTTTTTCATATATTTTCATGGAGGCGCACGATCATTCATAAAGCTTCGTTTTAGGTGAAGATGCAAGAAGTATCGCGCGCCGGACAGAAGATGGAGGATTGATAAAGGGATGAAGAGTTTTTAGTTTCGTATTGGTGGTTGCAAATGAAAAGTGAAGTTTTGGGGGGAATTTGTGAAAAAGTGCCTTTTCCGTAGCAAGGGTCTCATTCAGCCTTTGTTTTTGATGACCGCGGGTGTTTGAAGGATTGAGTATGGGTAAGAAAAGTCAGATGAGCTGAAAGTGCGATGAGGGGTGACTGCTCATCGGGGCTGAGTGCTTTAAGTCAGTGTGGCAACTGCCACGCCACTAAGCTCGACGGTGGTCGGTGGCGGAACTAAATAAGTGCAGTGATGCCTTATTCACAGAATCCCGGTGAGTTTGTTCCAAGCAAAAAGTTTTAGTATTTTGAAAAAGAACTACGCCGCGTCTTTTGCATTTTTATGATTTATGTTTTTAGTTCATTTCACGTCGCGGTTGCTGCAAAAGATTTCCCCGTTACCGTTATCGTCGTTGGTTTACTCCGTTTTTGTTTGTTTTGTTTTTTGCCTGTACTCGTTTAAATGTTAGCTAAGAGATATTTAAGAAAAATACAAATACAGTGGACTCTCTCGTTGTCGATATTGAAGGGACTGTCGAGAGCGGGAGTTAACAAATTATAGAACGGAAAATCAAAGCAATCTATTTGAAGGGACTGCAAAATTTATTGACAGCTGGAGCAATATTGATATCGAGAAGATCGACAGCCAGAGAGTCCACTGTACGTGAATATTATTAAAAATAATGAATACCCAGTTTATTATCCCTGCGATTCAGTCTTTCCACAGCCGGCTGTCTAAGAATGAATCGATTTTAATTCAACACCAAAATATACTCTTAATATTTACTCGACACAGCCGGCTGTATGAGTTTAAAACCTACATAATAATAAAAGCGTAAATACCTAAATCTTTATTTTCCCCAGTACAGCGGGCTGACTGAGTATAATAATCTATTATTATAAACATATAAATTAGAAATACCTAAATCATCCACATTACTCAATACAGCCGGCTGTATGAGTTTAATATCTCAGAAGTTAAACCACTTTTTATCAACCCGCAATACCTTTCGAGGTATATCCTAGGGTCCTACCTTTCTACTAACATTGAGTCCAAAACCTCCCTACAAACATCTATACCACTACGGTGACGCAGGGATCCTTGCGCACTTTAGATAGGTGTTTACTAATATTCCTTCCGTTCCCCAAAGGATAGCTTAGACCCGGCAAGGACCCCCTTATGCCCTGGGTAGTATTACACACTCATCAAAAGATGAAGACATGGTATCTCCCGTGTTGGATTATTGTTCCGGATGAGGGTCTAATACAACCAGACCAAACAGTGGGATAAGCGTTGTGGAGCCATCCGTGGATAGGGCGTCCTCAAATGCTAATGCTAATGCTAATGCTAATACAAGAAGTATCGCGCGCCTCCTTTTAAATATATAAAAAAATTAAAAACTCAAATAAATCCAGAGGTAAATATTTTCTAGGTCACGGATATTTGAAAAGGACCCCTTAAGCGTCCTTACCACGAAGATTTTTTTAGATACATTGATTTGTAATAATAAACTTCTTCAGCCTTGGCGTGATGTCCATGTACGTCTTAAAAATTTCAATGGAGCTTTAAAAAATAGTTTCGTTTAAAATTCTAGATTAAATTTTCAAAACAACCTATCCCTGGGTTTCCTATGCAGATAGGGCCTTTTGAAAATTTAATCGAGAATTGTTATTTAAAAATACAAGGTGACTATGATAGTCACTGTGCTTCTTATAAATGTCAACTTAAAAGTGAGCAAATTGAATTTATATGTTAAATCAATCATTAAGGCCAGCTTTCTTTTAATGATCATTAAAAAAATAACAATTTAATATTTTAGCTTTTAATCAATTTAATGAAAATTTAAGATTAAGTAAATAGATCCAAATTTACTTACCAAACTGTTTTTCTGAAAAAGTCTTCAAAACTGGCGTTTTTTTATTCCTGTTTCAATAACGTCTAGAAACTTTTCCGGTTTTTTCACTTAAAGAGTTTTTAATAAATCCTATTTATCAATGTTTTCGAAATAATAGTAAACTAACTTTTGAAATATTTAAAAATATGTGGAGTCGGAGCCAACATTTTTTTGAAAGCTGTAGTCGGAGTCGGAGTCGGAGTCGGCTAGAGTTGGTGGGCCGGAGTTGGAGTCGGAGTCGGAGTCGGTTGGATCTGAAAGCCGGAGCCGGAGTCGGAGTCGGAGTCGGCTAATCCCAGAAAGCCGGAGTCGGAGTCGGAGTCGGAGTCGCTTGAAATATGACCCGACTCCGCAGCCCTGGATACAGCATTGAAAATGTGTGTGACGTTACGCAGAAATGTACAAAAAAAGTTTGGTTTCATGGCGAAAAGTGAATCGGAGTTTCATTTTTTTTACTAAACCCAATAACTGTTAAAACGTTTAAAAAAAACATGACAAAAGATGTCCACGTGGTTTATGGATGGTCCCAAGAATGTCTAGACGATTCTAGAACTTTGCAAAACGCGATTTGATCAAATCTGGAGTTTTTTTTAAAAGGTCCAATAAACCAAATTTCCAGTTTTTGCTTTTTGGGTGTCTTTGAAACCGCCATGAGTCAGCGGTATCAAAAGACACCCAAAACCCAAAACGGGAAATTTGGTTTATTGGACCTTTTTTTTTAAAAAAAAAAACTCCAGAAATCTGCAATTTCTGCGACCGAAAACATCGTTTCAACTTTTTTTGTCGCGCATGCCATATACCGCATGCCATGCATTTTCTGGCGATTTATCTCTACACGCGCAAAAAAAAGTTGGAACGATGTTTTTGATCGCAAAAATTACAGATTTGAGCAAATCGAGTTCTGCAAAGTTCTAGAATCATCTAGACATCCGTACAATTCACTCAAAAAAATGTCACTATTGGTTGAGTTATGCCCGAGAATCAGCGAGTTGAAGTTACCGTTTCAACTTTTTTTAAAACCTAAACTCCCAAGCTCGAGAAAAAGGAGGAATTTGTATGGAAATTACCCCTTTTTCTTGAGCTTGGGAGTTTAGGTCAAATAAAAACAGTCAATCAATCAGAATCAGAATTTTAGGTGTTAAGGACTTGGGAGTTGGAATGATAAGCTACTTAATTTTAAACGCAAGGTTGATTCATGTAGGCTTGAAATTTAGATTTTTTTTATTTTGTTGAAGCTATGAATTTTATAAAATACTTTATTTATTTAAATTCCAACATGAAAAAAAGATTGTTTTCGAGTCTGTAAAAATTAACTACGCAATTTCAGTCTAATCCCCTCTCAGCCGCCCACCCATTTCAGCCGCCCGGCGGCTCCATTCCAAACAGCTGACTTTGACAGTTCTCCACGCCACGCACGTCAACGCGTTTTCGCGATTTGTGCTGCTCAGCAGCATTTACTTTTACAAAATTGCACAATTTCACGTATTTCGGTGATTCATTTCGTGACTTTCTTGCAGCGAGTTCCTTCCACAAATACATTATGGACGGAGACAGCCGGCAGCTGATTAGCGATTGCTTCCTACGCACCGTCGTGGATCCCCGGTCGACGTAAGTCTTGAAAAATAATAATTTGGGTTTGTTTACTAGTTCGAATCTTCCGGTAGGAATGCACCGCTGGACCCCCCTCCGACGAAGGCACCCGTCAAGGTGGAGCTTCAGGTGCTTCGGCTGAAGGAGGACTCGCAGACGCTGGTGATGGACACGCTGCGGTCGATCCACGGGGATGCGTTTCAGCTGGGGGACATTTCGCTGTACGAGGATAAAGGGGGCCGGATGAAGAAGGCCTACTGGCAGGACCGGGGGAATTTGGTGATTCAGGGCGGGTGCGATTACTCGGACGTGCGGAAGACGGGATCGTCGTCGGAGGACAAGTTCCGGATGTACGCGCTGCTGAAGCTGGAGAGTTATGGCTTTGCGAAGGCTCACTGCGAGGAGGCGTTGGACCACTGCGAGGGGGACATTGATGGGGCGGTTGGGTTGCTGTTTGAGAAGTACTTTCCACCGCCGGTGGATTTGGAGCGCGTGCCGGAGTGTGATGTGGAGGGGGAGGAGCTGGAGCAGATGAGGAACGATGAGAGGGAAGCGCTGGAGTCGATTTATGACACGTCGTTTGTGGAGAAGGAACGGAACCGGGTGTGGCAGTTGAAGTTTAAGATTGACCACCTGTTGGCGCACAGTCCGTCGGAGGTGCGGAAGATGGAGCAGAAGCGGAAGCAGCAGGAAGAGGAGGATAGGCGGAAGTTTTTGGCGGCGAAGGAGAAGCAGAAGAAGGCGAAGAAGGAACCGTGTTGGAATTTTGCGAAGGGGAAGTGCAGGTACGGGAATCGGTGTTACTACTCGCATGGAGTGGGGGTGGAGGAGGATAGTGGATCCAAGGAGAGAAAGGAAAAAGTTGAGGAGGATCCGAATTGGTTTTATTTGGAAATACGGTTTCCAAAAGAGAGCAAGTATCCGTACGAAGCGCCGTTGATATTTCTTAAAACGACCTGTGCCGACATCCCGGCGCAGTTGCTTTTGCGCGTGGCACGCGCCCTGGTGCAAGAATCGATCAAAATTACTCAGGACGGCATGCCGTGCGTGTACTCGACGGCGGAACTGCTCCAGAATGACGAAGAAATCGCTCGATTTGTTGAGCTTGATCGGTATCAATTTCCAGATCCTCGACGGTCACTGTTCTACACGCCGGAAGTGGACGCCATGAACAACGTCAAGATTGAAGACCTCCCCAGCCACAATCAGATGGGCGCGACGAAGCGAAATACCGGTCCGAAGGTCAACCCGGAGCAGCTCCGTCGAGAAGACCTGAACATCATCAAGAAGTTCCTCGACAAGCAGAACAACGCCACGTACAAGGAAATGCTGCGCGGCCGGAAGCAACTTCCGGCGTGGAGTAAAATGTCCGAAATCATCCACGCCCTCGAGATGCACTCGATCCTCGTCATCAGCGGTGAAACGGGTTGCGGCAAGTCCACCCAGGTTCCGCAGTTCATCCTGGACAATTGGCTGCTGCAGTCGTCCCAGCTGGACAACGGCAACGGGTCGGTGCCGCACGTGGAGATCATCTGCACCCAGCCGCGCCGGATATCGGCCATCGGAGTGGCGGAACGAGTCGCGGAGGAGCGCGCCGAACGGATCGGGAACACGGTCGGCTATCAGATTCGGTTGGAGAACAAGATTTCCGCGGCGACGCGGCTCACCTTCTGCACGACGGGGATTTTGCTGCGGAGACTGCAGTCGGAACCGACGCTGGCCAACGTGACGCACATCATCGTGGACGAGGTGCACGAACGGTCGGAAGAGTCGGACTTTTTGCTGCTGATTTTGAAGCAGCTGCTTGAGAAGCGGCCGGATTTGAAGGTGATTCTCATGTCGGCGACGCTGAACTCGAACCTGTTTTCCTCGTACTTTGGGGACATTCCGGTGCTGGAGATTCCCGGTCGGACGTTCCCCGTTGAGCAGCTCTTTTTGGAGGACATTTTGGAGCGAAGCGGGTTTGTGATGGAACCGGACTCGCAGTTTTGCCGGAAGTTGCGCAAAGGGGAAGAGGAGCAGCTGCTGCAGGAACTGGAGTACGCGGACGTGAAGGCGGCCCAGGCCGCTCCGGCCAAGAGCATCAAGGATGAAAACTTGAAGATGGCGGACATATTCGCCCGGTATTCGGACTACTCTCCGAAGACCTGCAAAACGCTTTATTTGATGGATCCGCTGCGAATCAACCCGGAGTTGATCGAGCACGTGCTCTCATTCATCGTGGACGGTTCCGCCGGGCACGGCTGGCCCCAGGAGGGAACAATTCTCATCTTCCTGCCTGGTTTAGCCGAGATTCAAACCATTCACGAAGCACTGACCGACAGTCGTCAGTTTGGACCACGTGGTGAGGGCAAGTACGTGCTTGTCCCACTCCACTCAACCCTGACCAACGAAGAACAGGCGCTGGTGTTCAAGGAAGCCCCCAAGGGCAAGCGAAAAATCGTACTCAGCACCAACATCGCCGAAACCTCGGTCACCATCGACGATTGCGTCTTCGTGCTGGACTGTGGCCAGATGAAGGAGAAGCGGTTCGACTCAAACCGCAACATGGAATCGCTCGAAGTCGTGTGGGTTTCGCGGGCGAACGCACTCCAACGGAAAGGTCGAGCAGGTCGTGTGATGGCCGGAGTTTGCATCCACCTCTACACGCGGCCTCGCTTCACCAACCACATTTTAGGCCAACCCGTGCCGGAGATTCATCGAATCCCACTCGAACCACTTTTGCTACGGATCAAGACGCTGGAAACCCTCAAAGACAAATCGCTGAAAGACGTCCTCATGGCCACGATCGAACCGCCCAGCGTGGAAAACATTGACGCCGCCAAGAAGCGCCTCGTTGACGTCGGAGCGTTCGACCTCCACGAACAACTGACCCCCCTCGGCCACCACCTCGCCACCCTCCCCGTCGACGTCCGAATAGGCAAGCTGATGCTGTTCGGCGCCATCTTCCAATGCCTCGACAGCGTCCTCACCATCGCCGCCTGCCTCAGCTACAAATCCCCCTTCGTGGCGCCCTTCTCCAAACGGGACGAAGCGGACGCCCGCAAGCGTCAATTCGCCATCGCCAACAGCGACCACCTCACCATGCTAAACGCGTACCGCAAATACAAAGAAACCACCAAACGAAGTCGCTACGCCGCCCAATGCTACGCCGAGGAGAACTTCCTCTCCACCCGAACCCTCCACACCATCGGCGAAATGAAGTACCAATTCCTCGAGCTGCTCGTCTCCATCGGCTTCGTCCCCGTCGACCTAACCAACCGGCGCGGAAAATTCGTCAAAGACGACCTCGCCGAACTCACCGGCACCACCATCAACGCCAACGGCGACAACAACCGCCTCCTCTCCGCCATCCTCTGCGCCGCCCTCTACCCGAACGTCATCAAGGTCCTCACCCCGGAAAAGTCCTTCGTCGGGGGCGCCAGCGGCGCCGTCCCCAAACTCCCCGCACCCTCCGACCTCCGCTTCAAAACCCAGCAGGACGGCTACGTGAACCTGCACCCGTCCTCGATCAACTCCTCCTGCGGACACTTTCCCTCGCCCTACCTCGTGTACCAGGAAAAGGTCAAAACCTCGCGGATATTCATCCGGGAAACGACCATGGTCCCGCAGCTACCGTTGGTACTGTTCTCCGGCAGTGACCTGCGCATCGAGCTGCACGGCGGCGACTTTGTCATTCTCCTAGAGGACGGGTGGATCGCGCTGCAAGCGGAAACCCACCAGGTAATTTCGCAACTAACTAAAATAAAACTTTTATTAACACGCAATTGTTCAAAAACAGGTGGCAGAAATGATGAAGTTCCTGCGGCTCGAGCTGGCGAAAATGCTGGAGCTGAAGATTGCCGATCCGCTGCTGAATTTGGCCAACCACGAGCATGGGAGGAAGGTGATCGGGACGATCGTGCAGTTGATTACGAAGGAGTAGGAGTGTGGAAGAGTGTGGATTGTTAAGTGTTGGTGGGTGGGTGTGCCGCTGTAACCAAGTTACATTTGTGGAGAACGCCCGCGTGTATTGGAACTTGTTGTACTATTACTGTCTATTTGAAGTAAAAAAAAGAAATATATTTAATGGTCCGTATTTAGAGAAGAATGTTTATAGACAAAAGAAATGTAATTTATTGATTAGAACAAAAAGAAATACGGCCGATAAAACTGACCAACTAAATTTCTGCCCAGGCTCAACTTGAGGGGAATACAGTAGTTGTTCGGTAACTGGGCGCTCGATAACTGGGCAGACAACCGTCAAAAAACTAAAACAAACCGAAACGACCGCGGGGTTCATGGATGCAAAAATCATGTTCAATGAATAAAAAAAAATTCAAACTTTTATTTTATTTCATGTCACAATTAATGAAATAAAAAAAGTAAGCATTGTAAAAAAAATTGAGTAACTTTTATTTTAATATTTCACCTGGAAAATATTATGCATCGGTGGTCCCCTCGTTATTTTTCGTTCAGCCCAGTTAGCGAGCAGCATTCGGTGACTGGGCTACGTTCTCAGCCCAGTTACCGAACAAGTATTGTAATGAAATTTGGTGGAAATTTGGACAGGTCCGGATGGTTTTTCTCCAAAGTTTGTATGGAGAATGTTTGCTTTTCTGAAAGCACACACGATTTTGAACAAAACTGCATCAATAACTCAAAAACGATGAAAATGCATATGAGACATTTATGCGATCAAGGGCAGTGTCGGAAAAGTTGTAGAGCACCTTTCAAAGCAATGTCTAATATGGCGTGAAACGTGGTTTTTTTTTTATATCAAAATAAAAATAAAATGTTTTTCTCATACAAAATTGAATTGATTTGCGCTAAGTGGGGATTTCACAACTTTGGGAAGTTGATTAGGACCCTAAAAGAAAACGAACAATTCCTGTGTTAGATTTGTTATTACACCGTATCGGATCGCCTCATGAGAATTTCTCTACGATATCGCAATTATTTTCGCGATTTTTATATTTTCATTTTATTATTTGGGCGAAACATAGTTCATTCATCCCCAAAGTCAAAAGAAGTCATTTTGCATCATTTTTTTTTGTATACAAGATACCTGGGCCTTGTAAAGTTAAAGGGCATCACTTGATCCTAGTGCATTAGTTAAAATTTGGGTATACATTCTTTTTTATAAGCACTATGGACACCACTTCATGCTACAAGAACTCGCTTTGTCGCAGCCCCAGGGCTTAAGCGTCGACCGATAAGCTGTCTTCGTGAACTAGGTAGTTCTCCGATAGTGAAAATATCACAATTGCACAAGACACCGCTGCTTCTGTGACTTTTTCACTATCACAATGTGGGATTTAGGTTGGGACTTCAGGATAGTACAATTGATTTGTTGCTTAGCATTAGCATTTAAAATAAATCTGTATGCTTTCCAAATCTATTTGATGATAAATTTAGTTGCAATTGTTAAGTTAGAGTAATGCTGTCAATAAACTTTGATGTAGAATAGGCATTCTTTTATGTCAAATTGTCCATAGAGTTTCGATCAATCAATAATGTAATGATATCGGACAAAATTCGTTGATCTGTTGAACTAACGGTTTTAGGATTATGGTTGTATCGACCATTGTTGCGAATCGAGGAACTACGGATCTTTTGACGTAAATGGTCATTTATTTTTCAAATCGCGATTTCTATCCTTTTTGTATATCAGTTCATAAATTTTTATTGTTTTTGATAAAAGTAGTACTACAACAGTTAAAGGAATGTTTAGTATTGAACATTAAGTTTAGAGGATTTTAGATTAAAATTTAGATTTTCAATCCAACGTAGTTAGCAAATGAATATTTGGAAATAAATGAATAATTGAACATTTTGGACTTACGAATAACACTCAACTGTGCATTTATTCTAGAGTCAGATCCATACAGCGTCAGTGTTTATTTGGTCGAAGTGTACTAATTCATTGGCAGATCTGATTCTAGTAGTAATGTACGACAAGACTACTGACGGACGTGACGAGGGCCCAGTTTAGAGGTTTCGACATCAATAATGTGCGATGTGATGATCACCCTCCAAAAAAAAAAAAAAAAGACCCCATACAAGTTTTGGAGCTGGGTAATGTAAATGTATGAAATTATGTATCTTGGGAAGGGATTTTCTGCTTGATTGAATTATTCATGTTTTTATGACTATTTTAATCCTCAAAATACGTATTTTTTAATTCTCCGTTTTCATTTGTTTAAAAGCTGAGAAAATGTCCTATAATTTTTTTAATATTTTAGACCTTTTCAAAGTGTGGCTTGATTTTAAAATTTTGCAATTATTGTTATTGAAGAGATCACAAAATTTTGTAATTTTGTTTCAACATTTAAAATTGCAAATCGGACCAATTGGGCACTAAAGCCCTATGTCAATTTTTATGTACAACGGTAAAAAACACGATTAAAAACCATTTCTGATAACTTTTTTTCATTTTAATGCAAAAAAAAAGTTTGACAAGACAACATTTTTTCGATGGATCAACTATGGTCCCCTTGGAACGAGCTGTCAAGTAGGAGCTTTTCTGTCAAGAAGGACCGCGAGGTTAATTTTTCAAAATTGACTTAAAAATCCATTTTAAACTCTTTGTGGTCGTACAAAGGGTCATTGTACTCAGAAAAATAAGCTTTATCGTTGTAAACAATAATATCAGCATTCTAAGCTTCATTTTAGGACCCAATTGTATCCGAGATATCAGTTGAAAATTTGTTAACACTGAGAGAAATTCATTTTGATCGATTCGAATTCTTTGTGAGTCTGTATCTCGGAAACTAATTGCCCGAATTTCAATCTTCCCGAGAAAAAAATAGGAAATTATATCAGCTTTCCAAAAATACTATAACTTATAATATGTTTTTTTTTCGTACCCTAAATAAAAAAAAACCGAAATTTTAAAAAAAGAAAACAAAAAAAATAGAAAAAAATTTTACTGCGAAAAAAAATTAGGGTGTTGTACAGCGAAAGTTTACAAAAAGACCGCCGTTGAAACATCTTAGGCTATTTTCACAAAAAAATTGAACGAAAACAAATCGTGGGCTCATCTTAAAATTTGACTTTTAAACTTTAAAATCAAAAAATCTCATAAAGGTGGCGTGTTTTTTTCTTTCAGTGTATTTTTTTCGTCAAATTTCATACAAGTTTGCCTTTGATCACTTTTGATAGGTACGATGCAACGGCTTCGAAACACAGCGATATTTAAATTACGAAACACAAAAATATAGAAAACACTTACGCCCCTCTCAAATATCATTATCGAGTAAAACTGGCTCCATCGGAGGGGTTCGAGAAAAAAATACCTAAAAATTCCTGTTTTGGGCTGGAATTTCTCTAACAACAAAATAATTTTCTTTCACCTCACTTCAACAACTAGAAAACATTTTGTTTTTTAATAATCCTTTATTTCGATTTTTACTTACATCACTTGTTTCTTACACTTGTTTTTTTTTTGTTTTGCATTATTTGTTTTATCTCGTCCTATTCTGGCCTCATGTGTCTCAGTTGGGGGGGGTTTGTGAGTGTATGTGTGTATGTGTTTTGGTGACACCGTGTTTATGTGTGTGTTCAAGTGTGTGTGAGAGATGTTTTTTGTTAAACTATTCTTTAATATTTTTGTTTGCTGGTTGGTTGATTCTCCTTCCCCTTCTCTATCTCTTTCTTGTACACACTCTTCTTTTTCTATGCGTGTACTTGTCTTAAAACTAGGTAAGTATAAGTTTTTTTTAATAATAATAATTTATATATAATTATTATTGTTTTTCATTCTTTAATTTCAATTTTACATTTTTACTTTCGACGCAAAGCAGGGAGTCGGGGTGGCAAACAAAACCAAAGCGGAGTGGGGTGGCATCTATCTAACAGGAAACTAGCGATTTTCTACAAAACTATTATTGCGTCGTCGTGTTAGGAGGGGGGTGAACAAACAAAACAATTGCAGAGATTTGTTTTTTTGGTTGGTTTCTACTCAGTGCTGGGTGTGAAAAACAAACCATAATTATTTTATTCAGAGCGGAAAACTTTTTCAAATGGCTTGTTGTTGTTTTTTGTTTGATGCAACGCGCAATTCACAGCCTTTTGGAAAATTCAATAGGTGAGTGTAGAACAATCGGATAGTTTTTTTTTGTTGTTGTGAAAAAGTGAGTAGTTTTTGGTAAATGCAGGTGGGGGAAACAAAACAAACTAACAAGGGGAAATTCATAAACTTGTTCCTTGCATGAGTTTGACGTTATAATATTTGTTCTACATCAAGAAAGGCAATTGATTTCATTTGTTACACAAGTTTTTGTTTTATTTGTTACTTTTTTAATTTGCTGAAACTTTTAAAAATTTACCATTCGGACTGATTAGAAGAAAACGAAACATCTACTAGACATGCGTTTTTTGTTTTGTTTTTTAAAACCGTAATGACTGTTCTGTGCCAGCTTCTTATATTGCGATCTCTTTACACCTTCCCTCTTTTATTTCTCATTGGTGTACTTTTGATTATTTCCAACTCTCTCTGTATTTCTATTACATTTTTGTTTTGTTTTGTTTTGTAATTTAGTTCAGTTAATAAATTTTACATTGATATTTCCATTTTCTCCTTCCTTCTCTTTCTCTCTTACACTTGTAACTGATTTTTTCTTTTCATTTAATATTAAGATTTGTTTTTGTTTTGTTTCTCTTTACAACATTGCTATATATTACCACGTTAATGTGTTTGCGTGTGTGTTTTTGTATTTGTTTGTTTGTGTTCAAGTGTGTGACGTGTGTTTGTATATAAAACATGATTATCATCCTCTTTCTCTTAATTAGCAACACACAATCAGTGTGTGTTTTTCTTTTCTTTCATGTTGGTTTATGTTCGATAAATACATTGTTTGTTTTTGTCTCTCTCTCTCATTTTCATTTTCTTTCAAATCGCACACTCTTTCTCATTCACTCACACACAATTTGTCGACGCGCTCACACGTCTCTGCGTCAGCGATGGTTAAATTTGTTTTAACTTCTTTCTTTACCTTCACTGTAGTAGTAGTAGTAGCAATAGTAGTTGTAGTAAGTTCAGTGTAGTTGTGGTTAACACACGCACACACACAAAGAGTAGACATCACTAGTTGTACAGCGTTAGTTGGTAGCTAGTAATAGTAGCATTAGTTACGACTTTCACTGCACAGATGTTACAGCAATTTAATGGGTTACATCCATAAGGGGGGGAGTTTTGGGACTTTTGGAAGATGCTTTTACATATTTTTCTGTAGATCAGTTTAAAGAGGTTTTTTTTTGCGCACAAAAATCACAGATATTCATGCCGGTTGTGTGTCAATTACGTGGTATTAAAAAGCATTAAGTTTTTTTCTGTGGTTCCTGTTTATGTTTGTTTGCTACCGTTCTAGTAAACTATTTTTAGCATTCACTATTTTAAATGTTCGAGTTCTATTGTTTTTTTTTCTTCCCTATTTTATGTTGAGATTTGAATGCTTTGTTTGCTGATCCAGACAGAAAGTGTTTGAAACTTTTGTTTATTATAAATTGTTTGTTTGTTTCCTCTTGAGTATACACGTAGACAGCATAGCGCTACACCTATGTTCTATTTTATTACTGTTTTTTGTTTGTGGTTGGTTTTGTCTGTTAGTGTTTAGCACATCAGCGGCAGCGTGCACTTTGGTCGGAAGTTTGTCACTTTGATGATGGATCATCTCCTTGAGATGAAAATAATGTGAAGTTTTAAGTTCAAATTTGAAAATATTTCATCCAGTATTATTCTAAAATTTTCGAGCTTTTTATTATTTTCAGATCCCATTTTTTAAATTTTTCGTTTTTCAAATATTAAAAAAAAATCAGATTTTTAATATTTAATCACAATTTTCATTTTGAAATTTTCAATTCATTAAATTTAAATTTTGAAATTGCTTTTTTAGTATGAACTTAAAAAAGATATTATATCCAGATTAAAAAAAAATATTTTTCATATTTACATATTTTTTTTTCTTTTCTTTTTTTTTATTTCTGAAGTTTTGAATAAATAAGCTTTAGAATTGAAATTTCAATCTTAAAATTATTAGAATTTTTATTTTTGTATGATTTTAACATTTTTGAATTTGTGAAGCTCAAAATTTTAGAGGTTTAGAATATTAGAATTTCAGATTTTTAAAATTTCTAATTTTACAATTATATTATTTTAGAATTTTAACAATTTCAAAATCATGCAATTTTAAAATTTTAGAATTTAAAATTTCAGGATTTAGAGTTTCAGTATACAAAACATTTTGAATTTTAGTATCAAACAATTTCAGAAGAACAATTGTGGAATTTAATTGTTTCAGAATTCCAGGATATATTTTTTTGTTTCTTCAATTTAAGATTCTTTAAAAATGCTATTTTTTATATTTTGTATTTTTAAGAAGTTCCGGAATTTTAGAATTAAAAATGTTTTTTTGAGGGTTTTAGAATTTTGAATTCTAGAATTTTAAAATAATAAAATTGTAGAATCTCAAATAAAATTGTAGAATCTCAAAACCTTGTAAATTTCATAATTATTTAGATCTTTGAAATTATTATTATTATTATTATTTTTAACAAAATAGTATTTTAGAATTCTAGATTAAATTTTCAAAACAACCTATCCCTCATGGGTTTCCTATGCAGATAGGACCTTTTGAAAATTTAATCGAGAATTAAACAATTTCGGAATCCAAAATCTCAGAATCTTTTATGTTTCAAAATTATTTCGATCATTGAATTTTAAAGTTTTCAAAAAACAAAAAAATAATATTTAATGAATGAAACAATTTCAGAATTTATTTTATAGTTTCGGAATTCCAGGATTTCAATTTTTTTAAGTATCTAAATTTTTAGAATATTTAAAAATGTTAATTAAAATTATTAAAATTTTGATTGCAAATTTTCAATTTATTAATTTAAGAGTTCAGGAATTTATGAATATTAGGATTTACAAATTTTGGAGTCTTTGATATTTTAGAAATAAATTATTCAGAATTTTTTGAAATTATTGATTTAGAATTATAGAAATTTGTGTTTAGTATTTATTTGTTTTTAATTTTGGAAAAAAATAGTTGAATTTTATAATCTTGGGATTTTATAGTTTGTTTTTTTTTTAATTTTAAGAATCCAAGATTATTTTTGAAAATTGTTGAATTTTACAATTAATTTTTTTTTGAATTTTTAGAATCAAAATGTTATTTTTTTTAAGTTTTGTTTAAGAATCTAAAAAATTTACAGTTAAGAACTTCTATAAAACCGGGATTTTGGAATTTTAGAACCTTGATATATTTAAAACTTTGAAAAAGAAAATTGAGAAATTTTAATATAATAGAAATTAAGAATTCTAGAATTTTAGATTACAGTCGACTCTCTGGCTGTCGATCTTCTTGATATCAATATTGCTCCAGCTGTCAATAAATGTTTCAGTCCCTTCAAGTAGCATGCTTTGATTTTTCGTTCTATAATTTGATACCTCCCGCTCTCGACGGTCCCTTCAATATCGACAACGAGAGAGCCCACTGTAATAAAATTTTAGAATCTCAAAAAGTTATAAATTTCAAAATTATTTAGGTTATTGAATTTTAAAGTTTTGAAAAAACAGTATTTTAAAATTAAACAGTTTCAGAATCCAATTATTTTTTTCAAATTGTATAATTTTATAGGATTTTAATTTTTTTTATTATTTGAATTTTCTGAATCTTAAAAAAAAAATAGTTTCGTTTTAGGTTATAAATTTCAAAATTAAAAAAAAAAACATTTTAACTTAATTTTTTTTAAATTTGATTTTAATAGTTTCAATTTATTAATTTTAGAATTCAGCAATGGAGCACCCGCAGTCGAGCAGTTTTTGACAGTTCGCTCCATAAGAAATACATTGTAGAAAAAAGCAAAAAACTGCTCGAATGGAAATGCTCCATTTATGAATATTAGAATTTTTGCACATTGGAGTTTTTGATGTTTTAGAAATTATTAATTCAGAATTTTAGAAATTGATAGTTTAGAAATTTAGAAATTAGTAATTTAGAATTTTAGAAATTTTGAGTAAAATTCATTAGTTTTTAAAAATGCTGATTTTTTTATATTTGTTTATATTTTAACTTTAGATTTTTTTTTTTATTAATTTTTTTTTTTTTTATATAAGAATTTCGAAATTAAGAATTTCCGAAGTTATCAAATTTTGTAATTTGCTTCCTAGTGGGCTTCAACCAAGGCTTCAATTTTATTCTGAGAACTTTTTTTTCTTTTATGTATATTTCCGGTAAAAAGAGAAAAAAAAATCGTCAAAATTCATCTTGACCTGATAGCATAAAATGTGATACGAAAGTTGAACTTCGACGTTTCCTCGGAATTCCGAAGATGAAAGGAAATCCCTTGCACATTTCATAGTTTTACTCCAATTTTAACGATTTATTCTCTCCAAAAGTTCAACTTCTTAAACATTTGCGCACTGCTACCAAAATTAAATGTCGTTATTTTACGGGTAAAATTTTGATGCCGTTCAAAACGCACTAGCAAAAAATAAACTTAACAAAATGTTTATGTGTCTGTGTGTCAGTTAACTAACTCCCCTAACTCCAAATTTGTAATCGAAACGAAAAATTTGTTATCAATTCATCCCAACTAGACAACTCTCCGAAAGGTCGAGAACGTCACCGCCGAGGACGACGACGACGACTGCGTCGACGAAGTCGACGGCTGTTGATGCTGCTGCTGCTGCTGCTGCTGCTGTCCCGACAGCGACCCTTGGTGGTGCAGCACGGGCGGCTTCTGCGGAACCCACGGCGAACTTGAGGCGCTCGACGAGGCTAGAGGCGGAGTCGGTGGGGGTATTGCTATCGGTACGGTTACCGGTTTCTGTTGCCTTTGTTGGTCGTGCAGCCGCATCCCGTGGAGGGCCTGCTGCATCGCCAACACCTGCTGACTGTGGTGATATTGTTGCTGCTGCTGCTGCTGGTGGTGCAGATGAGGTGGGGGTGGTGGAGGGGGTAAGGTCACAATCAGTTCTTCGTCCTCGTAGCCGTCGTCGTCGCCGTCGCGCAGGTGCAGATCGTTCAGGTCGTACAGGTCCGCGTCCAGTAGTTCGTCGTCGTCTTGGTCGTCCCTAAAGTCTTCCTCTTCGTCTAGCTCGCCGTTTGTGCCGATTGCGGTTAACCTGCCGCTGATGGCCACCGTCCTGCTGCTGCTTCTTTTGTTAAAACTACTGTTACTATTACTACTACTGCTAGTGTTGTTACCATTTGGTTTGGTGGAGTGTTGCTGTGAATCTGCTGTTGATGCCGATGACGTTGGTGGCGGCGCCGTCGGAACGGCGGTCGATCCGGTCGCTGCTGTAGATGATGATGATGCTGATGATGCCGTTGATGATGATGATTTTTGTTTCCTGCTGCTGCTTCTTTCGCCGCCACCACTTCCGCCGTTGTTGTTGTTGCCGCCGCCACCACCCCGCCGGCGCGTCAGATAGCGATTCAGAAGAGAGAGAAATTATTATTTCCGTTTGGTCGGGGGCAGCGGCTGGTTCTGGTTCCGCTGGGGCGTCTGCGGCCGCTGGGCGTTCGTGCCGGTGTACTGGTATTTGGCCTTCTTCTCCGACGGTTTCAGAATCTACACAAAAAAAAGAAAATCGTTGAATTACTTCTTCTCAAAGCATCACACAATCAAGCCCAATCCGCACCTGAAACGAACACATCAGGTTCTCGTCCACCGACATCATGCCGCCGGCGTTGTCAAACTCGCCGCAGTAGTTGGGCGCGGAAAACAGCGTCACGAGCGACCGCTTCGCGAAGAACTCGTACCCGTCCTCGACGACCTGGTGCGCCCGGCAGATCAGATCCAGGTCGTGCATCCCCAGGAACTTGGACACGACGTCGACGCCGAACGTGAAGCTGACGCCGCGGTCGTTCTCGCCCCAGCCCTGAAGAGTAAAATAAAAGTACTTTAGCAGGGTGACCACTCAAATCCCATTTTCAAATTCCCGACTTTTTCCCGACTTTTCCATTAACTCAAAAAATAGGCATTTCTTATCTAAATAATGGTTAAAAAAAAACTCTTTATGAAAAAAGTCGACTATTTACAATTTTCGTATAAAAAGAAACTCAACAACAAACTCCTAAAAAATACTTTAAATATTGAAGCACTCATTATTTTAATTCAGAGTAGAAACATAAACAAACAATAGTCTTTGAAAAATAATCGAAAACATAAAAATACTTATAATTTCAATTTTAATTTTTTAACTGGCAAACGTATAGTTTTTGATACTTCATTTCAACTGGAACTGGCAAAAAGTTAAATATTCTTAATTTTATTTTATTTAAATTCAAAGAGTGCTTAAAATTAAGTTCCCTTCTAAATTTTGATATTGATTTTTTTAATCAATGCTGATGTATCCAGTTATCAGTATTTAACTGTTTTATTATTTTTTTTCAATGAAAAATTCAGTTTGATAAGATTCCATGTTTTACAACTTACTTTATGCGAAATGTTCGAAAGGACAAATTCTTTAAACATATTTGCAATAACTTAAATCAAAATTTCTTTTATTTACTTTTTTGCTTTTTCAATATTTTTTCATGTTTACAAAACGGAAAAAAGTTTTTCAATTTTTTCATTCAGAACCAACAACGATTGGATTTTATACGATATTTAAGTTTTCCGAAAACTGAAAAAATCTAGCTTAATCTATAGTAATTTACCCATACTCGCAAAAAAAGTTCAAGATAAGCCTTTGAAAGTTCAGGGTGACCACTCAAATCCCATTTTCAAATTCCCAACTTTTTCCCGACTTTTTTCCAGACTTTTCCAGAAAGCTCAAATAATAGGCATTTCTTATCTAAATAATGATTTCAAACAAAAACTCTCTATAAGAAAAGTCAAAATCAACCACCGTAAAAAAATATTCTAAATTAATTTAAAAACATCCAACTATTGGCAATTTTTTAAACACAGAAACTGAACAACAAATAAAAAAATACTTCAAAAATGGAAATTCATTATTATGACTAAAAGTAGAAACACAAACAAAAAGTCCTCAAAAAAATCGAGAGTTCAACAATACTTATAACTTTCATGTTATTTTTTAAATTGACAATCGTATAGTTTTTGATACATCGTTTCAAATGGAAATGGCAAAAAGTTAAAGATAACGGAATTTAAAATTTTATTCCTATTTCTCCCACTTATTTTAAGCAAAATGTTTGAAGAGAAAAAATGTTTAAACAATTTTACCATAACTCAAAATTTCTTGTTTTTTTTTTGCAATTTCAATATTTTCATCATGTTTCAACGCTTATACTTATACTCACAAAAAAAGTTCAAGGGCAACACTTGGAAAAAAATATATTTGAAATTACTTAATGAATTTAGTTAAACAATTAAAAATATTTACAAAAAAAAAAAAAACCATTGCCAAACTCAAGTTGGAATCAGTTTTCAAATATTCAATCTATGTGACAAAATTAAATAGAATCATAACTCTAAGCTGGGCACCAGGCTCTATTTTTATATTAGTTTTTCATTAACTTTACCTCTTGTTGATAAACAAAAATGAATAGAGATCATTAGATTCATCTAAAAAATTATGAAAATCGGTGTCAACTGCATCCAATATTTATTAAGATTTTGAATGTCTTAATCAGCTATTCCATACTAAAATATATTGAAATTGTTAAAAGATCATTAAATTTAAAGTAATTTACAAAAGCAGAATTGAGTTTGAAAATTGTACAAAATATAACAAAATCATTCAAGAGTTAAAATTAATTTTCAAACAAGTATGCTTTGAATTCCCGACTTTTCCCGACTTTTCGACAAAAAGTCATAAATTTCCGACTTTTTCCCGATTTTTGGCGGATTTTGGCGAATTCCCGACTTTTTCCCGACTTTCCCGATTTCCCGACTTGAGTGGCCACCCTGCCTTTGGAAAAAAATCAAAATGACTTAATGAAAATTTTCCACAAAAAAAAATATTGCCACACTCAATATTAAAACAGAATCATAACTTTACGCTGGCCATAATCGTAAAATCAGGTTCTATTTTTCTATTAGTTTTTCACTAACTTTGTTGCTGTTTTTAGTTTAGATAAATAGATCTTGTTTGATAAATAAAAATAAGTAAAAATCTGATGATTTAAAAAAAAATAATATGAAATTTTTTGTCAAATGCAATCAATATTTATGATATTTTTCAATGTCTTAAATGGCCTTTTCATTCTGACATAGATTGAAATTGTGAAAAGAACCTTAAATTTAAAGTAAGTTACTGAAGAAAAATTTAGTGAATTTAATTTGAAAATTGTACAAAATATGACAAAATTATTCAAGAGTAAAATAGTAAGAAAGAAAATAATTTTCAAACAAGTATGCTTGGAATTCCCGACTTTTCCCGACTTTTTGACAAAAAATCACAAATTCCCGACTTTTTCCCGATTTTTTGCGGATTTTGGCGAATTCCAGACTTTTTCCCGACTTTCCCGATTTCCCGACTTGAGTGGCCACCCTGACTTTAGCATATGATTTTTAAGGGACATTTTGAATGCATTCTCCTCACCTTAACATCCTTGTCCGGATCGCTCCACAGCAGGTCGCACAGCAGTCCAGTGTCGGGAACGTCCGTTGGTCGCATGATTCGTCGGATTTGCTCCATGTGCTGAGAAATGAGAAAGAGGAAAAGTATTATTCATCAAATCCATTATCAAAATTTCAGGTTTTTTATCCTAATAACTAAACTATTTATTAAATAGTTTTTTTTTGTCTTTTCAAAAATGCTGAAAAGTCAAGGGCGTTTTCTCAACTTAAAACAATCCAAAAATTCTCTATCTGAGTTGTGTGTTTGGGCTTTTCTTCAAAAACACTCGACTCTCTGGTTGTCATACCAAAGGGACCATTGAGAAAGAGAAGAATTAGTTTACAGAACGATACAAGAAAAAAGAATGAATTTCGTAGTTTAGCAATTCTCGAAGGAACGAGTTTTTTTTATAATTTAATTTTTGGTACTTTGTATATTTTGATTTGGATGTGTGTACTTTTTCTATGACCAAAGAAGTCATTTTGAACCATTAGTTCGTCCATACAAGTTTTCAGTGGGGACGCGCAGTTCTGCTGATGTTCATGTTTTATTTTGTATCGTTGTTCGGAGTCGATAGCGGGGCCTTGCGGATTTTCTGCAGCGTTCGATCGTGTTTTTCGGCACCATTTTTTTTGCAGGCAGTGATAAAATCAGTCCTTCTTTTATCATCGTTTATCGGAAGGCACAGCGCCGGTTTAGTTTGTCTACGTTATTGTGTTAATTTAATTACATACGTTTACGTAACGTCCTAAAATTGATACTTTTTTTTAATTTGTTGAAAGCAATAGTTTATTCGACAATAAGGCCGTTGCAAATATTTTTCAAAGTTTATGTCGCCCCCCCCCCTCCCCCCCCTCACTTCAAAAATTGTCCGAAAAATCAGAGGAGAAAAAAATATTTTTTTCAAAAAACTTAAATTTTTTAGTGAAAATAGAAGTTAAATCAACTGAAAACAATCTAAAATGCATTGATAATCATATTTAGCATGTTTGGGCTGGATTAAAAATATTTTGAATTTTTGTGAACTTCCAGTGCACAGCATCGCAAAACCTTTTTTTTTTGCAAAAAATAAATTTTTTGTCAATACTTGGATATTTTTGAAACTAATTATTGCAAAACAACTGGACAGGTGTAAAATGCGTTTTAAAACATTTTTTTTCATTCAAATGTTAAAACCTTGGCTCGTAAATTCAATTTTTATCCCCCCCCCCCCCCCCTCGACTTTGGTCAGAGGCGAGGGACATAAAATTCAAAAAATATTTGCAACAGCCTAACGGGCAATAACTTATTTTCAATATATTTCTGAAATTGATTTAATCCAACTAATTTATGTTGAATTTCCAAAGCTTTCACTAAGAAAATATTTTTTTGATAGTTTGGTAAATTTAAAAGTATAAAAACTTAAAACAAAACACAAAATATCGTATTTTTTAAGTACTCAAATTCACATTATGTGCAATATTGATACACATATCTTGGAACAAAAAATTGCACTAGTTTTCACAAAATATCGTATTTTTTCGAAAATTCACAGATTTTCACAAAATACCATATTTTTGAAAGTACTCAAATTTTCATAATTTACAATATGGGTTTTGTGAGAAATTGTGCATGCATTTTCACAGTGTAAGAGGTTTTAGAGTAAAAAATCTGTACTACAAAAAAATCGAAAAATTGAACCCGAGAATTTCGCTTTGTTTGATATCCATGTTACAAATTATGAAAATTTGTTTTTTTTTTAATGCGGTATTTTGTGAAAATATGAGTATTTAACAAAAAAAAAACTCAAATTAAGTGAAAAACCATACCAAATTTCGCTTCGTTCAATACCCATGTTGCAAATTATGAAAATTTGAGTAATTTTTAAAAAATACGGTATTTTGTATTAAGTTTTTCGGTACGTTTTGGAATTTGTTAAAATTTGAGTATTTTCGAAAAAAATACGGTAGTTTGTGAAATGTAGAGCATTTAATTTCAAGATACTAGAACTGAGAACTATTGCTAATTATGACTATTTGGGTATTTTCGAAAAAATACGGTATTTCGTGTTTTTTTGTAATTATGCTTTGAAATTTACTACATTATCAAAAAAAAAAAAAAAAAAATCTCAGTGAATGCATTGAATATTTCACATGATATTGATGGATTGATGCTTTGCTAAAGTTGGTAGCTGTTTATACAAAAAGGCTATTAAAATATTCAAGGATCTGTATCTTGAGAACGGATTTTCTGATCGATTGCAGTCTTAAAAATTGTCTTTTTTGACTTTTGTGAAAAATGCAAAAAATGTAGTGCGCAAGTAACAATTTTTTTTTAAATCTAATTTTTGGATATCTAGATTTTTTAAATAAATTGTTAAGTCAAAAAAAATCCGGCTGGTACAATTTTTCTTTTTGAAGTTTTTGTCCCGCCCCTATGGTCAAAGTCGAGGCGGGAGGCGAAAAAAAAACTAAATTTTAAGGAAAAATATAACAAAATGCTTTAGACATATCTGCAGTTATGCCAAAAATTTGCAAAATATCAATGTATTTTTGGAAATATTTTTTATCCAAAAGTTTTATAACCTTTTCCAAACTGTGGTCCCAACACTTAAAAGGGTTGGTGGCCATTATTTTCTGAGAAGTTCTAAGCAATACCTGCAACTTGTTCGAAGACACCAACTCGACCAGAAAAACCGTTCTAATGATACAGATTTTTGAATATTTTTATAGCCTCCTCCTGTACTGCCGTTCTACGCATAATTGTCCCATGTTCAAAAAAGTGCAACTGAGAAAAACGCGATTGAAATTTTTCGACCGATTTCTGTGTTTCTACGCATAATTGTCCCGCGGGTTTCTATTTGCCCTATGTGTCCCTAATCGCCCCAGTTATCAGTTTATTACTCTTATTTGTAATCCTCTTGCTATACAATAGGTGAACAAGACACAATACTTCGTAAAACTGATAACTTCGTGAAATAAAATACTTGGTGGGACAATTATGCGTAGAAGTTTAATGATGGGACAAACAGACTTGGTGTTGTTTTTAATGAGTCTCCGAACAAAGTACCAGATTTTATGTGTTTTTCTTAAAGTACACATCAAACTAAACTTAAAAATTTCATAAAGTCAAAATCGTCCAAAACTGACATGGGACAATTATGCGTAGAACGGCAGTGTATGGACGAGCTAATGAAAATTTTGTTTCAAGATTTTGTTGCTCCTTTCAAATGTAGCAAAAAAAAAAAAACAGGTAGACAAAACAATATTATTGCTAAAAAAAATAATAATAACATCCAATTGTAAACTATTAAGTATTTAAATGAGATAAGGTTCTTAATGGGTTGTAACTAATCTTTTTAATTTTGGAACCATAGATGTTTACGGTAATCGGGCTTGTACGTGTGTCAAACGCGTTCTGACCTGAAATCCCTTTGGCCAGTTGTCGCATTTACAACAAATTTCAGGAAGTGTAAAGATAGCAAGATTGAAACTTCAGTCATATGAAAAGTGACAACAATGCGCATAGTTTTTTTTTCCGGTATTTATTGAATATCTCATGATTGAAATCGAATTTTGGGAATATTTGGAAACCACCATTTAATTTCAGAATGACAATTCAAAAAATTTAGAATTCTGATTTTCATTTGTTTAAAGCTAATAAAACAAGTTGAAATTCCAATCCCCATTTACCCTGCCCTGTTAACAAACATTTAAAACAACAGCAACTCACGTTCAGGTCCGGACTGAGTCCGCCGTGACAGCAGAAGATCTTCTCGTCGATGATGGCCGCAATCGGTAAGCAGTTGAAGCAGTCGGTGAAGGTTTTCCACAGCTTGACGTTGTACCTTCGTTTGCACTCGTCGTAGAATCCTGTTTTGGTCAAGGAGAGATTAGCTTTTAGCCCCGAGGGTCACTCTTCATCTTGCTCACCGTATATCCTATTAATACTGGCACACTCGTGATTGCCCCGCAGCAGGAAAAAGTTCTCCGGGTATTTGATTTTGTAGGCCAACAGCAGACAGATCGTCTCGAGCGATTGCTTGCCCCGGTCCACGTAGTCGCCGAGGAACAGGTAGTTGGCCTCCGGCGGGAACCCACCGTACTCGAACAGCCGCAGCAGGTCTGTGTACTGGCCGTGGATGTCACCTGGGGGGAAGATTGCGAAGGAAACAGTTTTGATTAATTCTGCGAAATATGACACAATTTTTTCAACGACAATTTTCCCTCGAATTTCGGTCTCTTTTCAAAGAACTGGTTCGGTGGAAAATCTCCGCGTCACGTGTGCTGCTGCGCCATTATGTAAACGCGCCCAAATTTAAATCCCCCCGATTAATGTGCCCGATGGAAACCTACCGCAGATTTTGAGTGGGGCTTCCAGCTCGAGCAGGATCGGCTGCTGCAGGAAAATTTCACGCGACTTCAGGCACAGTCCTCGAATCTCCTCCTCCGACATTGGTACGGCCTTGCCCGGCCGGCATCCTCTGACTGGAATGAAATGAAGAGAAAGGGACACGTGTTAGCTCGATGAACTCGATGGTGGATCATGGTGGAGTCTCCATATTAAAAAGGGGTTTAAGGGAAGCGCATCGTGGTTTGTAGAATAAATGAAAAATTCTGCTGACATATTGGTTAAGTAGGTTTCCCATACTGGAGGGCTACATCTTTCTGCGTGTAATATTACATATAATTTCATGAAACAAAACAAAACAAACGAATGGTCCACTTCGCGCCTGTAATACCCCTCGTTTTTTTTTAGATTAAAAAAAAAACTCATTTTTAAAATGCATTATTCTAAGAGAAAACTAAACAAAAAGTCAACTTTTGGGTAATAAAACTTGAAAATTTGTTGACGTAAAATCCAATGGCGTAATCAACATTTACATACAGTATCTTCAGGTTGATTTGATGCCGGCAAAGTTGTTAGTATGATTTAGCAGAATTTAGAGAAAAAAATCCCTTTAATTTAAAAAAGTACTTATATTTATTTTTTACTTTTACATACAAAAATATAATTTTGTAAAAATAGTATTCTTATTATTAAAGTTTAAATATGTTTTAGCTTAAAAAATGCAATATATTACACAGTGATGAAAATTTGTTTGCGTAAGTATTCGGTTATTTCGAGAAAACAAATGTATTTTTCTAAATTCTGAAAATCACGGGCGAAAATTTTTTGACTTAATATTTTGATGTAATATTATTTTGTTATCGGAAAGCACTAAACGAAAAATCTTTGATTGAGGTTTTTCCCTTATGTGATGGCCCAATCTGGCATTCTTTACACAGTTTATTCAAAGTTACTAGGCTAAAGCAGTCATGTTTTTAAGTTGTTGTAAGTAATTACATAGAATATTTTTTTCTAAATAAACAAAAGCTAAAAAAACATTGTATAACGTTTTTTTGTATAGTAAATCAAACAGTGCACTTTTTTATTTTCATAAATTCTGAAATTTTGGAGCTTAGATCGAGAAAAGACTTAAGGATTTTTTGATTGACATTTTTTAGTTTTTGATATTGTATCTTTAAAATCATAAAAAATAGAATTGAAACCTAAATTTAGTTATTTTGTTTTGTTTTTTTATTTTTTGTTTAAAAAAAATTGTATTCTAATTTATCATTATTATTATAATTATTATTATTAATATAATTTTAGCTTTATTCTAAATGCCCAAAATTTTGGTAACTCGAAAAATCATCATTGATTATTCGAGTTACCAAAATTTTGGGCATTTTACATAAAGCTAAAATTTACTCAAACGGGTATCAGGGAATGTGTCCAATTTGAGGAACAAGAGATTTTTATAAAGGTTATAAAGGTACTTTTTTTTTTCAAAAGTACTTAAATTTTCATAATTTGCAATATGGGTATCAAACGAAGCGACATTTTGTATGCTTTTTCACTTTATTAGAGTTTTTTTTCTGTTTAAAACTTACATTTTCACAAAATATCGTATTATTTCGAAAATACTCAAATTTTCATAATTTGCAATATGCGTATTAAACGAAGCGAAATTTGGTTTGTTTTTTCACATTAAAAGTGTTTTTTTTAGAAAATACTTAAATTTTCACAAAATACCGTATTTTCTCGAAATTATTCGAACTTTCATAATTTGCAATATGGGTACCAAACGAAGCGAAATTTTGTTTGTTTTTCACTTTATTAGAGTTTTTTTAAATACTAAAATATTCACAAATTACCGTATTTTTTTCGAAAGTACCCTCATCTGGGGTGACATTGGGTCTGGGGGGTGAGATTGGGTCATACAAATTTCTGCATTTTTGTATGACCCAATCTCACCCCCTAGACCCAATGTCACCTCTGATGACGGTACTCAAATTTTCATAATTTGCAATATGGGTATCAAACAAAGCAAAATTTGGTTTGCCTTTTCACTTTATAAGAGTATTTGTTTTGTAAAATACTTAAATTTTTACAAAAAAAACCGTATTTTTTCGAAAATACTATTTGTTTAACACTGGAACGCCCAACGCATGTCCAACTTACACGGACGCCCAAGCTTCCCAAAAAAGTTGAAACGGTAACTTCAACTCGCTGGTTCTCGGGCATCACTCAACCAATCGGGACGATTCTTGTTTCCAGGGATTTGTAAGAATGTCTAGATGATCCTAAAATTTTGCAGAACTTGATTTGAACAAATCCAGAGTTTTTTTTTGAAAAGGACCAATAAACCATTGTCTTTCATATGTTTATAGGACCTAATCAAAAAAAACTCTAGAAATGTGTTATTTCTGCGACTAAAAAAAAAAAAAAAAACGACAGTCTTTGCGGAATTTTTGGCGAATTTTTTTTTACACGCGAAAAAAAAAGTTGGAACGATGTTTTTGATCGCAAAAATTACAGATTTGATCAAATTGAGTTCTGCAAAGTTCTAGGATCATCTAGACATCCTAACAAATCACTGGAAAAAAGAATTGTCTTGATTGGGTGAGTAATGCCCGAGAACCAGCCAGTTTAAGTTACCGATCCAACTTTTTTGGAGCCTTGGGCGTTGGAATGTTAATTTGCAGTATGGGTATTGAACAGCATACGAAATTTCAATTCGTTTGATACGCAAATTGCAATTTTAGTATTTTCGTAAAAATACAGTATTTTGGGAAAATTTTGCATTTTCCAAAAAAACTAATAAATTTAAAAAGCATACGAAATTTCAATTCGTTTGATGTTCATATCGCAAATTTTGAAAATTTTAGTATTTTCGAAAAAATCCGTGTGACGTTTTAGTATTTAAAAAAAAAAAAAATTAAACAGAGTGACTTAAACTCTGATATAGTGAAAAAATCATATAAAATTTCGCTTCGTTTGATACCCATATTGTAAAATTTAAAAATTTGAGTAATATTGAAAAATACGGTATTTTTTGAAAAATTTGAGTACATATTTGTACTTTGAAACTTACTACATTTTGAAAAAAATATATTCTCAGTAAAGCATTGAAAATATAACATGATATGGTTGAATTAATCGATTTTAGAAAGATTTAAAAAAAATAGTTATCGTCCGTTATCGGCGATAAGATTATCGCCGATAGAATTATCGAAATAACGATAACGATAACCATTATCGTTATCGTCAGACGATAATATTATCGACGATAATTTTATCGATTACCAATCTTGATTTTTTTGGTCTACTGTTTTTTTATTTCAGTTGAAAAAAAAAAAACAGATTCAAAACAACATCTTTTCCCGAGCATGAGTTAATAACAAGGGAAATGCGTAATAATACCTTTCTCTAGTATCAATACCAAATTTTGGTATTCCTGGACCCTTTAAAATTTGTCTTAAGGATTATGCAAGAGCAAAATGTGGTATCATACCAATTTAAGGTATTGTTTTGATATTGCCAAATTGCAGCATTTGTCAATGGTCGAACACCACATTTTGGTATTCTTTTGGTATTACAGTATTTTATCAAATTCCTCTGAAACTCTGGGAAAATTTTGACCAATTTCGACAAAATCATTAATTTTGCGCTAAAATGATGTCTCAAAGCGAATGCTTTCATTGAAAACCGGAAATTTCAAACTTGATTTTAAATATTTTTGATACACCCCATAAAGAAATGACTTGAAATTGTGGAAAATTTTCAAAGTCAGGATGCCACATTTTGGTATTATTTTGGTATTGAAAGTTTTCATCAAATTCCTCTGAAACTATGGAATTTTTTTTTATAAATTTTGACGAGATAATTAATTTTTAATTCACTTGAAGCCCAAAAATGTTAATGCTGATTTTCATATTTTTTTGATTTACCCACTAAGATTTTTTTTAAAAACGTTGAAATTTCTCTAAGTCGGGATAAACAAATACTTTGAAAACCGAGTTAATTAACAATTATTGAATTTAGGTGAATTTCAATCCTTATTTTTCAATCTTGTTATTTTTCAGAAGCTTCAAGAACTTCAAGCACAGGCCGTTCATCAATGACAAATGAATTTGATGTGGTGAAGAATATCACTAAGTACAACATGGAATCATCAGGTGAGTAGATTTGGCTGTTGCATATGGATCATTTCCGTTTTTTTACTAACTGCAACTGCTGCACTTAAAATGGTATGAAAATACAAAATTTTGGTATTACTTGTGCAAATACCAGCGACCAAAATGTGCTATTGGTTGCCCAGTAATAGATGGTAAAATAACATGAAATCAAACCAAAATCATGTATGTGGAAGACCACAGGAATACAAAAATCTGATTTTCCAAGGGCGCGGGAATACCTAAAAATAAAACCATGGTAATACCAAGTTTTGGTATTCAAGCAATGTTCAAAAATCCAGAAAACCTCAACTTGGTATTGAAATGGATTTATTTTGAGGTATTATTTTACCCTTGGAATAACATGGTTTGGTATTCCTGTGGTCTTCCACATACATGATTTTGGTATGATTTCATGGTATTTTACCATCTATTACTGGGCAACCAAGGGCACATTTTGGTCTCTGTTATTTGCCCAAGTAATACCAAAATTTGGTATTCCCGTGTTATTTACCCCCGCTCGGGTTGATGAAAAAGGATCGATAAATTTCTTCAATTTCAAATGAAATTGATAACATTTTTCATATCATGCTCAACAAATAAAGTTTTCCCCGACAATCACTTGATTCAGCGCCGGCCGCCGGTCGCCGAGGCAAATTGACTTTTACTTCTCGCACAAATCGTGACTAAATTATTGTTTGTTCCTTCCTTCCTCCTCAACCCAACTCATCAATTCAGAGCAAAACAAAAGGCACATTGGGATTGATATTCGTGTCGACAGGTACCTCCACGAGACCATCACAGACAGCGCAACTGTCGACTGATTGACAGCGTCGAGAATAAGAATCAAGAGGATTGTGTTTTTTTGTTTTGTATTTTCCACCACTCCCGTCCTCTTCTGAATCTGGAAGGTGGAGGAGGGGTTGGTTGGGTGAGATCCTCGCGTGAACTGGATTAATAGAAATTAGATTAGTTTCTCGAGGGAGTTGGTGGTGTCGGTGCCTGGGTGCAAAAGTTCGAAAAGGCTACCAAGAATCATGTCCAATTTCAATCATCGGTTCCATCCGGCTGGCAATTAGATTTTTTTTTGTCCTTTTCAATTATGTATTTGATAACCAGGGTCGGGAGAAAATTACTCATTTTTGTCGTTTAATCATTAGGAACTTATTTCATGTTTGGTAAACAAAATTGATCAGAAAAATTAAACGAATTTGAAAATCTAACAAATAATCAAACTTCCAAATCCCTCTTACCCAGCAAAAAAAAAAAACGTTGCTACTAAATCATCGCATTTCACGCAGGTTGACTTTTATGCTGCTCAATATCTTTTGCGACACACATCCTTTTAAAAATATAAACGAGACACACTTTGGGGAGAAAAAAAAAGAGCCAAGTTCGAGCATTCACCATGTTTACTTTCTTCCCGTCACGCCGTTTTGTGCGAAACTTTGTAATTTTTCGGCTTTCCTCCTTCCACAAACCGCACACAACTGGTTTGAGTAGGAGTTTTTTTGAGTAGAAAATCAGTCAAAGTTTATCAACAGAACGAAAGGATTTCTGGATTTAAAAACCTAATATTTATTTACAAACTTTTCTATAATTTCACTGCCGGCCTGCGGGTTTCCTTCAAATTTGACAGCAATATTCAATAAGAACATAAGCAAATAAATTTGCTTCTAGAGGAAAGTACTGAGTAGGATTAGGCGATCGAAGTAGCCATGGGCGAGTTTGGACGTAAAATTTTTTCGGTGCCGTAAATTTGACGTTTTCTACGGTGTTTTTTTTTTCAAGTTATTTCTCGTTGGCATCTTTTGGCTTTATTTACAAAATTCCACGACGGTTTCGGATTTGTTCTTCGGATTACTTTATTCTGTAAGAGATTCTTTCTGTGGCTGAAGACAAAAGTGAAGTTCTGCGTGAACTTTTTCGTATGGCGGAACGGTGAAGATTTCCTGATGGTTCCAGCCTTTCCGGCAAAGCCAAAGCCCTGTCCCTTCACTTAAACAGCACCTAAATGGAAGCAGATTCTATTCGATTCGGTATGTCGACCGAAAACTATCAAGAACCTAGAGGAGGTGACGATCGTCACACCGTCAGGCTGTGTGCAATTCCGGTTGCAGGAAAATGAAGATTGAAGCTGCTTATTGAAGATATCCAAGTTTTTGTGAGATCTTTCCAAAATTTGTTTTGCTAAATATTTCCTTTTCCCTATATTATATTCTATTGATTAAATGAAACATCCTTCCTACCCCTTCTTTATCTTCCATTTTCCCAATCCCCATTTCTCCATTTCCACGAACCCCCCTTAAAATATAATTATTTGCCAAATTTACACTTACACTCCCAACCACAACTGATTCGGAGCGTTTGGTACGGTATGTCTACGCATCCTTCCTCCCCTGTAGATTCTGTGAAATGTTATCCGTTCACATAATCCTCTCTGCGGTAAACACAACGCAGTAGGGCTGGCCGCTTTAATTTTTGTAATACATTTTGGGGTGTTCTCGGATGTATTGTTATTATTAATAAGGCTGGTACAAATATTTTTAAAAGTTTTTGACAACCCCCCCCCTTCAAAATTGGCTCGAAAAATCAGGGGGCAAAAAAAAAATTTTTACAATAAATTTCAAAATTTCAATGAAAATTCAAGTGCAACCAACTGAAATCAAATTAAAATACATTCTCCAGCGTTTAAAATCATTTTTAGCATGTTTGGGTTTATTCAAAAATCTTAAGATTTTTTGAATATTTTCGATGCAAAATCTTTTTTTTTCGATACAATTTTTGTTTTTGTCAGATCTTAGATTTTTTTAAAACTAATGATTGCAAAACAACTGAACTAGTGTAAAATGCATTTTAAAACACTTTTATCATTTAAATGTGAAGACTATGGCTTGTTATTTAAATTTTTATATTTTTTATTTTTTTGCCCCCCCCCCCCTTGACCTCGGCAAGGGCATAGGGACAAAAACTTTTTTAAATATTTGCATCGGCCTAATGACAAGAAAAGTGCTTGGGGCGTAATCTATTCACAAGACTTTCCGGCATGCTTTCATCGGACTGGCTGCGTTTGTGTTAGATTAGATTAGATTAGATTCTAGAGGAAAGTACTGAGTAGGAAATTGAGGAAAAAAAAACTGCACAGTTTGAAAAACCATTGAGTTGGTCCACTTTTTTAAGGGGACAGGGGAAATTCTCCACTGTATCCCAAAGAAGTTTCGCTTTGAGTTGGACGATGTTTGAGTAGGTGCATGGTTTGGGATACGCCCTAAGCAAGCGTCACGACCACACACAATTCTGGAAAATAAGAAATATTTGTAAAATATTACCATAAATAAAAACAAATTAAATATGAGACAAATATGATTCAAATAAGCAAAAATGCAAATCTTGTTAAAAAAGCTAAATTCTAAAAGTTTTGAACAAATTTATGAAAAAGAACAGAAAACGCTCCAGTTGCACAAATCTGCTGCACGTGCACGACCCAGCCCCGTTCGGTGGAACCAGAGCAAAATCTTATTATCTAATTTTGCAATCCTAGTCTCGGTTTTGCCTGCTGCATCCGACGATAAGCATGACTGATTTGCGTCGTTTGGTTACGCCAAGACCGGCCGGGGAAAAAAGTGTAGATATTGCATTAGCTCTTTTTTCCAGGGAATCTCGTGTGGCGATCTGGGGGCTAGGGGGAGTTTAAAAAATGACGTAACATTATTTTTTTGTTTCATTTAATTTCAATTTTTTTTTATTTTTTCATCTGAATTTAAAAAAATTAACACACATATTTTGTAAAAGTGCACAACAGACAAACTCGTATATCATAACAGCACGAACCGCATGAATGTTGTTTAAGGTTGTGGGTGGCTGCTTTTGCACCACATTTCATTTTCTATCATGTCTAACGCCCTCCAAAGCAAGAGCCGTGAATCTTAGTGAGGAAGCTAGGGTGCGGCGAGGAGTGTTTACCACCGTACAGTAGCAGATCACTTTCACTTCACTAGAAGACAACGCCAACGGAAATGCGAAAGCTGTTTTTCCAATAAATGTTGTATTGTTCTTTATAGATTTAGGTTCAATCACTTCTGAACAAAAAACTAGAATTAATCTCAAGAAATGGGAATTTAAAAAACATTTTTGAACAGGACACAAAAAGGAAATAAATTATCACAGAAACATATAGGTAATAAAACATTCTCAGGAAGAAAATCTCAAAAACTTCATAACTCAGAAAACTTCTATCATTCTTTTTATTTCGATCCACTGCTAACACGAATCCAGCCAGTTGTTTGGAAGTGCAATTAATTCGACAACACTTATAAACTGCTACTCTTTCTCCACCCAAATGGGAAACAACCAGCTGTACAGGAGCAACTTATTTTTGCAACCATATGGTTGTTATTACACACCCAAAAAATATATCCTAGAAACTGCTACAATAATTAACGAGTATTAGAATTAAAAAAACGGACAGATTTAATAAAACAAATGTTTTCAGCAATCATAAATTGTGGGAAAAAAACTCTCATAAAAAATCACATTCACCGAATAAAATAGATAGATGTTTGGCTTACTTCACTAAATTTGTAAATATATATATTTTTTAATTTTTTTCATCACTGCGTTATGTATGGATGCTCCCTCTCTCTAAACTTACACGGAAAACAAATATTCCAGAAATTGCGAAATCGTACCATAAAAACGCTAATAGCGCAAATTTTGCATCACTTTTTTTTAAACCAGTAAACAATGAATAAAACTGTTTCTCCCGTAAACACGACATGACTTCATGAAATGTGATCGTGAAAAAAGTTCCTGATTTTGTGAATACAAATTACATTTTCACTAGCAATTAGATATTCAGCCCGAGTAAACATTCACGGTTTCACAAATCAAGTTTATGACATCTTGGTTTTAATTTATGCATATAATGCAAAATATTCATGAATTCAAAAGAATGTTCATGATTAATTTTAAACGCGTGTATAAAATGCACGACAGTAATTCATGAATTGGGTGGATATGGAGGTCTTAAGTTAAGGGGATTCATACATGCAAATCGGCATAAATTTCAGAGGTTGGTTTGAGCACACGCTTAATCTTTTTTTCAAATCTATTTTTAGGGCATTAAACGATATATTTTCATCTGTCATTGAAATAAATTTGAACACATTTGGTTGTGTCTTCGCCGAGATATAGCTATTTGAAGTTTGCAGTTCAAAAAACGGGTGCCACGATATCTCAACACTGCTTTGACCAAATCGGCTCAAAATTTTGGCGAAGACTTGTTTAACTGGTTCCGTGTGCATGACGAAGGCCGATTTTCAAAAAGTTTATTTTAAAAAAAGATAAAAATATTTTTTTGTTTTGCTTATAAAAAAAATGGTTAGTTTTTGATTTCTGTATTTTTTTAAAAAGCAAAATTTCAAAATCGGGCTTCGTCATGCACACTTGATATGTCTTGAGAGTCTTCACCTCAAATTTCAGCCAATTTGGTCCATTCCATATCGAGATATCGTGGCACCCGTAAATCAACTCGGTGTTTAGAGAAAAACGCTCACAAAGTTTGACACTTCGCTTCATGCATGGAAAAATTTTGAGCTTAAATCGTCTTTTACTCAGTTTAATCATAAAATATCATCAGGAAACTTTCAGGAGTGTTCGAAATCATCATTTTAGTGGATTTAATAAATTTTCTGTAATATAAAAATTTGTGATTTTCTACATGTATGTAACCCCTTAAGAAACGAACTATATTAAGGTATTATAAAGAAGTTCATTTTTCAAATCATTTTGTATGGTTTTTTGTTAAATTTTCTGCTTTTCAAATGTGATTTTAGGCTGCAAAAAAGAACATTTCATTTTCCTTTGATTTATCAACGAATTCGAAAATAAAAGCAATTCTAAATAAACTCGGACAATTTAATGACTTTTTTTACTGCCTAAAACTTTATACCGTAAACCGGGGTGACATTGATAGGATTTGAATTTATTTTTGGAATATTCTCAAACTGGTAAGGTTTTTCTCAAGATTATTATTTTAAAAGCATGTACTGGGATAGGTCACACAAGGTCCACGCACTATTTTTCAAAAAAATATTTTTTTTTAATAAGTGTAAAAAAAAAGTTGGCTTGAAAATTCTTATTTTGAGTCCCAAGGTGACTTTGATAGTCATAGTTTTTCTTGTTTAAATCAGATGAAATGTGTTCAAATTTTATTTTTACGTAAAATGTGCCATCAACAAGGAATTCGAAGCACAACTTAAAAGTTTTAACATTTTATTTGAACATTGGTAGTTCTAGTGAAAATGCCTATAAATTTAGAGATTTTTTTAAAACTATGTTTTAAAAACATATAATATTTATTTTTTACAAACCTATTTGACCTTCTTCTAGTGGAAAATTGTCCAAAGAATCCGAAAATGCATTCCGTTTTCCTATTCAAAATCATATTCATTGAGAAAATCATGAAAATTTGACAATAATAAAATAAAACTTTTCATCAACATTCAACTAACATTTCAAACTTGTCTCATTTTAAACTTGTCGGAAAAATCTCAAACCTGTCAAAGTCACCCCGGCTATCGAAGGCTACCCGTTTTACGGTACAACTTTTTGGCAGCCAAAATTCGTGATTATGCTGAAAAAAAAAGATGGAAAAAGATTTTCTGATTGATTTGGTATGTATCTTCAGTAGCATTGTAGGTGAGAACGATTCAGAAAATATTGAACACTCTGAGAAATGATAGCATTTTTTCATTTTTTTCTGAAAATAGATTTCAAAAACCGTGCTGAAAAATATTATTTTAGGAATTTAACTTTAGTAAAGAAAAAGTTGGTTGAGAAAAAGTTTTTTTTTTTCTAGAGTGTCCTCATTGTTTAGCTGAAGACACCAAATTGATCATAAATTCATCTCACAAGATTTAGACTGTCAAATATTTACATACAATTTACGGTCAGCTGCCAAAATTATATGAAGATGCAAAATGGCTTTTTTGGTTTAAGATTTAGCCAAATAAAAAAAATACTGGTAAATATATTTCAGGTTTTTGAGGAGAATTGCTGCTCCATAGGGTAAAATTAGTAATTGTTTATGAAGTCATGCTGATTTTCAAACATGGTGATTTATCTGAAAATTAGTCGAATATTTATTTTTAAAATTTTATTTAAACCCCAAATGTAGACATAAATTACAAATATTCCAGTAAACTTCCTACAGAAAAATCAAACATACCCTGTGCACCAGAAAACTTATCTTGCAGGGGCTGCCAGTGAGGGGCGATCGCCGGGGGCAAACGAGTGTCATGCTCTAGCACAATTTTCACAGTCAGTCAGCCGGCGAATGAGACTGTGACTCTGACGACTGTGAACTCCAACTGGCCGTCCGACGGCGGCGGCGGCGTGTCCAAGTGGGTGGAACGTGCCCACCTTCCACCGCGACCACCTCCCAGAAGAGGGGGAATAAGTCTTTAAAAATGAAAATATTTATTACTGAGAGCACGGCACAAAGTTTGCTCACACTTTTGGGAAGGGTGGTACAATTGGGTGGTTCTTGTTTGGCTTGGCAGCTGTGAGTGAAAATGGTAGCAACAATAATAACACCCTCTAGAATTTAGACAAGGGGAGAGGGTGGGGGTGAGCTTGGGAAGAAAAGTGCAGATGAAAGTGGAGTAAAAATAATTGACCCAATTTTCACATCTCGGATGGCACCCACTGCTGGCTGGCTGGGTGGTTTGTCCGGCGGTTTTAGTCTCGTTGCTTATGCTTAGGAAAATGAGAAGTTACAGCTCGTTAAGGGACTAAACTTGATGAGAAACGGTGGGAGATAAGCTGGCTGGACAATGTTTCAAAACGCATGAGTTGACTACAAAACATTTTTTATAATAAGTACCTTAGGAAAGATCAATTTAATTTAATAAAGGAAGCTTTTTCCATTCTGATTGCCTTCAAATTTTGAACAGTAAAAAAATCTTCTTTTTTAACCTTACTTACGAATCAGCTACATTAAATTTGTGTTAAAAATGCCCACCTGAAATAAAAAAAAAAAAAACAGAGAAATTTTTTAGAAATACGTTCGAAATTAAATGCTGGACTGATTACGCAGTCAAAATGTTTAGCAAACTGCTCTCGAGTGATACAAAGTTTATCAGGAGCAGGAAAAGCTACTCTGCTAGGTATTTTCAACACAGTTTTGTTGAGTTTTTAAATCAAACGTTTCAGCTTTCGTGTTTTGTTCAGAGAGAAGCCACAGGCGACGCAAAAAAAACTAAATTTCAAGGCTGCGTTTCCATAGCAGAACTGCACTCTCTGAACTCACGATTAATTGAATCCTTTTGAACAAAGTAGCAGTCACACCACATAGTTTTACCGAAAAGGTTTGTAAAATCATTTAAAAAAAATCCTTATGGTAAACATTTCTATTATTGATAGAATAGCACGCAGTAAAAAATAGTGTAAATTTGTGAGATGTAATATTCCTCCTTTTATGATGTAATAATACATCATTTAGATTGAAAAGTGGCAGTACACTGCAATACTGGTACACAGTTAAAAATAGTGTAAATTTGAAATGTGTAATATTGGAAGGTTGAATATTACCTCTTTTATGATGTAATTTTACCTCAATTTAGACTGAAAAAGCGGCATTACACCAGAATAGTGGTAAAATTACACATTTTCAGAGGTAAAATAGCACATTTTTTCTGACATAAAAGATGTACCCCTTCCCAGATGAAATATTACCATGATTTATTTTTTCTGTGTAAATTTACACATTTTTAGAGATAAAAATACACATTTTTCGGACATAAAAGATGTACTCGTTCCCAGATGTAATATTACCATGATTTTTTCTACTATGCATTGTAAATAAAATAAAATAAACAAAACATGATTTTGATGAGCTTTGAAAGTTTTCACTCTTATGAACGAATTCTTTAAATAAATAAAAATTATTGAAATAAGACATTCGTTTTTTGTATAAATCTCTATAATAAAAGAATTATTTCTTCAACCACCAAACATTCTATTTTATCCAGTTTTTTTATTTCAAAGAATTTCATGTCTCTTTTCTTATATTTTATAAGCTATTTTTTAGTTTTGTTAGAACATAAAATACGGTTCAAAAGAATAATTTGAATAAGTTTTTGCTTTCTATGGTTTTGTTAAAAATTCTTTGAAAAGTAATTGACAAAATAAACAACAATAATTAACAAATAGCGTGTGTAAAACTTTGATTTTGTTATGTAATTTTTGCATTTTTTTTCACGAATTTAAAGAAAATAGTAAAGAACATCGGTGAATGTTGACAGGCTTCGATAAAATAATCAAAATAATAAAAATAATATTAATTAAAAAGTGTTAAATTACATATGGGCGGATCTCCGCCAACTCACTCGAATGTAATTTTTTTAGAGAATGTAATTTAAATGAAATTTATTGTACTTTTCGGAATTTTTGGATATTTTGGAATTTTGGATACAGTCTAGACTCGGTTATCCGAAGGCCTCGGAAAAATTTCACTTCGGATAATCGAATAACGATTTTTTTTCGCTGTCTTTTTTTTTATTGTCGAGCTTAAGTAACCCTTAAACAACGCCAAGTTGATTTAGAATTTTAAATCTAATATGGCGGCCAAAATGGCATTGATGAAATATGGAAAATCAGCATTTTGTGATTTAACAGGCATTTAACTTTCAATTTTGACTAAAATGGGGTCGCAAAACTCAAATTTTATGTTGAAAACAAGAAAATTTAAAAAAAAATAAGCAGAAAATTGTGTTGTTTGTGACTATCCGAAGTCCCATACAAACCTTCGGATTAGACTGTAGTTGAAAATGATATTGGTTGAATATTACCTATTTTTGGATTAATTTAACCCTCAAATAATGTATAAAATGTGAAATTCAACAGAAAGTGCTGTAAATTTTACCAGTTCATCATGTAAAACTTTTTTACACAGAACCTGTTGCTATCCCAAAATAAATATTACAATAATTTTTTAACAGTACATAAATCTTTTTTTCGAATTGAAAATGACATTTATGTTAACTTTAGTTTTATGAAAAACTTTACTTGTTTTGATTATTATTTTAAAAAAATCGTTTCGAATTTGTCTGATACATAATTTATTTACTGCTTAATAATATGACTCGAAATAAAGAGAAAGGTAGTCGAAAACACAGCCAAAGTTGACCCTATAAAAAACAGAACAATGTCTAAGTCACATAGTCAGGTCAAATATCCCCAACATTTTCTAAGAATTAAAGATTAGAAAATGAAATTTTCCGATAGATTTTCCCTCAATTTTTCACAAAATTGCCGCTTTCATGGAGTCGCACGATGTCTCAAGCCAAATATTTCCCACAAACTTAATCCACTCTCGAAAGCAAACAACCGAGTTCGAGTCTATCTAATCGACGAAATCGACACCACCAACGCCAAAGTTCAATTGTTTCATCAATTGAACTCTAGCAGCTAAACAAATTGAGTTTCTCGAACGCGCGCGCGTCACAATCAATGCCCGATCAAGGGTCAATCGCAATGCTACTGGCGTATGCTGGACGCGGCTTGACATATGACTTTCAAAAAGGGCGTAAATGTGATCATAGGAGTCCTGTTCATGGCATCGCAACTTGGGTGGCACGTCGACTGTTACGATTTTTTAGGTTTTTTTTGTTGTAAATCCTGTTTAGTTCACACAGCAAAAAAAAAGGTGCAGGTGGTTATGTTCTACATGACCAATATGACAAAGAACTTTGTACAAAACTCCTAAAAAATATTCTATTTTATTTTATATTTTTAAAACATTGCCTATGTATTTAATCCTAAATAATTTATTCCTATAAAATGTTTTCAATCTTTGGCACCTCTGTGGAAATCAATTGCCAAAACACGAAAATATTGCCAAAACAAGTATGGTTCGGAAAATGTCCCCCCGGGAGAACCTCCCAGAGGGAACCGGCCACTCTAGGTTGTGACCACCACAATCAAAATGGCCATTTTCATTACCAGTTTCAAAAACCATGAATTTGGATACCCATATTGCCCCAAGTCGTATGGTTCGATTAATGTCCCCCCGGTAGAACCATCCCGAGGGCGCTGGCCACTCCGGGTGTTACCAAACCGGTCAAAATGGCCATTTTCATTACCAGTTTCAAAAACCATGAATTTTGATACCCATATTGCCCCAAGTCGTATGGTTCGATTAATGTCCCCCCGGTAGATCCATCCCGAGGGCGCTGGCCACTCCGGGTGTTACCAATCCGGTCAAAATGGCCATTTTCATTACCAGTTTCAAAAACCATGAATTTTGATACCCATATTGCCCAAAGTCGTATGGTTCGATTAATGTCCCCCCGGTAGAACCTTCCCGAGGGCACTGGCCATTCCGGGTATTACCAATCCGGTCAAAATGGCCATTTTCATTACCAGTTTCAAAAACCATGAATTTTGATACCCATATTGCCCCAAGTCGTATGGTTGGATTAATGTCCCCCCGGTAGAACCATCCCGAGGGCACTGGCCACTCCGGGTGTGTCCCAACCCCATTGCTCCAAATCATTCTTGTTTTCCGGTGACCGTCCTTACAATCTTCATAAGAACAGAATTCCTCCCAATTTAGTGCACAAACTGTGTCTTTCAATGTGTGCGTGTGTGTGTGTGAGCAATACAATTACCACCGTGGATCCGTCTTTGTCGAAACCACGTTAGGCACTTAATTTTCTGAGGCTATCTGTTAGCTTAAATAGTTCGCATGAAATGTGGCAACAGTGGTGCAACATTCTCGCGTGACTGTTCCACGAAAACAGGAGAGAAGGCAAAATTTGCTAAGTGCTCTCAGCCAATCAGCAGCCGGGATTTTTCCTGCATTCATTTTTTATTTTCATCTTAACTTTTGAATACTTTAACAAAGTTTTATCAACTTTGTGAGGTAGTCTACTTGCAATTTAAGACTTCCCCTTTCGTTTGGTGGATAAAGCATGCAGATTGCTTGAATTGGGTGGAAGATATAAGCGTTTAAACAATTACACAAATCGTTACACTTTCGCTTCGCGAAATTTTGGATTGACACCCGTAGACAGTGCCCTTAGGACAAAGTTCTTTGTCAAAAAACCGATGGTTAAATCGCATGCAAAAGCAAAAGCAAAAGCACATCACCTTCGTCAAAATAAACACTTAATATTACACACTGCATGTACAATTTTTGCAAACACAAAAAAAAAGTTGCAACCGACGGGATTCAAACCCAGCACCAATAGTAAGGACTGGCGCCTTAGCCCACTCGGCCATCAGACCGATGAAAAGCTGTAAGGATAAACGCATATATGAGCTTGACATTTCGGTCAAGTAGGTTTCCCATACTGATGGGCTACATATTTCAGGGTGTAAAATTACATAAAATTGCATAAAATAATGCAATATTTATTTTACACTCAGGCCTTTTACACGCAGTTGTATTACTACTTTTTAAGCTGTGCACACCCAAACGGCGGTCGCATGATTGTGATGCATGGCGGCATGAAATAATATCATAATCTGCATGAAAACTGTCCTCATGCATTTTTTGCGATATAGGGGTATGACATTTTTGCCCGTTACCGACAATTATCGACATTACCGACGGCTTTTTGGTTGTATTTCTCAAAAAAAAAACCTTAACAGAACGAGGATTGAATTACCAACTTCTTGGTTATTGATCCGACACGCTACCACCGCGCCATGGACGCTTGATGAAATGTGAGTGAAAGAGCACCAACATATTTTTCTCTTTGGAGTGTTGCTCGGGTGTCGGGCCAGCATTATATGTGTTGGTGAGAACTGCAGATCGCCGAAATGTTTACACGCCCGCAAAAGTGGTGTACGGGCTTGCTGCAAAAAATGTTATAAAATGTGACATTTTCTGCAGCAAATCCACTGTTGCAGATTTTGAGATATATGTTTCCTTTGGGTGCAGGTTTACAACTAAAGCAATTCTCAACAGTTGAAAAACTACAAATTCGCGGGAACAGATTCGACACAACCTGTTCTACCAACAGATTATAGAGTCGCGTGTGCACGTGATTCCACTAATCATACATAGTTTAGTGGCCCGGCACAGGACAATTCTGGGAAGTGCCGCACTCGGTAGGTTCGTAGTAGCAGTGGTTGGTTGGCTGTGTTAGCTCATTGTTGCGGGCTTGTAGCAGAGAGAAGTGTGTGCTCGCGCTTTTCACGTTTAATGATGGGTAATTAGGTTGGGAAATTGTGAAGTAAAAGGGAGATTAAATTCTAACCGCAGTCGGTTGATTGTTGGGTTAGTAGTGTCTAAATTTAGATGTTAAGCGGCGTGGCGCCACGATTTTGATTTTGTTTTATATTCTAAATGACGTCTTCAAAGATGTTCAAACTCAAATTCCACGTTACATAAAATTACATCATGCTTATAAACAGAATACTAAATCTAGCATTACATCACCCAGTAGCAACGGATTCACGTATAAACATTTAAACTGTAACACCTTCCTCCAGAGACGCGTTGCCAGTTGCGACAGTTGAGAGGTCTCATCGATTTGATCCGATTACCGATTGACCAGCGCGTTTGAATTATTCAAGCCACGCCGTGCCCGTGCCCGGTGGTATTTGTGCAAATATTTACGTGATGCAAGTTTGCAGCTGTCGTAACGGCTGTTGTTACCGGTTTTCAGTTTTCGTGAAGAAATGTAGTCTTTTAAGAGTGATTAAATGTAAAAATATTGAATTGATCAAGTTCACACTATGACCATAGTACCACATAGTACCATAATACAATTCTTTCAATATGATATAAAATCTGTTTGATGTATGCGGTTGGCAATCTGGTCTAGTTGTGGTGTAATCCACTTACTCATCAATGTTTAATGCACGTGGTATTGAACAATTTTCACAACCCGTCTTAGCACGATAAAAAAATATAAAAATAAATCGAATAAATAAAACATTTCATCATGACAACTATTCATAGTATTTCAATGTGAATTCATCTAAACTAAACTTCCTATAAAACTTTTTTAGACAATTTTTTCAGCGTGTACTGAAGCCATACCCGGGAGCCAACCCCAAAAGGGCTGAAAGCAGTTACTATTTTTAGTGCTGGAAACCACCAGTGGACACAACACACACAACAGGTTGACATAAAAGCTCACCTTGGTGGGGCTCCCGGCAGAAAGTGGAATGTCACCATTATCGATAATGCTTTTCTCTCGTGGGTGGCTGGGGCGGTTATCCCAGGTGTCGATTGTCGATTGGTGCTTTTAATTCAAATGTGGTTCGCAGCCACAGCCAATTTGTTGATGATTTGAATGACTGATTTTGAAATTTGGTTAATTTTCAAAATTATCTTAAAATTTCAAAAAGGGATTCCTTTCCCTCAAGGGTATGCCTCTTACATACCCACCCCAATCACCACTGGGAATGCTGCTCAAGGTTGGCGCGGCAGCCATAAATCAAATTATCGTCTTATAACACGGTTAGCGAATTGGAAAATATTACACATTATATACACCCATCCACCAGCACACCCCCTCGAACCATTTACAACGCAAAAGGCGACGACGACCACTCACGCATTACGCGAGGAGGAGCAGTAGAAAGGACGAAAATGAAAAGCTCCCAAAGTGGCCATTGAACAGTAGCAACTCAACAGCTTTCCCCCACTTGAGGGCAGGCGACGACGACGACCTTTTTTGGCTTTCCACTCTTTACTATGCAAAAGCTTTAAAAAGCACGGAGATATGGAACAATCAAGACCATTTGGTCGCAGCTCGAAAACAAGGGTTATGCGGGTTTTTGAAGAGCGACCTTAATCTATGTTCACTATTCAAATTTTACAAAAATATACTCTACTTAAAAAAATAGAGTTATTCTTTAAGTTTTCGCAAATCGACTTTTCTGTTGTTTTTTTTTTTTTTATTCGAATGAAACTTTGCCTGTAGATTCATAATTGTTGTTGTTTGAACACTCCGTGCTCAAGATGAGTGGGAGCTATCTTTCCTCGTTTCGCAACATATCAAAGGCCACACTATCATGCTGATCAATACCGGCGCCGGCTACGTCCAGTGGTAGAGTCACTGGGAAGTGGATGGGAATGTTAGTCCGATACTTGAGTGATAGGAACCGCCCAATCGACTGCATCTCCACGTTAGTTTTGAGGGGGTTAGTAGATAGGTGTGAGGCCAAGATTCACGAGTGGCAGTGATGTGACCATGAGCAATTTGATTGTATAGATATACAATCAATTCGACCGCGATTATCCGGAAATTCTTAGGCGGCGTGCTTTCCGATCAGCGATGATGTAGGAAGTACTTGACAGCATTTTAATTGAAGGTATCGATTTCAAGATATTAGCTAGAGAACATTGCTCATTATTGCAAACACAATATTTTATCAGTGTATTTAGTTCGATGGTGGTAACATGGATAGTAAATAAGCTTATATCAATAAAAAACGCGTTAAATTGAAATGGTGTTATAGACAAACTTATGGGAAATTGGACGAGCTTTCCGATACAAATATTTACGAGATTCAAAAATCAAGTCGGTTATATAGAAATTGCCAAAACCGCTGTATCTTCACAATGATTGGACTTAGGACAATGGTCAATATGGAGATGTCTGTAGAGTCGATTCCCGCAATCGGTTTTTCAAAATTTTGACGTTTAGAACACTTTAAAAAACGGTTTCAGCAAATAATTTTGTATTTTTTTTAGAATGTCACACAAAAATTGAACGAAAAAAAAATCGTCACATTACCCTCAAAGTTTTATTTTAAACTTAAAAATAGAAAAATCTCATAGAAGTTGAGTGTTTTTTTCTTTCATTGTATTTTTTTTCTTCGGAAAGCCCGGCCAATTTCCTGAAGGATTGTGTTTGACCCCTTTTTGATACGATGCAACGGATTCGAGTTACAGCAAAACTTAAATTACGATATACAAAGTTATTTACATAACTTACGCCCTTCTCAAATGGCATTCTCGAGTGCAACTGGCTTCATATTCACAAAAATGGAATTGTTCTTACCGGAAAAATGATTTCAAAAATGCTCCAAAATATATTTTTTTCGGTCATCAAAGATGGCGGCGAATATTGAAGAATTTAAGAATTTTAAAATAAAAGAAGAAAAGGCAAAAATAATTTCTGAGTTATATTTTTTTGAATTTCTATTCCTTTAAATCAGTGAATTTTTATGTTTTTGATTTTATTCAATTTTATTATGGTTGAGTGTTGAGAAAATTAAAAACATCAATTTTTGTATGAAAAAAAAAAAAAAACCAAAAAAGCTTATATTTTTTGATTTGTGAATTTTTGATTTTGGGTTTTTAAATTGTTACATTTATACTTTTTTCATCTTGAAGGTTTTTGCAAATGCAAATATTTTTCAAAGTTTTTGCATCAAGACTAACATTTCAAAAGGGCGTAATATTGAATGTTTGGCCCTTTTGAAATGTTAGTCCTGATAAAAAAAAATAAAAATATTGTTTTCGAAAAGTTCCAAAAATTTCCCGAATGTTTCAATTTTTAACATTGAAAATCAGACCGTCAGTTGCTGAGACATCGACATTAGAAAAAAGGAGGTTTGTTTGGGTGAGACTTAGAAAACTTCAATTTTCCTGTTTATTTGTCTTTAATCCGCTGTATGTTAACAACCCAAGGTCCAATCTTCAATGTATCTGAGACAATTTTATAGCAAATTTTCTGAATTTTTAAAAAATGTTATCAGAAATTATCAAAAAAGGTCACTATTTCTAAAATAAAAAATAAATAAAAAAAATTGGAGAAATCAAACTTTTGGTGGCTATATCTTGAAAATGAGGCACTTTATCGAAAAATCTGTAAAGAACTTTTTGATTGCAAATTCAATTAGGTAAAAAAAATGTATGAAATTAATTTATTTTTTCCAAAAAATACACTTTTTTTTCAAAAAATTATAACTCTGCCGCACAATGTTTGACCATGCTTCTCTATGGCTCAAAAGTTGCGGGTTCTGGTTCAATAAAACATAACAAAAAATCTCAAGAAAAAAAAAACTACGGGTTTTGAAACCTTTTGTTTTTTTTAAGTTAATTTAAAAAATCGGCAAAAAAAATGTGTGTACCATTTTTTTCTTAACAGTCCTTATTAATACCTACAACTTTGCCGAAGACACCAAATTGATCAAAAAATTCCTTGAAAAGTTACAGATTTTCGAATATTTACGTACCATTTTTGTGTGGATAGCTGCCAAAATTGTATGGAGACTTTTTATGGGTAAACCAACATAAAATTACTTCTTTGGATTGAACCAAATTAAAAAAAATACAAAAATAGCCCAACAGGCCGATTTCGTAGTAAATTGCTTTGTTGCAAATATTTTTCAAAGTTTTTGCCTCCTTCCTTAAATAATGGCAGTAAAAGTCAGGTGGCAAAATACATTTTTTTTAATCTCTAAATTTTTATGAAATTTTAAGTGCATCAGCTGAAAACAAAAGCATGCATTTCCTTGCGTTTATAATTATTTTTAACATGTTTGACTTGATAAGAATATATTTTGAGTATTACTGAATTTTCGGTGTACAGAACCGTACCGTACACAGCAAAAAATCCGGTGGTAAAATCGCATGCAAAAGCATGCACATCACCTTCGTCAAAAAAGAAACTTAATTTTACACACTGCATGTACAATTTTTGTAAACACAAAAAAAAAGTTGCAACCGACGGGATTCAAACCCGGCACCAACAGTAAGGACTGGCGCCTTGGCCCGCTCGGCCATCAGACCGATGAAGAATGGAAAGGATAAACGCAAATATGAGGTTGACATTTCGGTCAAGTAGGTTTCCCGAACTGATAGGCTACATATTTCAGGATGTGATAAGACATAGAATTTCATAAATTAATGCACAATTTATTTTACATTCTAGCCTATTACACGCAGCTAGATTACTACTTTTTTTGCTGTGTAGTACCGCAAAGTGTTTTTTCCGCATTTTTTCCCATGAAATATAGATTATTTTAGAAATAAGTGATTGCCTACCGACTGTGCTGTTTAATGCATTTCAATGCCTTTTTTCATTGAAACGTTGTAATTCTGGCAGGTAATTATTTTTTCAATTTTTTTGTATTTCAATATTTTATGCGGATGAGTATTTCTTTCAAAATTTCAATAAATAATTTGATGTTTTTGTTAAATAGAATATCGACAACATTAAAATTACGATACGAAAAAAAAGACCCATCATAAAATATCTAGAGCCAAAAATGTGACCAAATAAAACAACATCGCTAAACCAATTGACATTGATCCGAGGTGAGCTGGACACTGAATACACACATTTCAAACAAACCGATAAAGACAAATGTCATTCCCAAAACTGAAACCGCTGATGCACCATTAATTATTTTTTTTTTAATGTTCCCCTCGTGTGTGGCATTCTGTTGGCATTCCAAACACACGCACGCACCGATTGCCGACTGGATCGTCAAAACAAAATTGAACCCCAAAGTCAATAAAACAGCGGACAAATTACGTTCCCCAAAAGGGAAGGGGGGAAGGCGGGCAGCGGTCGGTGTGTTTACTCACGTTTGTTTTTATTTTATGCGTACGCCCAGTGAGCCATAACTGTCCGCGTTTGCGCTACCATCACCACTGTGAGTGACTTTTTTTTTTTTGCTAATGATGGATTAGGTTCAAGGTCTCCGAATTTGGCACTCCTAGGAGTGGGGGTGTACACTGGAAAAATGTAATTCTTGAAAAAAAAATTCTAGAAAAAAGAATTACTGTATAAATATTCGACTGTATTTAATTTGAAGTATAATTTCAAAAGTTATATTAGTTTTGTAATTAATACAAGAAAAGTAAAATTAGTGCTGGTCAGTTTTGACCTACCATAAACTTCCTCCTAAAAATTAGAGAAGGTGCTCCCATGGAGCAAGCCAGCTAATGAAGAGCGCTCGTAAAATGCGATTTTATTGCTTTATTGTTTATTTACCGCAGCAATGCTGCCGGTTTAGTGGAGCTCCGAGCTGTCACGTTTGAGTGAGTTATTTTTTCAAAGCTTCTCCCTTATTGGTTGTTGAACTTGAGCGCCGCCACAGGTCGTCGTCGGGCTTTGATGTTTTGGCGAGTTTGTAAACTCTGTCTGAGTCTTCATCGGTGAGCGAAATATCAAACACGTGTTACTCGTTATCATTGCTGGTACTACATTGGGTTGCTTCCTGTATTCGAAAAAGATGTTATATTTGGGGCCACTTTTGTTGATTAAAATGCTTATCTTTTGCGAGATCGGACATGGGACTTTTATCAACTTGTGAAAAAGATAACATCGAAGAGATTCACTCATGTATTTCTTTTTCATGGTACTTTTTTCAAGTTTTAATATCTAGTTGTATTTGTTAAGCCTGGGTTGGGCAATTATAAAACCAATCAAACATGGCAATACATTTACTGATAATCTTGTCGAACGAAGCTGATAAACATCTCTCAGCTACCGGTTGAACCATCAATTACTTAATTACACGAAACATTCTTACGCAAACACAGAAGCAGAAATCACACATACTCACAAACCGGGAGCAAACATCCGGCTTTTCCTGGCATCGTCGTCAAACTTCATCTTTACTACACCATCATCATGAGCATCATCATCAACCCAGAAAACGTACAGGTCGATCGATACCAACACACCAACAAGCATCAGCTGCTGCCTAGCCTAGCCTAGCATTGACCCAATTACTTGCACGCAAATCTCTGTGCTACAACACACATTTGTAATCTGAAGTGCACACAATCGATATTTTTTCTCCCCGGGAAGCACATCGTACCCCCTTAAATTGAACAGCTTCAATTAACTTCGACACAATGAGGGCCACTCCCACAACCCCAGCACCTCCACGGATTTCGACGACGACGACGTGCTCTGATTTTTCTCCCCTGCTACTGAATTGAAATGAGGTGTGGAGTGAAAATGTAACGTTTTTATCGTGATAGATAATTGTCTTGCTATTTTTTGTGACCACTTTGAAGTCACTATTCGAAATACTATTCGAATTGGCAAAACAAGTTAGCTTTCAATATTTTAAACAATAAAAAATTTCAAAAGGGCGTAATTTTGAATTTTTGGCCCTTTTGAAATGTCAGTCTTGAGTAAAAAAAAATCAAAATATTGTTTTCGGAAAGATCGGCAAATTTCACGAATGATTTATATTTAAACATTGAAAATCGGACCATTAGTTGCTGAGATATCGACATTAGAAAATGGAGGGTTGTTTGGGTGAGACTAAAAAATCAATTTTCCTGTTTCTTTTTCTTTTATCCGCTGTATCTCAGCAACCAGTGGTCCAATCTTCAATGTTTCTTAGACGAAATTGTAGGAAATTTTCCAAAAACATATTTTCAGGAATGGACCATCATGGACACAATTTTAAAAAGTAAAAAAACTTGAATTTATCAGAAAAATTTAACTTTGAATGGCTATATTTTGAAAACGGTGCCAAAAATTTGTAAAGTACTTTTCGATTGCAAATTCGATTTTACATTAAAAAAAATGAGGTCAAAAAATCTTTAGTACAACATTTATTTTTTTGCAAAAATCGATATTTAAAAATATCATAACTCGTTGGCAAATTTTTGGTCCATACTTCTGAATGGCTTTAAAGATGCGGGGTTTTGTCCCTTAAAACATATAAAAAAAAACAAAAATAAAAAAATATGAATTCTGGGAAATTGTTTTTTTGTGAAAAAAAAATTATTTAAAAAAAATCTCAAATTTTGTTTACCGTGTACCTATTTTTTCTGAATAGTCTTCATCAATAGCTACAACTTTGCCCAAGTCATCAAATCAATCAAAAAATTCCTTGAAAAGTTACAGATTTTCGAATATTTACGTACCATTTTTGTATGAACAGCTGCCAAAATTGTATGGAGGCTTTTATGGGTGAACCAATGGCACAAAATTACTTCTTAAGTCATAGGGAAGGCCTCTACAAAGTTTGAGCCTTATTTAAAAAAAAATAAGTAAATCCATTTCCTGGTTTGGGGAGAGTTGTTCCTATAAAAATGTGTAAAAAATTGATATAACAAGCCATAGTCTCAACATTTAAATGAAAAAAGTGTTTTAAAATGCGTTTTAAACTAGTTCAGTTGTTTTGCATTCATTAGTTTTGAAAAATGAAAGATTAGATTTTCGAGCCGATTTTGAAGGGAGGGGGGGAGTGACAAAAACTTTTAAAAATATTTGTACCAGCCTAAGGCTGACGAAATTTGGTCCCCTTCTTTGTCAAAATTCAATTCAAAACTGTTACATGTATAAAGCATTTTGTGATTATTTTTGCTAAAAAAATAAAATTAGACTCGAAATTTGAAATGTTGTCTTTTTTCAATATTTTGCCTCCACTCAACCACAACCAAAGCCGATAGACAAAAAAAAACATTGCATAATTTGTTTAGGATAGTTTTTTAGTCTTTTTTTTAATAATATTGAACATTTTGAATTTCTATCCGCTTTGTTGAATAAAATATTGAAACAAAAAATAGTTTTTTAAAAATAAATACCTGATTTCAAGACTTTACAAAACCAATCAAATTTGAACGCAATTTTCTTAAATCAAAAACATAACAAAAAAATGTAATGAAAACGTTGCGTGTCCAAATCTGGTTTTTAACGTGATTTTTATACTTTAGATCAGTTTTGAGAACGCTGCTTCTTTTAACAGAAGTCTTGATTTTTTTTTAATGATGCACAATTGTGAAAAAACGGTTCAGTGTATAAAAATTTAAGAAGTTTAGCGAAAAATCAAGATTTAAAAAATCTTAATAAGCAATTCTCTGCGAAATCGGCCCATTTTGTGCATTTTTTTTAAATGAATTGATAATCGTAATATTGAAATTGTGACTTTTTTGAAAAGTTAGTCTTGATTCCAAAATTTTCAAAAAAAAAAATCCGTTGATTTCCAGCAACCAGAGGTCCAATCTTCAAATAAACAAAATTTAGGAAAAATTTCTGAAATGAAAAAAAAATATTTCTAGAAAATCGCTCATGATTTCTATTATAAAAAAACGAAAAACTACAAATTTAGTAAAAATATTTTGGGAAATTAATTTTCAGTCATAAAAAAATGAAAATTTGAAAAATAAATCCGTGTACAATTTTTTTCTTCATCTATACCTACAAATTTGCCAAATACATCAAATCGATCAGAAAATCCAAAATTCTTACAACAGATACAGATTTTTGAATATTTAATGTTCTCAAATTAAACTTCATTGTAACAATGGGCCTCGTGGCGCGGTGGTTAGCGGCTTCGGCTGCCGATCTCTAAGTTGCTATGGGGCGCGGGTTCAATTCCCGCCTTATCCTCCTGGCCTTCTATCGGATGGGGAAGTAAAACGTCGGTCCATTTGCGTAAAAAGAGGTTTTGAGTGACTCACCACACATAACATTCGGACGCCTAGAAATGAGCAGAAACTTGCAACAGAGCCCACAAAAGACCCGGGGGTCGTTAAAGTGGATTGCTTTGCTTTTTTGTAACAATGCTGTTGATAAGGGAAATATCATCATCGTTGAAGCGTATGACCGGTTGTGATGATAGAATTTTATGGTCCTGTTCAGCAACGGAGAAGGACAACCATGGGTGGTCTCTCATGCTCATGCTCATGCTCATGCTCAAATTTAACTCCATTGTAACAAGTTTAGACAATATAAAAATAAAATATTAACAACTCTCAAATGTCCTTGTCATGCTAGTCAATCACAGCGCCACAGGCCACGACCAGTGCACAGTGGTCCAGATCGCAAAATTAAGTGCAAAAATGGACTTTCCGAAAAATGGTGACGTTTTGGAGCTTTGGTGTCTTCAGGAGAGTTGTTGCAAATGGAAAGGGGCAACATTTGGTTTGGTTCAAAATTAGGGTGGTTCACGATTAGGGTGATTTGGAAAATCTTACGTTTTAGGAATATTTTTGGGATTTGTTTTTGTGTTCTAGAAAATTGTTGGGCTTGTCAATACAAGCAACTTTGTCCAAGACAACAAAAGTTTATCTCGCAATCTACGCCTTCTACGACCAAATTTAGAGAAAGCGTCTAAGCAAACGTTCAAAAATCAGTTTTTTTTAACGTTGCAATTCAAGGTTAAGTTTAAGAGAAAAGGGATGTTCGATGCACTTTTAGAGCTCTGAAAAACAAACTTTTTTTTTGACTAGTCAATTTGGACTTAACCCCTTCCCGCCCAGAGCAAAATCGAGATTTTTTCCGTTTTTCCTTGTCATTTTTTACAGACTTGACCAAATTGGATGAAATTTGAATTGGAGGCAGTAAACATCCTAATTAACACAGTGCAGGAAGAATGAGTTCATTTCATTCAATAGTTTTCGAGAAATGTCAATTTGAAGTAAAAAAATAGTGGTGCTCTGGTGCAACCATGGGCGTTAGAGGGTTAAGGGTCAAAAGTTACAGCTATTTTAAAGTAATAAATATGCAAATTTAAAACTCAAATATCTCAAAAAGGCGCAGGCCAAATTTTAAGCGCCAGGTTGCATTCGAAAGAGGAGATCTAGCAGGGGTATTTTTCTTTGAACTCGGGTATCTTCATTTGAAAATGTAAAATTTTCAAGGGAAAAGTGTATGTGACCACCCTAACGAAATTCGAAAATTTTTCCAACTATATGACTTTTCCATGTAATTTTGGCCGCTGAATCTGAATCTGCCCTCAGAATTGAGCCCAAAGTGTCAACAAATCGATTTTTGGTCATATTTTGGGTTTCTATGATATTTTTTTTCTATATTCGCCTAACAAGTATGCAACCGGTAAGTCCTTGAATTCAACTTGCATTCAATATTGCATTGTCCTGTTCTCAGATTCACAGATTACAATCAAGCTTCTTGGATTCTTATAGCATTCTTAATCCTTCTAGCCAACTAAGCCTCGATGGTCTGGTGGTTAGCGTTGTATCCGCTTACAAAGCGAACAGCTTAACCATTTAGCCACGTCTACCCCAAAAGTTTAGTGAATGTAGTCAAAAATCTCAGTATGAAAAAGAAAGTTTTCTCAAACAAATTCACAATGCCATATGTGGACTCATCACTCCCAAATTTTGGAGAGTTGTTTAGTTTCATTTCCCGCCGAAAAAAGTTCAAAACACCCAGGCAGGCAGAAAAAAATGTATTTAACGCCCCCGCCGGTCGAGTAAACCAAGTGATGCGTAAAACACTCACGATGTAAACAAACAAAGCTCCTTACCCTGCCCCTTGACACCCCCCTTGAAAAACTCGCCACTCTGACTCGCGCGTCACGTCATTCTGCTGCTGCAATGCAGTTGCTGTTGCTTTTGTTTGTTTGCGTTCTAATTACTATATTGACGGGGAGAGAAACCCCCTCGCTTCAGTTGTTGGGAATTGCATGTTTGGAGAAGCAGCAACAATGGAATGCAAATTATGGGGTGTCGCCAGCAGAGGATTACACTCTTCTGTAAAATGTAGTTCAAATCCTAGAAACTAACTCTTTTTTATAGCAAAGAACATTTTTGTTGCAAAGTATCATAATTTTCAGCAACGCACCACATCATTGCGTCGCAATTATTTGACATTCTTGTTTTTTGCTTGTCAATGTCATATCAAAAGCCATCCTTTTGGGCAAATTGATTGCCTCATTTGGGTCTGTATGTGTGTACGTGTACACTTTGGGGACACCACCACACCCTTTCGCTGGACTGTCTGAAGTGCGTTCTAGGCTGTGTTAAATAGCCGCTCTTCAATCCAGAAGTGATGTCAGCAAATACAGCCGCACAAGAGGTCACGATAAAGCGTGGACTTCCGGGCGGGATGTAATACCACGGATTATCCTTTTCGATTAATATCAGATTACCACTTCAACGAGCAGAGCCGGGGGATTTGAGAAATCGATTTGTTGCCAAACAATTTCGTTGTACAATTGTCGCGAGCTTTTCAGTGAAAAATAATTAAAATTAAAAGAATTAATTTACAAAAGTCTTCACAGAGTCACTAAAATTGTTCCATAAATTTGGGTCAGGCTTATCACCGGAGCAGGCAGCCAGAACAACAGTCCAATTTGTATTTTCATGTTTATTTTGTACACACTCAAAATAACCACAGTGACCGTGATCTCCTGTCAACCTTGCCACCGTTTCCTTCAACCTGACTCAGTTAGCTCGTTTTCGCTTATCTTATCACAATTGCACCCGTTATATTAAGAAGGTTATACCGGCTTAGAAAGTGAGTCACCAACCATTTTTTGGTCAATGCCCCCCGGAAGCAAGGTGGAATTTTAAGCAACTTTCAAATGCCATTAGCCAGTCTCTCCGGCATCAGGTGGCTTAATGGTCATTTGTTGATATCTCTGGTCCAAATGTCATTCATCTCCCTCCCAGTCCCACTTGTGGCGCCCGTAGGATAGGATAGCGATTATTATGGTGCGAAAAATATTGCCGGTAATAAAATTTGCGATTATGATGGACGAGTCTGGCGCGAGTGGTTGCTGTTCTGCTCTCACTCTCTCTAGCCAATCCATGTTCTGGCGAACCACGCATCAATCATCTTGGGGATGGCGGAACCATAAACAGAGTACCCCACCTTCCCAGAAGAGCTCATCAAAATATGATCGATGCACGGTGGTGGAATATTAGGGAAGACCCATGATTTGACGCAATAATTTTCAAACAGCAATTTAATTCAAGAAAATTTGTAAGAAGGAAAAAAAAATAATCCAAATAACATTAATTTCGCAATTCGCAATTTTCAATGTAAGAACGGGCCTTGACCGATCTTATGCACCAGGTTCCCGACGAACACGCACTGCCCTTACACCTACATCTCACCCTTGCTCTGAGTCAGTACGAGCAGCACGCTAGAACACGCTTTGAGTGTTCGTGCCAGGCATGCACACCTTCTTTTCCGGTTACGCATTTTAACTCGGCCGGGGGTGGTACATTACGTAGGGTTTGATGTAAGTATAAGCGCCTAACCATTTATAGTGTGCCTATCAACTTTCATTAAAGCAAAAAACTGTTTAATTTTTAGTTTGAATTCAAAAACTAGTTGTTATTTTACTGTGTATTGTTTTCTCCTGAAATCTTTCCTAGTGTTGAGTCGTGTTTATATGTAGCTATTTCTTCTGTCGCGGTGTTTTGTTACAATTTTTGGTCCTAAGCATGTTATTTAAAAGTTTACCAAAAGTACAAAAGTAATATTTGTGTTAATCCTTTAACCATTCCATAAATTGAGTAAGGGCTCAAACCTCACTTGTTTGAAAAAAGGGTGAAGATAATAGACAGTAACAGAGAATTTATTTTATAAAAATCAAGAATCAATAGTAAGAGAATGATGAGCGTATTTTAAAGAATAAAAATGAGAAGCTAGATGTATTAGATGTAAAATTAGACAAAAGTTAATAAATAGAGATACAAAACAAGCTTACATTATAGTAATGATAATTTATAGGACAGATAAAGAATTATTCAAATAAATAAATTCGCAATAAAATCAAAAAAAAAAAAAGGCAAATGATAAATAGACTAGATATTACTAGTACATTAAGGAAAAGTAATTTTTTAAGAAAAAAACAAAGTTTGTTACAGCAGTATCAATTAGTAAAAAAGAGTGGAAAAGCTTTGAGAGATAAGAGAATCAAAAGTTAGTAAAATAAAAATCAAATGATGGATATTAAATAGAAGAATCAGTGAAGAATTGAGAATCAGTAGAGCAAAATAAAAATAGGAGATAGGTGGTAGCTGAGAACGAATAGAAGAGAAACCCCGTTGTGCGATGTTTCAGGTACATCCACAGCAGTTGACTCAACATACTGCGAATCGAAACAATACCGTCTACAATCACAAATTACTTCCCTTTCCCACATTGTCGCACCCCTTTCTTTTAGCCGTCTCGACTCTGACCCGCGGTGGTCAAAGGTTTACGATCCGTTTCCACAGGCCACCAGCTAGGTCATCATGAAAACCAAGCCAACGTGGAGGTAAGAAAATAGGACACTCGCAAGGAACCAGAGCTATACTGTTCTGATCAAGATAATTCGGATGATCTAACAGAACTACGGATGTAGTTAGTTACGCTCCTTCCAGGATGTTCCTTACGTGGACGTCAACCGAAGAGCACGCAACAAGGTCAGTGCCATTGCATGCTCTTAGGTATCAATCCTTGGCCTGCAAATAATCCAAATAACATAAATTCCAGCAGGCGCAGTGACTTATCCCCAACCGTTCCCCCGTCAGCAGTTTTCTGATGGATGTGGGCAATGGTGACGTAATCAATCCGGTACCCGACAGCAAGAGGAGACTGCACAAATTAACGGTATTATATAAATATAAAATTGACGCTAGAACTGTTACAAATGCCTTTCTAGGGCAAAGTGACGAAGTTTTGAAGCTTTTTTTAAAGCGGCCTAAAACTGTATAATTATTGAGACACTTTGACCAAAAAAACTCATCAGAAGTGATAGTGAAAAAACTAAATCCATTTAGCTTTTGAATCAAATTGAGAAAAAATAAGCTTCACCATAAAAATATGTCCACTTTTAAATTACGAAACAGTGAACTTTTTTCCATAATATTTGTCTCAATACATGCATACATCAAGTTCCCTAAAAATAAACATTTAAAGTAAGAGAATCATTTTAATCCAGTTGAACTTAAGAAATAAGAACTCCAGACTAGTCCCTCAAAAAGTTCAAAAAGAAGTGTATCTAACACAACTCGATTTTTTTTTGGCTTGATGTCAGTAAACTTTAGTCAGCTTCAAACTCATAAAGGTATGATAGATTTGGTTTCCTTGAATACGCTCCAATCGACAAAATTGAATTCATGTGAATTTCCTGCGAATTTTTTTTTCCTTAAAAAAATCTAGGAATTCCAAAAAATAAAGATTTTTTTTAATAGGTCCTATAAACATATAAAAGACAATAGTTTATAGCACCTTTTAAAAAAAAAATCTAGAAATGTTTTAACAAAGTTTCCTTTTAAATTTTGCTATTGATTTTTTGAATTAATGTTGATTTATCTAGTTGTCAGTATTTAACTGTTTTAATTTTTTCCAATGAAAAAAAAAAACATTTTGGCAGGATTCTATGTTTTAACACTTATTTTATGTAAATTGTATGAAAGAACAAATTCTTTAAACATATTTGAAATAACTTAAACCAAAATTTGTTGGGTTTTTTTTGCAAATTCTATGGTTTTTCATGTTTTCAAAACGTAGATAGAGTGTTTCAATTTTTTCATTCAGAACAACGAATGGATTTTCACTATTTAAGTTTCAGATAACTGAAGATCAGCCTTTATGTAGAGTAATTTACCCATACTCACAAAAAAGTGCAAAGGAATCATTTGTAAAACATATTTGAAATGACTTAGTGAATTTAGTTCAGCAATAAAAAATATTTACAACAAAAAAAACATTGCCAAACTCAAGTTGAAATCAGTTTTTTCAAATATTCAATCCTTTTCATTCTCAAATAGGAAAGGAACCCTAAATTTAACGTAACTTACTAAAGATGAATTCAAGCAAAATAATGTAAATAGGCCAAACTTTGAGGGAGCCCAAATCCATAATACCTTATCGAAACTGAAGCGTTTACTGTCATCAAACTTCAAAAATTTCAGGTTGCGTAATTTTGAGATTTTTTTTCCCTTAAAAACTATAAACTGCCCCCTGCACGAATTAAGGATCCACTACAAGCGAACATTTTTTGCTTCGACATTTTTACGGTTATTGTCATAACTCTGAATAGAAAACAGTAAGAGTTCCGCTTTTTGTATTAGGTCCTGTAGAAATGCTATGCAAAGTTACCAACGCCTAAACTGATCAGATTGCTTCAAATGTTTCTTCAAAAAGCAAAAAAAATTGCGAAAACAGCTACTAACATTTTAAAAGGGCGTTAGATTGAATGTTTGGCCCTTTTGAAATGTAAGCTTTAATTTATACAAATTTAAAATATTTTTTTCGAAAAGAAAAAAAAATCACGAATGTTTCATATTTTAACATTTCGATTAATTGTTGAGATATCGACATTAGAAAAAGGTGAATTGTTTGAGTGATACTTAAAAAACTTCAATTTGCCTGTTTTTAAATCTTTGCATGGCAATATCTCAGCAAGTAAAGGTCGCATCTACAAATTTCAAAAAAGCAAATATAGAGAATTTTCTCAGCTTTTCAAAAATATTTTTTTTTCATAAGATGGCACCAATTTAAAAAATTAATAACTGCGACCATTTTCAAAAAAGTTACTTAAAAATGGTTATAATTTGAAAACAAAATTTCACTAAAGTGCTTTTTGATTGCAAAATTGATTTTACATCGAAAAATGAAGTTTAAAAATTGCGACCAATATTTCAATAAAAAAAAACGTATTGATTCAAAATATAATAAATAAATTCATAACTCAGTCAAATATTTTTTGCACATTCTGGAAATTTCTGAAAAGTTGGCATTTGATATCCCCTAAAACATATCAGAAAATAAAAAAATAAAAATTGTGTTTTTTTTTGCAAATCAAGTTTTAATGACAAAAAGTGAAATTAAATTTTACCGTGTATCATTTTTTTCTGTGTAGTCCTTATCTATTCCTACAACTTTGCCGAAGACACCAAATCGATCAAAAATTCCTTCAAAAGATACAGATTTTAGAATTTGCATAAATCATTTTTTATGGACAGCTGCCAAATTTGTATGGAAAATTATATGGACAAACTAGCCCAAAGTTGACCAAAGTATGGCCCGTGGGCCAAACGTGGCCCGCGAAGTGATTTTTAGGGCCCGCAGACCCATTTTGAATAATCATGTAAAATGCCCCGTAAAGTGATTTTATACTTTTTTTTTTATAATTAAGGTTAATTTAAAACTTGTTTATGCTAATCTTTTTATTATTTTTTGTTGATAAAAACTTATTATTTAGTAATGTTTTGATTCCCATTTTAGGACACAGTTTCACAATGGTGGAAGTACTAAACCTTAACCAAATGCGCTCAAAGTTTCAGGCTATGTTCTGGGGCCATATTGCTACAAAAATCCGGTCGAGGCGTTTGGAATTGAACACTTTTGTCTTTTTCATATATCCGTGAGCCACGCTATTTCACATGCTTCAATGTGAGTAAAACTAGTGTATATTGTCAGAATTTTCATCAAACATTTTTGGAAATTCAGACTTTCAGACAAAATATTGAAATCGGAGGAATAAGGCTGTTGCAAGTATTTTACAATGCTTTTTTCGACAACCCTCTCTTCCCCCCATTATTAAAAAATGGCTTGAAAAATCATGGGCAAACATATTTTTAAAAAACTTCAAAATATCAATGGAAATGTATGTGCCTTCAGCTAAAATCAATAAAAATGCAATCCTCTGCGTTTAGAATCATTTTGAGCATGTTCTGGTTTATTCAAAAATAATTTGAATTATGGTCAATTTTCAAAGAATACATGTTTTTCAACTGAGATTAATTTATAAGCCTTTGCAAGAATGGTACATTTAACTAAGTCTCTGCTAGCTTAGTGTTATTTTAGGGAAATATTTCATATTTCAAAACAAAATGAACGAGGTTATCTCAAAAATGTGTAATATAATACAATCAACCTTTCAAAAACAGTTACACACAATATCAAACAATCCGATTCTGGCCTTGACTGACACTGCTACTACTGCTTTAGTAAAGGTGCGAATCCAGAGAACAAACAAAACAATCGCAAACATTATGATGATGGTGTAAGTTTGTGTGATGCCTACCAGAAGGAGATAGCACCAGAAAACCCCTTGCCGTTGACGATAATGGTTTGTTGATATTGGGCACGGAGGCGGAAACGCTCACGCTAAAATGAAAGAAACGTGTCGGGTTTTGAAATTTTCGTTTGTGTTTTTTTTTTCTTGGGAAATTTTCGACACGCATGCCAGTGTGTGTGTTTGTTTTCTTCCTTTCGCTTTTGTTTCTGACGGCATGCGAAAAGTGGAGCGTTTACGTGAAGGTCAAAATTGGCACAAATACCCATCGATTGTTACGTGAGCAGCAGCCCCTCGCGCTTAAAACGTGACGGCGGGTTTGAATAACAATCCGAGTGCTTTTATCGTTTTCAGATTGCATAATTCAAACGGAATCCTTTACAAACTGATTAGCAAAACACACTCAACCATCACCCCCAAAATCGTTCTAGGAATCCCTTTTCCCGCATAATCAGTGACCGTTTTTGCGTGAGCAATTATGTTCTGACAGCTCTGCGTTCCTTCGTCAGGATTTTTTTCCGTCTAAAGGATTCTTCATTCTGTGGAAGAAATTTTCGAAAAGTTCACGTAAAACTTTACGGAATTAATCACCGCGAACCAAACAAAAAAAAACCTAAAAACCCACGCAATTGCTAAATTGCTAAACTCTCTCTATCTCTCGCTAACCGTGTCTCAACAGACAGCAGTAAACTAGGGTGGTGGGGGAGGTTGGAGTTCTGTTCAAAGTTTAATTACATCTGCAATCAAAATTTCATCACCGCCGTCGCGGCGTTTTGCCTGTAAAAATAACGCTCTGCTCGGATTGGACGGATTTGGGGTTGGAATATGGTTCCGCCCACGCAGTACTAATTACACATTCAAACCTTATTTGCGAAGCCCTTAGATGTTGAGTTTTGTGGCACGACGACGCGGAGTTGTAAACATTCGTTGAGGGATGTGTTTGATTGCTCGTGGGGATTTTGGTGCAAAACTGTGTGAAGAGATTCAGATTGAAAATTAGCAAACAAAAATAGAACTTTTGTCAGCAACTTACAACCAAGATGTTGTCCCTTAGCCAAAGTATTGTAAGCCAAAGTTTTTTAGTGAACTTGTTAACTCCAAATCCTAAATATTTACTTCAAATGTTTACAATTTTGAGTTGTTTGAAATTGTCACAATTTGGAAGGAAACTTTAATAATCATATTATTTTACGTTTAACAATTTTTCATTTGTAAAAAAAATGCTACATTTTCTTTCTTTTTAAATTCTTGCTAAAAACATCTTTCCAATATAGCTTTTTTAAGATTTGTAATCCAGGCGGGAAAATTTTATTTTGAAAAGAAATTCGTGTCTCTAAATTCAACTTAAGGAGGCTGTAAATAATAAAATGCAAAAATCGATCTGTTTATTCAAAGTTTAAACATCAAATTCGAGTTTTGCGACCCAAAATTAGTTAATTTTAAATATCTTTCAATTTCAATTTATAACCTTAACTTTTATTTAAAAAAAACATCATGGCAACCGGCTTTGAAAAGTTGTGAAATTTTACTCACAACATTTTGACAGGGTTGCCAGACCCTTGCTAATGAAAATGTGTAAAAAAAAATATTTTGCGATTACAAATTTCAACTTAGCATTCAAAAATGTTTTTGAATATATATTGATTAAACTTTTAAAAATCATAGTTTCAAAATAAATTAAAATCTGGTATAAAAAAAAACGTCATATGTGGTCTAAAAATATCAAGAAATCAAATAAAAATCTAAGGGGGTCGACTTAGCCAAAATTGATATGTTGTGTCAAAACGTTAACGGTTAACGTGTTAACGGATTAGATTGTAATATTTTTGTTTCTGAATGGTTCTGATCATAAGCTAAATCTTAGCCGAAGACACCAAATTGATCAGAAAATTCTTTATCTAGATTTTCGTGAATTTTTCCAATAGCATAGCACTTTTTGAGCTCTCAATTTTGCATGGAGCAATTCTCTCTAAATAAGGCTCTAAAATTCAAGTAATTTTATTTCATTTTCATTTTTTTCCCATCCCTATTTCCAAAGAAAGTATTTATAACTTGTTTTGATCTCTCTCAAAAAAGTTAATCGAACAAAAATTAAAAAAAAAAGTGATGAGACTGATTTGAAATTATTATTTTTTTTAATTTGGAAAAGTGTTAAAATATATCTTTTACGAATTCTCTGTAACTAGTTTTGCTGAAATAAGGAACAGCAAAGAATTGAAATAAAAAAAAATCTAACCGTTTTCCAATGTAAGCCTTCCTCATTGAACTGACTAAAGCTCAACAGCTAAGTCCAATCAACTTCGATCAATTTAAAATGCATTCCCCTCCGTTTAGAATCATTTGTAGCAAGGTTGTTAACGATAAAATTATCGAGGCTCGATCACGATAACGATCGCCGATAATGGACGATAACGCATTTTTAAAATCTTTCTAAAATCGACTTTATTCAACCACATCATGTTAAACATTCAATGCTTTCACTAAGAATATATTTTTGGAAAATCTAGTTAGTTTTAAAGTAAAATATGTACTCAAAATTGTTCACAGAATACCGTATTTTTTCGAAAGTACTTAAATTTTCGTAATTTGCAATAATAAAGAAGCGAAATTTTGTATGCTTTTTCACTTTATTAGAGTTTCTTTTTGTATAATACTTAAATTTTCACAAAATACCGTATTTTTGTGAAAATACTTTTTTTTTATTTGCATATGGGTATCAAAAAAAAACTAATCAATTTAAAAAGCATAAGAAATATCAGTTCGTTGGTATTCATGAACCAAGCCGTACTCTTAGACATTCACAACTTTTTAGAATAACTGCATACACGACAAATTATTTAAAAAATTCGCCATTAAATCAAATGATGCGCTTTTATAATGAAAATTCACAGTACATACATTTCGACATGTCTAAACCGGAACTACGAAAAAATCTGTACAATAGAAATAATATCTAGTATGTAAGAAAATTGTAAGTAGTCTACATAAGCTTGACGAATAAACAATAAACGATTCGAAAATTTAAGTTTTTTCGAAAAAATACGGTATTTCAGTATTTTCAAAAAAAAATGTAATAAGGCCGTTGCAAATATTTTTTTAAGTTTATGTCACCCTCCCAACCCCCCCCCCCCTTCAATATCGGCCCGAAATATCAGGGGGCAAATAAAAATATTTTTTCAAAAAACTTCCAAATTTCAAAGGAAATAGAAGTCTGACCAACTGAAAACAATTAGAAATGCTAGTTACAGCATTCAAAATGATATTTAACATGGCTGGGATCGATCAAAAATATTTTCATTTTTTGTAAAAATCCAATGTACAGCAACGCAACAAAAAAATTTTCGACGAAAAAAAAATTCTCTTCAATACTTGCATATTTTTAACACTTATGACCCCCCTCCCCCCCCCCCCCCAGTCGACACCAACCAGAGTGGAGGGACATAAACTTCAAAAAATATTTTCAGCGGCCTAAATTGAAAAATCATAAGAAATCTCAATTGGATTGATATTGCAAATTAAGAAAATTTGATATTTTTCGAAAAAAAATACGGTACATTGTGAAAATTTTAGTATTTCACAGTAATGTGAAAAAACATACAAAAATTCGCTTCGTTTTATACACATATTGCAAATTATGAAAATTTCAGTATTTTCGAAAAATACGGTATTTTGCGAACAATTTTGAGTACATGTTTATACTTTGAAACTTACTACATTTTCAAAAAATATATTCTTATGGTACGTTCGTTTGAGGGCTAGTACCGCACCGGCTTTTCAAACGAACGTACCATTAGTGAAAGCATTGAATATTTAACAGGATATTGTTGATTTATTCGATTTTAAAAATCAAAAATCAAATTATTCGCTCTACAGCATTGCCTTGGCGTTCTCGATTGCGAGATTCCTACTCGAAACTAGGTGTTCGAAGGCTTGATTGTTGAGGCAATTGCAAACCTCTTTTTACACCTTAGCTTCCATCCACCCCGGGATTCGAACTGACGACCTTTGGATTGTTAGTCCAACTGCCTACCAGCGACTCCACCGAGGCAGGACCCAGGGAGACGACTCCTACACCTGGACTGAGCTATCGACCTAACCCTCTAGGTTAGACCGGGGCCAACATTTACTTCCCGTCCGACGGAAGGCGTGATCAGACAAATCTCGTCTCGAAAAATGCCACAGGGACCGTCTGGGATCGAACCCAGGCCGACTGGGTGAAAGGCAATCAGAAGCCGCTAACCACCGCGCCACGAGGCCCCGGTTAGCATGTTTGGGTTAATTCAAAAATCTTTTGAATTTTGTAAAATTTTCGATGGCATATAATTGTAATTATTAAATTTTTTATTTTTACTGACGAAATAACAATGCAAACGACTAGTTTGCACAAACTTATAAAATTTTCAAAAACTATTGCAGTTAAAAAAAATATTGTTTTGATAACTCTCCGATTATCTACGAAATTACAACGCTCATCAGTGCACAGTATACCTCAATCACGTAGAACAGTGTACAGTGTTGGTGATCAACGTCAACAAAAGGGTGTCGATGTGACAATACTAAACAAACTGAATAGTTCAACCTATACTGATGGTAATACAGCACCACCCCAGCCACGTGCTATTAATTTTATTGATGCATCGATTAACGTGTTCACTGTCGCGAATCAACCAGGCTCTGCTCCGATGGAGTTCAACCAATTAGTTAGCTATTTATAGATTAGTGGATCTCCACCCACTAGGGGAAAACTGAACCAACTTGTTTGTGTTTTTCTTGTGACACAAAAAATGGTAATTTTCGACAAATAGAGGGTCGTCATCTTCTTCCTCAAACATTTCAAACATTCCACCCCTTTCACAATGTTTGTGCAGGGCAATGTTTTGACGCGCGATGTGCATTCCCATGGACATGCGGACACACATTGGTAGTCACACATTGTAGAATGTAGAACCTCGCCATCACCGTGGTCGCACTTTTTCCGCTTGATTTGCATATTCTCACACTTTACACTGTGAGTTGCGTCAACCGACACACCTACCTACACATTCTCCATATTCGTCGTCACTGACGTGGTCTCTTGGCGCAACTGTCACTGTTGCTTATTTTTATCTTTTTAGAGAATGACTAGTCGTCTTTTAATAGTTATTTAATTTAAGAAATTTAGCTAAAATTTTAGTAATTTGTTTTTGTTATCTTTACGGATTTATAAATATTATTTGGAAGCCAAAAAAAATGTTGAAAGCATTCAAAATTACTTAAGTAATATTTTTACAAATCCTCATATTTATTTTAAACAAAATTATAAATTGCATTGGTAGACGATCCTGTAAAGGGGTCGTCTTGATAAGTCAAAGATCGAGGGATTGAATCTCGTTGTATTTTGTTGAATATTTATATATTTGAATATTTTTTTTTCACCTAATAAAGCTGAAATTAAAACGCTCTCGAACGTATCATGCTTTCGTTTTAAGATCAGTGAAGTGAAATCAGTCGAAATAAGTTTTAAAAATTCCGTCAAGAGAGCACAACACCAACACCAATATGCCACACCGAACGCCGGTTGGTGCACTTTACCGCGGGTTGCACTTGCACTTTACACATCAGTATCTGCGGTAGTCGGGGGGGTTATTTCAAAGGGAAAGTGGGGACGACGGGATGGGGCTGGAATTTTTGTTTGCCCATGCGCGAATCCAAGTATGGTGGCGGCATCAGGTTGGCGGTTTATTATCATTTTTCAGGCCATCATCGCCGGGTGGTGTGGAGACACCGCCACCATGTAGATCCAAACTGTAACTGATATGGAGCGACTTTGGAAGTTGGTTAGGGATGCTTCAGAAAAGTTTCCAATTGAAATTTAGATATTAAAAATTTACTAAAATTAATTATGAATGAAGCCAATTTTTTTTAAATCACTTATTGAAAATTTGACCACCCCTAGAAGCTAAAAAACTGGAGCAACCCTTTTTTAGTGACTGTGGCTTTTCGTGACGTGACGTTACATTTACAGAGAAAGGAGGCGCAGTTGGGACGAAGAGCAAAGTGACAGTTTGAGCGTCGCGATATGATTTCATTGCCAATGTCATTATCGCCGTCGTCGTGTGTGCTGCCTCCCTCATGACGTTAAATATACGGGCATTTTGAGCTAGTTCTTTCAGCTGGGAAGCTTTAAAGTGGCAAGTTATAAATTGAATCGCATTTGCAGACCTAATTGAATTTAAATTTTTGGGTTGTGAATTCAACAAGCTTTTAAAAACATGCATTCAGTACTTATCCATTTGCGAAGCCCAGCTCGAAAGCCGTTCCACCAAGTGTCCGAAAACAGTACAACTCACCTGGAAAGAGAAAGAAATGTTTAGAACGTAAATTAAGCTGATCGACCGTGAGGAACAAACAAGGCACAAAACAGAGCTACTCTAGACAGTATACGGTTCGGTTCAAATACTCAAATATGTATGTCAACTAGCCGGCGATTTACTCAAGTTTTGGAAATAACGCACTAACGTTTCTAACGCAAAAAAGAAGAAGTCGAAAACTTTGAACCTTTTTCTCGATGATCGATACTACTCAATGTTTGAAAATGCATAATATTTTAGTAAAAAAAAAAAAAAATACAATGAAATATCAACTGCTAACATGTATCAAGTTATTTGGAACTGTCAAAAAATATTTTTACAAAAATTTATAGAAAAAGTTGATAAATTTAACGGAAAATAATAACTTTCAAATACACGAATAATTCCATAAAAAGCACATATTTTTATAAATTTAAAGCGACCCCATTCTAATGAAGTTGAATTGAAGAACACATTTGTAGAATATCACAAAGCACTACGAATCTCGTAAAGATGCAAATTGACCTCTTTTCGTGTCATTTTACCTAAATTTATGTGTTATAAATTAATTAACATTAAATTACATTAACAGTTTAATTAAGGGAGATTGAAAAACGTGATGGTTGAATATAACGTCTTTTGCGATCTGATTCCTCATCACTTTATGTGGAACAAGTGAAATTACACATAAAAAAATGTGAATTTACATATTTTTAGAGGAATATTTGATTTTACACACTGTCCACGTTTTCCGATGTAATATCATCACTTATTTTTTTAACCGTTTGGTAAAAGACGACAATTCAACAATGCTTGTACAATTTCACTTAGTGTAAAAATGAACAAAAAGTTACATGTACTTCAAGTTTAAAATTTGAAGATATAAATTGACCTCTTTTCATGTCATTTTACCTGGATTTATGTGTAATAAATGATAAATTAACTAACTTATACAGGAAAAAAAAGTTAAATTTAGAAAGGTTGAAAAACGTGATGGTTGAATATTACCTCTCTTGCGATGTAATTTTACGTCAATTAGCGTGGAAATTACACAGAGGGGATAAAAGGAATATTGCATGATTCTCTGACACAAAATCTGTCGACATTAAAATATGTAATATTATCATTTTTTTCTTGCAGATTTCTAATTTTGGAGGTTGAAAAATTTATGTTTGAATATTCCTTATTTTCTGTATTGTTACCTAAAATAATGTAAAAAAATGAATTAAACAAAAACAGATGAAAATGTGATCAGTTCCTTATTAGAATTGAACACTTTTTTTTTGGCCAAAAATCTTTCATGAATTTCTTGGAAAAAAATGATGGTAATTTTCATCAGGAAATGGTGACAGATTTTTTGTGTAATGTTACATCAGAAATTGATTAATATTTATCATATTCTGATAAATTTTCATCAGGTTCACATTTTTACACATTTTTTAAGTAATATTACTCAAAAAATAGGTAAAATTCAACCAACCAAAATTTCAACCGTCCAAAATTAAACTGTTTTTTCTGTCTTGTTATTTTTATCAGTTTTGGTTGAATTTCACTTTTTGCAACATTAGGTTCGGTAAAATTACACATAAACGAGGAATAACTTAACCATCAAATTTTCAACCTTCCAAAATTAAGATTTTTTTTTAAGTGTAGGAACTCGTCGTATTTCACCTACACAGTTACAAAATTGTGGTAATATTACATCTGGGAAGGGGCACATCTATTATGACAGAAAAAAAGTGTAATTTTACTTCTGAAAATGTGTAATTTTACCACTTTTCTGGTGTAATGTCACTTTTCAAAAATCAGTTATAAATCAAATACATCATAAAAGATTACATCGTCCAAATTTACACAATTTTTTACTGTGAAGGACAAGTTTCAAACGGTTTGCTGATGCAGTTTTCGATGTATAGCCCTTTTATAATATTAAGATATTTACTATCCGAATTTTTATTATCAGGGAAGAGTGACAGATTTTTTGTCCAAACAATGTGTAATATTACATCAGGAACTGGTGAATTTTCAATAGGTTTACATTTTTTAGGTTAAAATTATTTTAAAAAGAGTAATATTTTTATTTTATTGTTTTTCTTACAAAACACGGAAGTAACAACCTAAAAGAGCGTTATCCGAAAATTATATTAGCGATGATTTTTGTTTTGCAGATTTGTTTAAAAATCAGCTTTAAATTAATCTCAACTCAAAGTTCATCGTAGGACATCATTTTGACTAGTCGTTGAGTATTGTCTTTGCTAGCAGAGTATGCCGTTTCAAATTAAAAATGTTAAATGTTACTTTATTGTGTTTTAAATAATTATTTAGTTTGGAATCTGTGAATGAGTGTTATTGTGTAAAAAAATAATCACAAAAAAAAACGAACAAAACAAAACACATGGAACATCGATCCGAAAGCGTTTGACGTTTCGGTCACCTTGTGGACTTCACGAGGGTCGTTAGATCCTTTTTTAGAAGGTTTTTTTTTTTCGTCAAAATGGTAACTACGGTAGCGGATGCTGTACAAACGGGGTACAAAAACACGCTCAACAACAAGCTCTGATGGTCAGTTAAGGACAGCTCAGTAGTAGTGGTAGAAGAGAGGAAACAATAGGCGCAAACACTACACGATCCAAACTCAAGAAATGACAGATATCAGATGGTTTGAAAAGAAATGTCTCATTTGTTCGGGGAAAGAATGCGTGTGTCCGGTGGGGGGCAAACTAACTTTGCGGGGCCGGATTTCCGGACGGGTTCCGGACAAATAGATAGATGGACTAAGAGAGAGAGTAAAGCTACACGAAACATGGGGCGTTACAGCAAGGTAGGCAGCCCCACCAACTTGGTAACAACAACACAATCATACACTTGCATATTTGTAAGGATGCTTAGAGAAGGTAAGGTTAGAGAGAGTAGAAAAAAATACAAACGGACAGTACCCATGAAATCTGACGAGAATATATCTTTCAGTTTCCCTTTTTTCCTAGTTTCCTGTGTCTGTTGCTGTTGCATTTTGTGTGCTGGAGATTGTTTTTGTTTTGGTTCCGGAGATGACGACGATGATGATTCGTACCCGCGCGCGCGTTTGTTGTAGTGTTTTGTGTTTGTGTTGTAGAGTGATTGTATAGATGTCAAAGTCAAGAAGAGGCAAGAGCAAGAAGAAGAGGTAGGTCCATTCCACAGCGGCGATTGTGTGACGCGTTGTTAGTAGGTTTTGTGTATGTGTAAGTGTGTTCGCGAAAAAGGATGTCCCACACACACACGGTTAACGGGCCAGCGCAAAGTTGGTTTCGAACAAAACACAATATTTATATCCAGAATGCATAAAGCAGCAGAAGAAGAGAAAAAAGAAAACAGAAAACGTAAACATGTTATTTAATTGTTTCTATTATGTATTTGCTGCGAAAGATGATGTTTCGGGTGAAAAAAAAAACAATGCTTTTTTAAGGTGTATTCACATTATACCGCATCCGCAGCCGCAGCCGCATCCGCACAAAATTTGACAGTACGGACGCACAGTGCGGACGCGATTTCTCCAATGCATTTCATATGCAGCCATTCACACTGTTCCGCATCCGTATCCGCAGTACGGATCCGTATACGGTTGCGGAACAGTGTGAATGGGAACATTTGAAATGCATTGGAGGAATCGTTTCCGCACTGTGCGTCCGTACTGTCAAATTTTATACGGATGCGGCTGCGGCTGCGGATGCGGTATAATGTGAATACACCTTTATTCGTGTCCCCCGTAGCGAACGATACAGCAAAAGTGATGGACCAAACATTTACACACACCAAGAATTGGAAAAAATCAAACTAAAAAAATTCAAAAATAATTCTTTTTAGACAAATTTGGGATTCAACTTGATGTTAAAAATGGGTTTCTAGTAAGCGAGGAATTGTGATTGGAAAGGTGCGTTAGCTCATATAATAGAATTAAAGAAAGGTTTGCTTTTTTTCTATACGATTATCATATATGTATCAAGTCAGTCCATGGTATGCCGTTATGATATGAATTGATAAGAAGATTTTTTTCCGTTTGGCATAACGCTTATTTGGCATAATGGTCATCCAGTTTCTGAATCGCTTCTAAACTGAGTATCATGACCAGTGATAGCTACTGTCACTAATTGAATGTTCCCATGTCAGGTCAAATGTCAAACAGCCCACCTTTTGAAGAATTTATTTTATGTTGAAAATAGAAAAACCATTATGCAAAACGGCATTATGCCAAATGATTATTTCTAAATGGGATACACCCCCAAATTGGTTATTTCTCGATAATTTTTAAAAATCATACAAACAGAGGCATCGATATATTGCAAAAATTTCATCAATTTAAATTTAAAAAAATCAAAAGTTGAAAAAAAAAAACAAAATTAAAAACCAAAATTAAAAATTTAATTAAAAAATCAGCAATTAAGAAACAAAAAAACAAAATTTTTAAAAACTTTAGAATCATTAAAAATTAAAAAAAAAATCAAAAACTTCAAGAATTAAAAAAATCTGATATAATGTTATTTTCTTTTTTTTTTTTGTAATTTAACTGCCCAAATTTTTATTCGAAATTTTTTATTTTTACCATGTTCAGGAGGTCATTTTAAGCAACTTTTGTTCTACGGAAAACTTTACTTCTCTTATTTTATGTTTTTCTTGTTTAATTTTTATTATTTTAATTTGCATTGATCTTGTTAAGTTTATGTTTGTTTGTGGTAGTATTTGGACTATTCTACCTCCTATCATAACATTTTGCCTATCTAACTTTTTATTTTTTTTTTGCTTGTTTTTCATATTTTTTGCTATAAAATAGCACCATTATCTTTTAAATTGTAAAAAAATGCGTAGAGGCATAGTCTGGAACACTATAAAAATTACTGAAAACTTCTTTTTACTTAAAATTTAGAAAATGTTAGTAAAAAACACTGTCAAAGTTGACCCCTAAAAAAAATTTTTTTTTTAAAAACATTGGCAAAGTCACATAAAACAAGTCAAACATTCAACCCATAAATTTTCTAAAATTTTTCGAGATTTCTTCTTTCCAATGCTTTTTAAAGATCAAAATTTGGCTGAAAAATGGATTTTTGGCGATTTTTTAAATCGAAGCCCGTCTTAAGGCGAGATTGAGTTGTAGAGGGTTAACTCTTGTAATTTTTGTAATTTTTGTAATTGTTGTAATTTTTTGTAATTTTTGTAATTTTTGTAATATTTGTAATTTTTGTAATTTTTGTAATTTTTGTAAATTTTGTAATTTTTGTAATTTTTGTAATCATTGTAATTTTTGTAATTTTTGTAATTTTTGTACATTTTGTAATTTTTGTAATTTTTGTAATCATTGTAATTTTTGTATTTTTTTTTATTTTTGTTATTTTTATATTTTTTATATTTTTTGTATTTTTTGTAATTTTTGCAATTTTTGTAATTTTTGTAATTTTTGTAATTTTTGTAATTTTTGTAATTTTTGTAATTTTTGTAATTTTTTGTAATTTTTGTAATTTTTGTAATTTTTGTAATTTTTGTAATTTTTGTAAATTTTGTAATTTTTGTAATTTTTGTAATCATTGTAATTTTTGTAATTTTTGTAATTTTTGTACATTTTGTAATTTTTGTAATTTTTGTAATCATTGTAATTTTTGTATTTTTTTTTATTTTTGTTATTTTTATATTTTTTATATTTTTTGTAATGTTCGTGACTTTTGTATTTTTTTTTTAATTTTTTGTAATTTTTGTATTTTTTGTAATCTTTGTAATTTTTTGTAATTTTTGTAATTTTTGTAATATTTGTAATTTTTGTAATTTTTGTAATTTTTGTAAATTTTGTAATTTTTGTAATTTTTGTAATCATTGTAATTTTTGTAATTTTTGTAATTTTTGTACATTTTGTAATTTTTGTAATTTTTGTAATCATTGTAATTTTTGTATTTTTTTTTATTTTTGTTATTTTTATATTTTTTATATTTTTTGTATTTTTTGTAATTTTTGCAATTTTTGTAATTTTTGTAATTTTTGTAATTTTTGTAATTTTTGTAATTTTTGTAATTTTTTGTAATTTTTGTAATTTTTGTAATTTTTGTTATTTTTGTAATTTTTGTAATTTTTGTAATTTTTGTAATTTTTGTAATTTTTGTAATTTTTGTAATTTTTGTAATTTTTGTAATTTTTGATATTTTTGTAATTTTTGTAATTTTTGTAATTTTTGTAATTTTTGTAATTTTTGTAATTTTTGTAATTTTTGTAATTTTTGTAATTTTTGTAATTTTTGTAATTTTTGTAATTTTTGTAATTTTTGTAATTTTTGTAATTTTTGTAATTTTTGTAATTTTTGTAATTTTTGTAATTTTTGTAATTTTTGTAATTTTTGTAATTTTTGTAATTTTTGTGATTTTTGTAATTTTTGTAATTTTTGTAATTTTTGTAATTTTTGTAATTTTTGTAATTTTTGTAATTTTTGTAATTTTTGTAATTTTTGTAATTTTTGTAATTTTTGTAATTTTTGTAATTTTTGTAATTTTTGTAATTTTTGTAATTTTTGTAATTTTTGTAATTTTTGTAATTTTTGTAATTTTTGTAATTTTTGTAATTTTTGTAGTTTTTGTAATTTTTGTAATTTTTGTAATTTTTGTAATTTTTGTAATTTTTGTAATTTTTGTAATTTTTGTAATTTTTGTAATTTTTGTAATTTTTGTAATTTTTGTAATTTTTGTAATTTTTGTAATTTTTGTAATTTTTGTAATTTTTGTAATTTTTGTAATTTTTGTAATTTTTGTAATTTTTGTAATTTTTGTAATTTTTGTAATTTTTGTAGTTTTTGTAATTTTTGTAATTTTTGTAATTTTTGTAATTTTTGTAATTTTTGTAATTTTAGTAATTTTAGTAATTTTAGTAATTTTAGTAATTTTAGTAATTTTAGTAATTTTAGTAATTTTAGTAATTTTAGTAATTTTAGTAATTTTAGTAATTTTAGTAATTTTAGTAATTTTAGTAATTTTTGTAATTTTTGTAAATTTTTGTAATTTTTGTATTTTTTGTAATTTTTTTTAATTTTTGTAATTTTTGTAATTTTTGTAATTTTTGTAATTTTTGTAATTTGTGTAATTTTTGTAATTTTTGTATTTTTTGTAATTTTTGTAATTTTTGTAATTTTTGTAATGTAATTTTTGTAATTTTTGTAATTTTTGTAATTTTTGTAATTTTTGTAATTTTTGTAATTTTTGTAATTTTTGTAATTTTTGTAATTTTTGTAATTTTTGTAATTTTTGTAATTTTTGTAATTTTTGTAATTTTTGTAATTTTTGTAATTTTTGTAATTTTTGTAATTTTTGTAATTTTTGTAATTTTTGTAATTTTTGTAATTTTTGTAATTTTTGTAATTTTTGTAATTTTTGTAATTTTTGTAATTTTTGTATTTTTTGTAATTTTTGTAATTTTTGTAATTTTTGTTATTTTTGTTATTTTTGTAGTTTTTGTAGTTTTTGTAATTTTTGTAATTTTTGTAATTTTTGTAATTTTTGTAATTTTTGTAATTTTTGTAATTTTTGTAATTTTTGTAATTTTTGTAATTTTTGTAATTTTTGTAATTTTTGTAATTTTTGTAATTTTTGTAATTTTTGTAATTTTTGTAATTTTTGTAATTTTTGTATTTTTTGTAATTTTTGTAGTTTTTGTAATTTTTGTAATTTTTGTAATTTTTGTAATTTTTGTAATTTTAGTAATTTTAGTAATTTTTGTAAATTTTTGTAATTTTTGTATTTTTTGTAATTTTTTTTTAATTTTTGTAATTTTTGTAATTTTTGTAATTTTTGTAATTTTTGTAATTTGTGTAATTTTTGTATTTTTTGTAATTTTTGTAATTTTTGTAATTTTTGTAATTTTTGTAATTTTTGTAATTTTTGTAATTTTTGTAATTTTTGTAATTTTTGTAATTTTTGTAATTTTTGTAATTTTTGTAATTTTTGTAATTTTTGTAATTTTTGTAATTTTTGTTATTTTTGTAATTTTTGTAATTTTTGTAATTTTTGTAGTTTTTGTAATTTTTGTAATTTTTGTAATTTTTGTAATTTTTGTAATTTTTGTAATTTTTGTAATTTTTGTAATTTTTGTAATTTTTGTAATTTTTGTAATTTTTGTAATTTTTGTAATTTTTGTAATTTTTGTAATTTTTGTAATTTTTGTAATTTTTGTAATTTTTGTAATTTTTGTAATTTTTGTAATTTTTGTAATTTTTGTAATTTTTGTAATTTTTGTAATTTTTGTAATTTTTGTAATTTTTGTAATTTTTGTAATTTTTGTAGTTTTTGTAATTTTTGTAATTTTTGTAATTTTTGTAACTTTTGTTATTTTTGTAATTTTTGTAATTTTTGTAATTTTTGTAATTTTTGTAATTTTAGTAATTTTAGTAATTTTTGTAATTTTTGTAAATTTTTGTAATTTTTGTATTTTTTGTAATTTTTTTTAATTTTTGTAATTTTTGTAATTTTTGTAATTTTTGTAATTTGTGTAATTTTTGTAATTTTTGTAATTTTTGAATTTTTTGTAATTTTTGTAATTTTTGTAATTTTTGTAATTTTTGTAATTTTTGTAATTTTTGTAATTTTTGTAATTTTTGTAATTTTTGTAATTTTTGTAATGTAATTTTTGTAATTTTTGTAATTTTTGTAATTTTTGTAATTTTTGTAATTTTTGTAATTTTTGTAATTTTTGTAATTTTTGTAATTTTTGTAATTTTTGTAATTTTTGTAATTTTTGTAATTTTTGTAATTTTTGTAATTTTTGTAATTTTTGTAATTTTTGTAATTTTTGTAATTTTTGTAATTTTTGTAATTTTTGTAATTTTTGTAATTTTTTTCAAATAAATTTTAATTTAGTTGACAATTGAAAATTAGGCTTGAATCAGTAGTTTTGCTTGAATCCAGGAAGAAATTTATTTCATTTTCTTGAAACAAAACTCAACCAGACATTTCCACTCCGTAAAGTTGGCAGCAAATATAGAATCTAGGTGGTCTTGTTTATTAAATTGAAGGAAACCCAAATAAGCAAAAACGTTTCCTACTACACGAAAGAAGCCTTTTCCAGCCCAAGTCGAAAGCGTCGTGGTGCGTTATTTTCCACAACACCGAGAAGCCCTACATTTACACTAGAGAAAAGTCAACCAGCACTGACTGATGGTTGGGAAAATATGGAAAAACTTTCGTCCTCGCAGAAAGGTAGCTTCGGCGTTGGAATTAAATTTTAAATTATTTATAGGAAAACACGATATCAGCCAGCAAGCAAGCAGGCGAAACTGCAACAGCTTCTTTGGCTTCTTTTCATCCCCCACAGAGGGGAAAAACTTTGCGGGTTTCCTTTCGGGATTTTTGAGGGGGAGAATAGTTGAGTGATTCGTGCTCCCCTTAAGTTGATAAGATGGTGAACTTTAAAATAAAATATGAGTATGCCAAGTGTGTGATTCATACAAATAGAGTTCAAAAAGAAAAAAATCAACAAATAAGTTAAAAATTTAAAAATAATAAAACAAAATAAAAGTTTTCTGACTCATCCCCCCGAGTTCCCCCCCTCAGATCACCAGATGTCCGAAAAGCAAAAGAAAAAGTGGACAGCAGAATCGGTTGTGGAAAGGATAAAACTCGAGAAAATTGCTTTTCGAACGGTTGCGAACCCGAAAAATAAAAAGGGGAGCAACTTCCAATTCAAATGTTTCCTTCCGGTTTCGACCACCGGTTCCGTCGTCCCCTAGCGGCGGTGATGAAGTTGGGATTACCTACAACAGTTGAAATTGGATGGTGGAAATTAAATCTGAATAATGCTAAAATGAATGATTGGGTGATGACCAACCTTTAATGTGACCTGCATTTAAAATTCGAATTAAATGAACCGAAAAAAAAACAAATTTTATTTATTTTTGGTCCTACTGGAAACAAAATTCCACCACGGATTAAAACAGCAGTTCGAAACTTTCGCCTGCCTAATCACAACTGAACCGGTTCTGGGAAAAGACCCTCCTCTCAGAAGAGGAACACCTTTCTCCAGTTGATTAGTTGCCTCAGCATGAAGGGAAAATTTGCATTTACAAAAAATATAAGCTCAAATTCAATTGGGATTTGTGGATGAAAATTGCTGGCAAATTAAAAACTTTATGTTTTCTGTTATTTTAATAACGGAACAGAAAATTTATATTTACAATTATATTCTCTAATTTTTATTTAACATTAATGTTGAAATAGTTGTGTTTTTGGACTGTATCTGAAGACTTTAGCATCACTTCAAAATTTATAATATATAAAACATTAAACTAAATTACTCAGCTAAAACAGTGAAAATAATAATAAATTGTGAGTTGTAAAAACATGTAAGTTTACACGTTTTAGATGTACAGAGTTACATACTATTTATTGTGTGAAAATTCCCCGCTGTAATATTAACATGAATTTTTACCGTGTATACAAAGGTTAGAAAATCACACCGTTAAGTAAAAAGTAAGGGTAGATTAATTTATTATTACATTTTTCTTTGTTTTTTTTTTAACCCGAAAGTGACTGTAACTTAAACACTAAGATTTTATCGAAAAAAATAGTTCGATTGAGAAAAAAAACTCATGTAATAATACAGCTATGATTTTGATAATATTTTTAATAATCTTAATACATCTTTAAAAAATATATTTGAGGAAGTAACAAAAAAGATCACAAGATTTCAAGAAAGTTTCTTATTTTATATTCACAGTAAAAAATATGTAGATTTGGAAGGTGTAATTTTGGAAGGTTGGATATTACCCCTTTTATGTAGTAATTTTACCTCAATTTAGACTGAAAAAGTGACATTACACCAGAAAAGTAGTAAAATTACACATTTTCAGAGGTAAAATGAAACATTTTTACTGACATAAAAGATGTATCCATTCCCATGATATTACCATGATTTTTATTTTATTTTTGGGATCCAACATGTTTGAATTTGTTGGCTGAAAAAAAGGGTTTTTTGTGAAAGATTTTGTGTAAAAAAATGTGTAAATTTACATCAGAACTGGTGAAATTTTCATCAGTTTCTGCAGGTTAAATTACAAAAAAAAATTAATATTCAACAATCAAATTTCAATCTTCCAAAATTAAACCTTTTTAGCTATGAAGCATTTGAAAGAGGGGTGTGTTTTTTGGTGATAACCCTAACCACAAACCTATTCTTGCTGTATATCAACAACTAGCGGTCCAATTTTTGAAGTTTCTTTGACAAATTCGTGAATATTTTAACATAAAAACCAACTAATTGTGGATTTAGCGTTAAAAAGAGTGCATTTCGAAAAACTTCTGGAAAATACTTTTTAGGCTCAAAATTTAATTTTAAATCTTTAAATGAGAATAAACAGTCATGTTCCTGGTAATGATGTTTTTTTTTTAAATCCTGGTTTCTTAAAGACAATTTTGAGCTATGTTGTTGTCGCAGTGTTTTTGCGCAAATAAATATGTTGTGCTCAAAGGTGAATAAATTAGATAAATTAAATAAATAGCTTACCAATTTGTGCTTACTTTACCGAAGACAAAAAATGGATCAGAAATTATGTTTTCAAGTTCAAGAGGAAACTAATTGATTATTTAGGCCCAGAGAGTTCTACTGTATACTTTTTGGCTACAAATTTGGTAAAGTAAATAAAATATGTAAATTTAAAATATTTTAAATTGAATCCAACAGTATAAGTATTAGGTTTAATAATATTACCTAAATTAAGATTTAACAAGTCAGATTGCACAGAAAGATAGCTAATTTTACATCTCGTAGATGTAATACCAGCATGATTTTTTTAAATGTGTATGTTTATTCTAAAAATCATATTTCTCTAGAATTAATTTAAAAAAATGAATAGCCAACAAAATAGTTATTCCATCATTTATAACAAATAAAAATATAAAAAAAACTTAACCTTTTCGTATAGGACGATCAAATCAAGTCCGATAAGATCTACTTTGTAGAATATTGCATCAATATTACCTGAATTGTCCGAACCATCTCATCTTCTCCCGTTAGTTTGTCAGTTCAATAAGTCTGTAATATTCAGTTATTTATTTCTCAAAGTGCCGAAAGCTGTCGCCACTCACGTGGCAAGGATGGCAGGGGTTGCCCTCGTTTGCATCCGATATATAGAGGTATACGACGATGCCAAAGTCGACCACAGCTTGCTTGTTGCAAAACCGGAACAAGCCGTTTTTCTCCGTGACTCGGCAAGTTGGACAAGTTGCGGAGTTTTCCTTCTTATTTTTCCACATCTTTGTATTCATGATTCCTACTTTTCGTCTATTGTACCCAAGCTAGGTCACAAACAGAGCAACTTCTAACAAGTTGACAGATTGCTGTTATGAACTTGAATTGAGAGATACTCTTCTTCGCTGGCAGGTTTTTTTTTATACTTTCCAAATATATGCAAAATCTGTTTCCGACCTTGCCACTCCCGAAGCGCTGCTCTGTTTCGAGAGGGGAAAACTTTTGCCACCGAAAGCTGTGTGTGTTTGTGCGCTCTGATAAAGTTAGGGCAAATTTGAAGCGTTGCAAACTTGTACCTTGAACCTTGAAGCTCGCTTGTTTTTTTTTCGGGGTAATGGAGATGCTTGGCACTTCTTTTACATGGCTCTTTGGCCTAATCATGTAGTGTGCACAGTAAAATTGATGTAAATTTGAAGGTTTAAAATGTTGTAGTGTAATATTACCTACAACATTTTTTTTTTATTATATCTGGGAAGGAGTACATCTATGATGTCAGAAAAATGTGTAATTTTACAGATGAACATGTGTAATTTTACCACTTTTCTGGTGTAATGTCACTTTTTCAGTCAAAACTGAGGCAAAATTACATCATAAAAGAGGTAATATTCAACCTTCCAAATTTACACAATGTTTCACTGTGTACATAAAGGATATTTTTTTAAAAAAAATTTTAACTGTGTAAAGCTTCTCAAATTCGGAAAAGCTTCGCCGCAGGGAGGAACTTGTTTAGCTTTGTGCGTCGTTTTGAACGAATTGAACATCTGTAAGTGTGTGTTTGTATGGTGCTGTCTGTAAGTATCACGACCCCGACCAGGACCTTTGCTCCAGGAGGGATTTGCAAAGGTTAAAATGCGGTGGCAAAGTTTGTGTTTGTTTTGTCGGGAAAGCGGTTTGTAAGTGTGTGTACCGACCGGATTACAAACGATGGGTTTTGGGGGGTTTTGGAAGATTTTCATGTCACATTAGAGAGGTCGGTCGGAATCGTCCAACCTTTATCCGTCGTGGTAGGAGGTCTATTTGCGAGCGGATGCCAAATATTAATCCTAATCTGATTGGTATTTGATCAATGGCTTTCGAGAAGCCGTCTGGAGTTTAATAGACAAAATTTATTGGAAATATGACTAAGTTCACTTGAATAACGACTAAGAAAAACTCCACTAAATTTGGCAATCCGCAATTGACTTTATCATTTTACTCACAGCAAAAAATCCGATGGTAAAATCGCATGCAAAAGCATGCATCTGCTTTTAAAAAGCCATTTGATATTACACACTAAATGTACAATTTTTGCAAACACAAAAAAAATGCAATCGACGGGATTCAAATCCAGCACGCACAAGAAGGACTGATGCCTTAGCCCGGTCGGTCATCATACCGACGCAGAATGGAAAGGATAAACGCATACATGAGCTTGACATTTCGGTCAAGGAGGTTTCCCATACTGAAGGGCTACATATTTCTGGGTGTAAAATTACATAAAAATTCATAAAATAATGCAATATTTATTTTACACGCAGCTGGTTTACTACTTTTTTTTACTGTGTATCATCAGAACATCATAATTACACAGTATTTTTTTTTTTAAATTTGTAAGGCATCAATTTTAATGTTTATTATCACCTCTTTCGTGATGTTAAATTACGTTAAGTTACGACTGGAAAAGTTACATTACACTGGAAAAGACGTAAATTTACACTAACTTAGAGGTAAAATTACACATTTTTTCAGACTTAAACAAAGTACTCCTTTGTAACTAGAATGAAAACTGAACTCCTCAACTCTTCTAACCCCAATCCATCAGAACATCCATCAACAACTTTTTTCTCCATCTCGGGTAACTTCCGGTCCACACAACCCAACCTTGTACTTTGTAACTTTCTTCTTGCCATCAGGTCAATGTCGAAACGATTTATAGCGCTTATATTTCACCACCTTGTCAGACCTGGGTTCTGCATTAGCTAAAACTCTTTGGTTGTTTTTAGGTTGAATGTTGCGTGGGTCTCGTGGCGCAGGGGTAGCGGCTTCGGCTGCCGATCCCGATGATGCTATGAGACGCGGGTTCGATTCCCGCCTTATCCACTGAGCTTCTATCGGATGGTGAAGTAAAACGTCGGTCCCGGTTTCTCCTGTCTCGTCAGAGGCGCTGGAGCAGAAATCCCACGTTAGAGGAAGGCCATGCCCCGGGGGGCGTAGTGCCAATAGTTTCGTTTTTCGTTGCGTTTTTAAATCGCCTTGAATTTTTTTTCAAACAGCTATTAATTTTTATTTTAAAAAAAAATTACATCAAACATTAATTTTTTGAAGAATTTTGGAACAACCCCACCGCCAAACCTTCACAGCCTCCAGTGGCGTTATTCGGGGCAAAAATTAATGAGCAAATTTGGACAGTTTTTCCGGCGCTGCTCATTCTCGTGCCGCCAGGATCGCTGCTGTTATTTGTCTTCATTTGTAACGCGGACGACAGGGCTCGCTTCACCGGCCCTGTCTGCTCATATTCCCCATCAATCCATCCCGGGAACCCGGCGAGCAGGGATTCATCGACCGGACGATTGTTCATAAATCACTCACCCGAGGTGTGCGGCACGGAGAGGCACAGCGAGAATTTTAAATATTTTTTTATTTTATCAATCATCAGATAACATTTTTTTCGGCGATAAAAATCAACGAGAAAAATTCAACGAAAATTTCTCGCGTTACACAACTTTCCAACAAGCTTCGCGGGAAATGTTTCGCCTTTGACAGCCCATCACAAGGGCATGGCCGTCGTGGCCGAAGTAGATGTAGCTGGGTATGCTAAACCATATGGCCCCCCTGTTCTCCTCGCGGCGATCTTCCTCCGACTGTGGTGAGGAGAATCCGCGGAAAATCTGGAGAGTAATTGACGTCACTCAACTGACACCTCCGCGACGGATTATTTTCCAACTCTCGACTGTTTCGACTGAGTTTATTCAGGGTTTCTTTGGAAAAAAAGAAATATAAGAATTTGCGCAAAAACTTTTGTTTTGATTTTAAATCCAGATTACACCTCAAGTTGTTTTTTTGTTCTTGTCCATATTAAAGATTCTAGTACTTTAAAGAATCTCCGGTCTGTATCACCCTACTGGCCAGACCTACTGCGTTGCATTAACCGCAGAGAGGATTCTGTGAACGGATCACATGTCACAGAATCTACAGAGGAGGAAGGATGCGTGGACATACCGTACCAAACGTGGTCCTATAAAGAAGACTTTTTCGAAAACAAATCTCATTTTTCTAACAAAAAGTGCTCTGTTAGTATTCTGGACCAACTTCACAGAATTTTGCTGGGGATGGAGGATACGTGAACATACCGTACCAAACGCACCCAAAACTGTTTTTTATCGTGTTCCTGCTTAAACATGTTTTTTTTCGAAATAAATCTCAATTTACTACTTAATAGTGCTGTGTTAGTTTTCTGGGCCAACTTCACAGAAACTTCAAGGGAGGAAGGATGCGTGGACATACCGTACCAAACGAGGCCCAATAAAGAATTTTTTTTCGAAAACTAATCTCAATTTTCTGACAAAAAGTGCTGTGTTAGTATTCTGGACCAACTTCCCAAATAATACAAGGAAGGGAGGATACGTGGACATACCGTACCAAACGCACCCAAAACTGTTTTGTTTTTATCGTGGTCCTGCATAAAAGAGTTTTTTTGGAAGCAGATCTCAATTTTATAATAAATAGTGGTATGTTAGCCTTCTGGATCTACTTCACAGAATCTTCTGGGGAGGAAGGATACGTGGACATACCGTACCAAACGAGGTCCAATAAAGAAGAGCAATTTTCTACGAAAATTTTAATTTCTGTATTTTTTAATCCGGCTGAAACTTTTTGGTTCCTTCGGTATGCCCAAAGAAGCCATTTGGCATCATTAGTTTGTCCATATAATTTTCCATACAAATTTGGCAGCTGTCCATACAAAAATGATATATGTAAATTCAAAAATCGTATCTTTTGAAGGAATTGTTTGATCGATTTGGTGTCTTCGGCAAAATTGTAGGTATGGATAAGGACTACACTGAAAAAAAATAAACGCGGTTAAAAAAATTGATGATTTTTAATTTCACTTTCCGTCGCTTAAACTTGATTTGCAAAAAACACTATTTTTAACTTTTTTTTATTTTCTGATATGATTTAGGGGACATCAAATGCCAACTTTTCAGAAATTTCCAGTGCGGGCAAAAAATCTTTGATCGAGTTATAAATTTTTGAATCAATACTGATTTTTTCAAAAAAATTCAATTTGCAAAAAAATTTCAACTTCATTTTTCGATGTCAAATCAAATTTGCAATCAATAAGTACTTTAGTGAAATTTTGATAAAGTGCACCGTTTTCAAGTTGCAAGTTTTAGGTAACTTTTTTTTTGAAAATAGTCCCAGTTATTCATTTTTAAAACTGAAAGCCCATGTTTGTCCACTTTTTAAAAAAAAATCTCTATATTTTGCTTTTTTGAACTTTGTTGATACGACCTTTAGTTTCTGAGATATTGCCATGGAAAGATTTAAAAACAGGAAAATTTTTGTTTTCCAAGTCTCACCCAAACAACCCACCATTTTCTAATGTCGATATCTCAGCAACTAATGGTCCGATTTTCAATGTTAAAATATTCGTGAAATTTTCCGATCCGATTTTCGAAAAAAACATTTTCAAAAAAAAAATCAAAATTTAAATTTCAAAAGGGCCAAACATTCAATACGCCCTTTGAAATTTTATTCTTGATTTGATTTTATTTTTAAATATTGTGTTCACCAACTTCACAGAATTTTGCATGGGCGGGAGGATGCGTGGACATACCGTACCAAACGCACTCAAGACTTGTTTTTTTTATTCGTGTTCCTACTATAGAAGTTTTTCTTTCTTAAAAAAATCTAAATTTCTAACAAAAATTTGTTGCACAGAGTCCTAAGGGGAGGCAGGATTTATCTATATATATAAAAAATGTCGACGGTTTTGTTCGAACGCGAATCAGTTCAATACGGAGCGTCGGATCGAGGTGCTTTTTGTTGCGTTGGGTTCATATAAGCCCAAGGAAGGTTCTTACGCTAACTAATTGACACTTTGGCCACTCTGGAACCGATTCCGGAGCATCGGCAAATTGTATGGAGAATGTTACGTAAAATCAAATTTTGATCACAGGAGGCTGAATAAGCAAAAAAGCAAAAAACGTCAACAAACGAAAAAATGACAAGACGAAGTTTGTCGGGTAAGGCTTGTTTATTGTAAAAATATTACGAACTTAAGAGAAAAAAAAAGGGCTAACCGGTTAGTAAAGAATGGATTAAATTTAGGACCAAATCTTGATAGTCATACTTAATTGAGAATTGAGCGCCAAATTGAAAAAAAAAATGTTCAAAGCATACTTTGAAGTGATGATGTAATTCCAACAAAAAAAATCAACTACTTGGATCAAAACTGGGTACTAGACCCAAAATAGGGTCATTTTCCCAACCAAAGCCAGTTTGGACAAGCAGCGGGCTTGAAGACTCGTGTCCAAACATGTTCCATCAACGAATACAAACGGGACAGGGCAATTGGAAAAAGACAAATTTCTACCGGGTAGAATGGTGTTGTGTACTCGTACTCGAGCCTGACAGGTCATCGATACACGAGTCGAACACAGTGAGGACGTCAAAAATTGTTTTTACAAAAAGTTCCTGAAGTGTGTAATAAATACAATTATTTAATTCAAAAACAGTAAAGTCTTTGTTATGATCAGATTTTCATAGACAATAAATCCCGACCATGTTTTTGTTTTGAAACCCCATATTTTCCATCATAACACACACACCTCTAATGTTCCAGGAGTAGAGAAAACAACACAAATCGTTTCAGCGAGCCAACCTTCCGTGTTGAACGTGTTTGCTCTATTTGAATAATTTTGCACCCAGGACTCTATTTCGAAAGGTTCATCCTTGCCGGGAGGGGGGCTGGTAACGCTACATGACGGGTTTGTTCCGATAATAACATTAAATTGCGTGCACATCTGTGTTTGCATTCACTGCATTCTGCCCACACTGTGCACAGTGAGAAAAAATGATATCAATATTAAAAATTAGGAAGGTTTCCGTAAATAAAATACGAACGAGAAGGCAAAGAGACAAAGCACGCGGCAAGACAGTGAGCAAATGAGCAACTCTCTTTCTCCGAAGCAAGAGAAAAACGGAGCAATCGAGAGAAATCCGGAGGGAAGAGAGTTGCTCTCTTGCTCACTGTCTTGTCCGACTCTAAACACTCTTGTGGCGCATTAGTAAAGTGTAATTTTTTGATGTTTTTTTTTTACTGTGCAAACTACACCCACGTAAATAGATGTTATAGAAGGAGGGGTCGGTGGTGGTGCTTGGGTAACGGTGCGTATTGTTGACAGACAGCAGACTGCGTTGGACAACGTCAAGCGCATCAGCAGTCACGCCCTGGAGCTGGGACAGCACGTCGCGTTTGATGGAAAGGTGCTGCAGTGAAAAGTCCAACAACGAACAAAAGGCCACCGGGGAGGGGAGGGACATGCTACTTTTCCGCAGCAAAACTGCGTGCCGATGCCGATTTGCATGGGGAAGGCAATTTAAAATATTAACGAGTTTATGCGAAAGCTCGGATTAGTTGCGACCATTTAAAAAATCCAGACAAACTAATGGTAGATTCTAACGAACCTCAAACATTTCCACCAAACAAAACTAAAAAGAACTACTTACTTTTTCTCCCTTTTCAATCAACACCAAGAGACAAAGACTCAAAACAGCGGCGACAGGATTCACACGCGAGATGATCCCAGCCACAGTACAGTTCAGAGCTGAGCGACTAATTTCGCTAATTGAAGCTCGCTGACTTCTTCTGGCGACGTTTGAAGGGGATTTCACCCGGGGAGTCACACTGAGACGTGTAGAGGAACAGACTCCATTATCTAAATGGGTACCAACACAGAATGTCCTGGTGAGAGGGATGCATCGGAATCTGAGTGTGTGTTGTGTGATGAGGAATGTCCTCATTTTAAGGTTTTTTTTCTTCTTGAGTGGCATTCAGACAACTCAGCCGAGGAATTTACGAAGAAATGCTTCCTAGCACCTTGAGCAATTCATCAAGAAGTGATAATCATTTAAAGAATTTCAAGACCTTCCAATTTTCCCGAGACAAGTTGCGTAAACTTGGTAGAAACCTACTAAAAACGCATAATAAGATTCTCCGAACAACCTCGAAATTAATCTTCCAGGAAGGACCGTCATTCGATACTGTTGTGACATCGGATAGCCGGTTGACTGTTCGGGGAAAAATCAATCAATACACAATGTCTTTTGATCTCAGCGAAAAAAAAAGAAGTGAAATTGAGGACATGCGGCGTGATTTTTTCCGCCAACATCAATCGGAACAATTCTGGAGCGAACCAGTCACACATGACGGCAATAAAACAGAAAGGAGCTATCGCAACGTAAAAATCTAAATGGATTCCATCAGTGAACGGGTAACTCCATAAATTTAAGGTTAGCCAATAGAATAGGAGTTTTTTTGCTTTTGTTTGTGAGAAAAATGCAACAATTTTTTTCTATTAATTCATGCACGAAACAATAATTTTTCTTCAAAAAATTGTTTTAAGAGTTAAAAAACAAAACAAAAGCTCTTTTGTCAAAACTTCAAGTTTAAGCTTTATTTTTATTTTGCTTTGTTTTTAAAAATAGTAAATTTTTATCGTTAACTTTTTGTGGTCACGTCTGAAAAAAAAAATCGCATGGAGGTCAGAATATTATCTAATATTTTCCATACGAAAAGTTTTTGATTCTTTCAAAGTCTTGGAAATAATGAAAATATAGGTATTAAATTGTGACACCCATTTTCAAGTCCAAGGTGTCTTGGAATCTACTTTTAATAAAAAAAAAAATGAAGCCACGCCAAACATCTTATATGTTGGCCTTTTAAAATTTATGTTGAGGTTATTTATGTCTTATTTTTTTAACAAAATGTTCATAAAATGGTCTTATTTTTATATGTTTAAGCAAATTATCGCACAGATTCTATCTTTTATATATATTGTTTATTTATATAGAGGCAAATTTAAGTTGAATCACGAATATTCAACATACATTTTGAAACTTAATAAAATAGTTCAAAAAATTACAGCAAAAAAAAAATTAAAAGAAAACATTTTTTAAATAAGCAAATAAACTTCACAGCAAAAAATCCGATGGTAAAGCAAAAGCATGCACATCACCTTCATTAAAAAAGACACTTAATATTACACACTGCATGTAGAATTTTTGTAAACACAAAAAAAAAGTTGCAACCGACGGCACTCAAACCCAGCACCTACAGTAAGGACTGGCGCCTCAGCCCGCTCGGCCATCAGACCGATGAAAAATGGAAAGGATAAACGTATATGTGAGCTTGACATTTCGGTCAAGTAGGTTTCCCATACTGATGGACTACATATTTCAGGGTGTAATACTACACAGAATTTCATAAAATAATGCAAAATTTATTTTACACCCAAGCCTTTTACACGCAGCTGGATAACTACTTTATTTGCTGTGTAGATAAACTCAAAACAAAAGGTAAATCTTAGGAGGTAACAATTGACAAAATCAATTTTTGAATTAAAATAGAATATTTATTCACACAGTAATTAAAAATGTAAATTTAAAATTAGATGGTGTAAAATTCACATATTTAATCACTCAATTTTGCCTGGATATATGTACAAAAAAGGGAATTTACACACAAAAAGAGGTAGTACTCTTACTTAAGTCCTTGTAGATAAAAGGAAAACAGCTATAAAGTCATGATTTTTTGAGTGCAGTTTTGCCTAGTTCTACACACAAAAAATACTCAGATACCAAAAAAATACAGAACAAATTATGTAAATTTAAGTCGCATGAATGGAACATTAAATCGAGTCATAAAAGTTACATGAATTTGGTTTCAATATTATATAAACTACATTTACATGTAATTCATCTACTCAATCACTTAAAAATTACAGTAATTTCTGTGTAAAATGGCTTCTGTAGATAAAAGGATTAATTAATTAATTAATTCATAATTTATTCAAATCATACAGATTATAAATATTATTTATAAAAAATCAAGAACAATTTTTTACAATTGGAAAGCAACGAGTAGAGTTACTCAACGTAATCAACGTAAGAATCACACATTAAATTGAAGTTTTATGTAAAATTAAAAGTTTTGTTACATCCAAAAGTGTTACATCACTTTGATTTAATATTCAGATTTTTTTTCTTTCTATGTAAATATGGTTAAGAATCGCAATAAGAGAGCAATAATTATTCTTATCTATGAAACTTCGCCTCTAGACGGGCTTTGATCTTAAAATTTGTCAAAAATCATTTTCAACCAATTTTTGACCTCTTTGTTTTATGTGACTTTGCCAATGTTTTTAAAAATGTCATTTTTTTAGGGGTCAACTTTGGCTGTGTTTTTTACTAACATTTCCTATATTTTAAGTAAAAAGAAGCATGCAGTAATTTTTCTAGTGTCCCAGACTATGCCTCTACGCATTTTTTTTACAACTTAAATGATAATGGTGCCATTTTATAGCAGAAAATGTTAAAAACAGGCAAAAAATTGAAAAAGTGACTGTAAAAACATGAAAAAGTTAGAAAGGCAAAATGTTATGATAGGAGGGGGTAGAATAGGCCAAATACTACCAAAAACAAACATAAACAAAACAAGATAAATGCAAATTAAAATACTAAAAATGAAACAAGAAAAACATAAAACAAGAGAAGTAAAGTTTTTCGTTGAACAAAAGTTGCTCAAAATGACCTCCTGAACAAGGGAAAAACAGAAAATTTCGAAAAAAAATTTGGGCAGTAGAGGGTTAACATCACTTTGATATAATATTCAGATTTTTTTCTTTCGCTGTAAATATGGTTGAGAATCGCAATAAGAGAGCAATAATTATTCTTATCTATGAAACCTCGCCTCTAGACGGACAATGATAGCAAATGTTATAAAACGAGTAATGCTATCTCTTTACTTGTAATTTTTTTTTTACATCAATTTAATGTAATTAGAAGTCAGTAATACACTACTATGTAATTTAATACCCAACTTTAAATTCACAAATCAATTTTAAAAATCTTTATCCTCTTCCATTTTTGTTTTTGTTCTACACAGAAAAAAGGGTAAATTTACTCGACACGGAAAGGATTAAACACATGTAAAATCGGTTGATGTAAACCTAAGAATTACTTTCGGTAACCCCTTAACTACAAGCAACAATTGTTCCAATATGGATTATGATGTAACACACAGCTGAAAGGAACTCCAAAACTCTGTTTTGTACCTTAAAAGAACTTATTGTATCTGATTATTCACCAATAAAACCGAATTTGAATTTGAAAATTAAACCTAAGAATTTATGATTTTCTTTTGACTTTTTTTTTTGTTGCATGCAATTTTACCATCGGATTTTTTGAAGAGTCAATATTTGGCAACACTGACCTGCGATATCGATACTTATGTTAAATTCATATTACTTTCCAGGGCTGAACATTTTTTTTTTTTTTTTGAAAATGACCTCCAATTCCAATCAGTGAGGAAGTCTTTCAAAACCACCAGGTGAACAAAGCATCGCTTCTATAGATTTGAAAACTCGCAGTGCAGTGGTCATTTGAAGGTCGCGCGCAATCTTCATTTCCCCCATTTCAGCATTTATGACCACATTTCCTGGCCTCTGATTGCACGAAATCCTGCCGGATCGTTTTTGAACTGAAAGGGCAGCAATGCTCATTTCGGTCGTCGTCTGGGACTCCGCGCATTCGTGCCATATTTAGGTTTGTGGGTTAACGAAGGTGGCCAATGTGTCACCATCGCTTCTAGGAGGGAAGAAATGGCCTCCTGGCACGAATGTCGTGATCGACAACATCGAGAAATAAAGGATTTGGATTCACGAAAGAGTAATCGTTTTGCTCTGTGACTCCATTTGTCAAGTGGCTTGGTGGATTGGTGGATTGATTGTTTACTGTTGTCTAACGCCTCGCAAGTGATACTTAAGGGGCGTCCCACTTGAGCGTTCAATGACATGCCTTTGGATCGGGGAATCCCAATTTTAAAAGACAGAAAGTTATCAACAAGAAAAAGACTGCCGGATTAGTCAAATTAAGTCACAAAAACAAAACAACCCCATCCCTTTTGGCTGTAAATCCGATTTGGTGAAACCTCTTAACCAACCAAGCCAAACACCTTGAACTCCTTCCCCGTGTTACACTTGTCCCAAAAAGTTGCGCCACCCAAAGTGGGCAAAGTCGGAAAAAACCTTCACCCCAATTTACGAAAATAAACATTCAAATTCCGAACTTCGAAAAACCCAGCCCAAGTCCTAAAAGGACTCCACAACCAGGCAAAGGGGTACGAGGATTGGTCGTTCATGGTCAAGTGGCGTGTGCTCCAGTTGCATAAATTGGAATATTTTGCCACCTCTTCAACCGCCACGTTTTTTTTTGTTCTTTCCTTTTTTTTCCGTCCACCTCAGCTCCACTAGAAAGCGTCAGAAATAAGGGTTCTCTTCCTGGAAAGTACGACGACGACGACGACGACCTGTTGCCGTGTGGCACCTTGCTCTGGCACTTCCAGAATAACCCAGGCTCGCGCTAGTTGTGCAATACGAGCGAGTTTATGTATACAGCAAAGGGGAAAGTAAAATCAATAACTTACAACCTGGCGACAAAATGGATTTTCGCTCGGGCTACTTCTGGGACTCAATTATGGTGACCGATAGGCGGCAGTTCTTCGAAAAATGAGCTTCCTGATTTAAAGAACAGTTATTGAAGTGGCTTGAGTCACAAGGTCACAAATAATAACTTTATTAAATCTTTACCATAGCATCGAAGCTTGGAAGGCACTTCGACGGATGAGTGGAATTAAAAAGTGGTTCAATCAGTGCTCTCCACAGCATCGCAGTTTGGAAGACTCGTCTTAACCAGAAATATCAAAAGTTTATTAAGTTCTTATCATAGCATCATAGCTCGGAAGGCACTTCGACGGATACATGAAAGAACACGTTGTGCAAACATTCAAAGCCCAAATCGTACTCATCACTAACCCTACAACCTTTCCATGTCTTATTCATTCCGGAAGCAGCCTCCTTCAGTACTAGAGTCTCCTGAAAAGAGTATACCTTCTCGAAGAAAAGAAGACCCTCCCCCCCCTTCTTGTGAAGTTCCGTACGTGCATCGTCCAAAGGTGCGGAAAGTTTTCCACAGGATTTATATTTATCGACGTTTTCGACGACGCTGTAAAACGGCAGCAGGACACGCTCAATGGGAATCACTTACTCTTATCCCCCCTGGTTTGTCATTCTTCAACATAAAGGGGGGTGGGGGAGGGGGGACATCCTCAACATAAAACGGATTTGACACTGCTGCCGAGGACCGACTCCTCACACCTTCTTCGATTGGCTTCAGGGTGTTGAGGAGGTGACAATTTGTTAGAAGGACCTTTTTCAAAAATACTATAATACTTGAATTGCGCCCTTTTCAAAAGTGTGCCCAGCAATTTCTTCCGGATTTCAAACACCAGTTGATTTGCAGCGAGTTGGGGCTATGGCTAGGGCGAATAATTTGATCAGACTTTTGTGCCGGCACAAAACAAAATACGGAAAAAGGCTGTTATTTCATTTGTCCGGGCCAGACGACATTTCATCACAAACGGGCAGCAGTTTGCAGCAGAAGAGAGCCCCGTTGTATGCAAAATAATCGATAAATGTACAGTGCAACTCTGGGGAAAACTGGCCGTTCTCTTATCGACTTGGGGACAAAGTTTGATGGGGAGGGGAAACATTTTCCTTATCGTCTTATGGAAAAGTTTCGCCTCAATTGTCCGAGCACGATTTTTTATGAAAATTATGTCATAATGAAGGTGCTGCAAAGATAAGAAGTTTATTTTCTTGACCATCAAAAAACCATCGAGTCAACTTTTTGCTACACAGTATAAAAACAATTATATTGCCAACTTTGTATGCAATTTTACCTCAATTTATGTGAATAAAAAAATACACATGAACAGATGTAAATCTACACATTTTTAATGGAAACGCTTCCAATTAATCTGACAAAAAAATCTGTCAGTGCTTCACCAGGTAAATTTTCCATGATTAGTTTTTTCCTGTGTACTATGTTTTCTACGAATTTCCAAAGAGTGCAGAGTGTTAAAAATCACCGGAATCTTACCCAGAAAAAAATGTAAATTAACCTGACACGGAAATGATGAATCACATGCACACTCGGTTGACGTAAACTGCAGTTTCGTTGTAATCCCCTGAATCATACGTTAAATCATATTTACACTTTTTTTCCTTCTAGATTTATACAACTTTTTACTGTGCAACGTGCAGTAAAATAAATCGTGGTAATATTACATCTACAATTGTGTAATTCTACCTCTGAAATTTTTGGGAATCACAAGACACTTTTATTCACATCATATAAAAAACACAGTAAAAAATTTGAAAATTTGGAAGGTGTACGTACACTTTTTTAGGACTCTGGGCCAAATATGAGCAAAATCGGTCAACATTTACCCATTGATACTCGTGGGTGAAGTTTGTATGGGAAAAATCGAAAAAATGTATGAAAAACCCAATTTTCTTACGGGTTTGTCTGCAGGGTGCGCTACTTCCATCAAAACATTCTCAAAAGTGAGATTCTTATTGAAAATTTATTGCTCTACAACTTTGTAGAACATACCAAATTTGTAAAACTCAATCCTGAAAAGTTATTAGCGATTTAAAAATGTAATTTTTGTATGAAAAGCTTTTTTTTTCACCAACTTTAGGCCCGTTGGGTTAACCTCAACCAATTTCGCCCAAAATTTAAACAGATGCTTAAAATAACCCAAAAAATAGTTTTTCCGCTTGTGGAGCAGGGGGTCATTTTTTCTGGGCACCCTAACGTACACACAAAAAAATAATTGTGAATGTTACATCATTAATGATGTAACACTTTTGCACTTCTTTAATCATTTAAATTTAAATGCGATGTAATGTAAATTTGCAACAAATCATATGTAAAAATATAATTTTACGTGTGTACACTAAAAATATATTTTTTTAAATCTAGTATTTAAGTTTTAAATTAAAATATGTACTCAAAATTGTTCACAAAATACCGTATTTTTTTCTAAAGTTCTCAAATTTTCATAATTTGCAATATGGGTATCAAACGAAACAAAATTTTGTTTGCTTTTTCGCATTAAGTAGATTTTTTTTTTGTAAAATACGAAAATTATCTCAAAATACCGTATTTTTTGAAAATACATTTTTTTCCAAATTTACAATATGGGTAGCAAACGAAGCGATTTTTTTTCACTTCATTAGAGTTTTTTTTGGTTAAATGCTAAAATTTTTACAAAATACCGTATTTTTTCGAAAATATTCATTTTTTTTTTTGCAATATAAGTATCAAACGACGCAAAATTTTGTATGAAGCATACACAATTTGAATGTTTGCATGAAGCATGCAAAATTTCGCTACGTTTGAAACCCATATTGCATATTTTGAAAATTTGAGTATTTTTGACAAAAAATCCAGCATTTTGTGAAAATTTTAGAAATTTCCAAAAATAAAACTCTAATGAATTGAAAAAGCATACGAAATTTCAATTCGTTTGAAACCCATATTGCAAATTGTGAAAATTTGAGTATTTTAGCAAAGATAAGGTAATTTGTGAAAATTTTAGTGTTTTCCAAAAAAACTCAATTTTCAAAATTTAATTTCAATTCGTTTGATACCCATATTACAAATTGTGGAAATTTGAGTATTTTCGAAAAAAATAGTATTTCACAAAAATACTTTAAAAAAGTGAAAAAACATACAAAATTTTGCTTCATTTGATACCCATATTGCAAATTATGAAAATTTTAGTATTTTCGAATAAAAATACGGTATTTTGTGAACATATTGAATACATATAAGACTTGGAAACTTCTTTCAACATTTTCAAAAAATATAGTCTAAGTGAAAGCATTGAAAATATAACTTGATATGTTGAATCATTCGATTTTAGAAAGATTTTAAAAATGAATTATAGTCCATTATCAGCGATAAGATTAACGACGATAGAATTATCGAAATAACGACAACGATAATTTATCGTCCCGTCGATAACGATAACCATTATTGTTATCGTCCCGTCGATAATATTATCGATAATAATATTATAAATTAACAACCTTGTTAGTTATACATTTGGCAAATTTTTAAGAAATCTTAATTTACCTGTTTTTTTTTTGTAATTTTTACATTTGAAAATATTTACTTGAAGAATAGACTTAATTTTAGCAGTTTCGACGTTTCCAGAAACCTATTTTTAATTTCTATCTTCAAGCCAATTAGCACCACCTTGTTAAATATGGACTGTCCGATATTAAACTGGTGCTAAAATGTGTGTGTGCTAAATATAACATCCCTCTCCGCTCAATTGCCGCTTTCGATGTCAACAAGAAATTCAAAAAATGCAATGTCGACATTCCTGGCCAGACAAACGTAAATCGGTCCTCCTCTTGACATTGCATTTTCATTTCCTGGAATGCCACCGGAGTTGCCTCCCTTTTAAAGGTACAAACCCCATCTTCCACAACATTCCAGCAAATGGCCTGCGCCACAAGAAGAAGAACCCTCAATCAGTATACGACGTTAACCACAGAAAACACTTGCCTTGGTGACTAAAAATAAAAACACCCCTTTTCCTTCGGACACAAGAGGCCAAATTCCGAACCCAAACCCCAGCTCCCTTAATAAAGACATTTCAATATTTAATAACTCGATTTTTCCGGTCGCATCGTGGGCGGAAAATGGAATCCTTTGCCGGGATTGTTGGGTGGTGGGCAGGGTTGCCAGCTCATCATTATTATAATTTTCTTATTTGATACATTTAAACGACAACAAGTAAAATATCAGGAAAATTCTAGCACAATTTTAAAATTGTCAGTCTTTTTTTAATAAGAAAAAAACAAACTGGCAACTATAGAAGATAAATTCAAATTACCTGGCAACCCTGCCGATGGGAAGTGTTTTACCAAACAAAAACACCCCGTTCGCACCTACAGCACCCACACAATGACAAAATAATGCAGCAATCCCTCGCGCGGTGATTTTGAGCTTGTTTGTCTGCGTGTTCTTGTGTAAGTAGTAGTGTGACTTTCCCGTCACTTGCGTGGTGAAATATATTTATTTTCCGTTTTTCCACACTCTCACTTTGCTGCTTCTTCTTCCTTTCCATTTATTATTATTACCGTGTAGTGTGTTGTTGTTGTGGTTTCAGTGCAAGTGAGTGCGAATGATGTGTGCGTTGGTTGGTTGGTTGGTTGGTTGTGCGTGTTGTTAGAAATTGAATTTTCCGAAAATAGTTTTATCACTCAGGTTGTGGCAAATTTAGTTAAGAATAAATTCTCAGTGTAAGTAAAATAATCGAATTTCGTCATATTGGTGGTTCCTTTTGAAATTAATTTATTAATACTCTTGCATTGAAAGTGCAATATTTTCATTTCGACTTTTATTGTTAAGTAAAACATTCGCGACACGTTATGATCTTTTCTACGACAAATCTTTAAAAAAGACTAATCACTTCTCACATTTGAAAAAGTAGCTTTTTTTATAAAACTATCAAAAAAATAATGTCAAAAAATTATGAATATGTTTGATTAGAACTTTTAACAACACAAATCAGACCATTACTTTTTTTCTAACGACTGTAATAAATACGACGAGTGCTGAAAAAATCAAGTTTTGCAACTAGTCAAACACAACATTTTCCGCTCCAGAACACACTCTTTAACTTGGTTTTTTTTTCGGTGAAACGCTAAAACTGTAGTGAAAAGTGTTACTTTTTTTAAACAAGTGTTGAAAAGTTGAAGTTTTTATCACTTAAATGGATGCTTGAAAGCACTTTTTCAGTCATGTTATTTTTGACGATGAAATTAAATTCACAGGAAAACTTATTATCTCTTCGAAACACAATTTTTTTACCCTAACTAAGGTATTTTTTTTAATACTCAAATTTTCATCATTAATATGGGTTCGATTTGGAATTTTGCCTGTTATAGAGTTTTTGGAATAAAACGCAATTTTTTTTCGAAATTAAAATGGTATTTTGTAAAAAAAAAATAGTATTTAAAAAACCTGTAATAAAAAAGAAAAAGCATACCCAACTTCGCTTCGGGACCATCCATAAATCACGTGAACACTTTTTTGAAATCTCAATATAATGGTCCCACACCATTACAAAAATTCGAAAAAAATGCCTTTGTATTTTATTTTTATATTTGAGTGAAACTTTGGTCATGCATTACCTATGCCAAAAAGCCATTATAAAAAATTGAGTATTTTCGGAAAATATACGGCATTTTTTAAAAAAGTAGTATTTTGCAAAAACAAAAAACTCTAATAAAAGTGAAAAAGAATAACCAACATCGGTTCCTATCAACTCATATTGAACATTATGAAAATTTGTGTATTTTTGAAAAAAAATGATATTTTATGGAAATTTGAGTATTTAACAAAAAAACACAAATAAAAGTGAAAAAGCATACAATTTTTTTTGCTTCGTTTGATACTTATGCTGCACATTATGAAAATTTTAGTATTTTCGAAAAAACGGTATTTTGCGACAATATTAAGATTTTAGTATTTTCGAAAAAAACGGCATTTTGCGACAATATTAAGATTAAAAAAAAACTCTAATCAAAAGTCAAAAACATACCAAATTTTACTTCGTTTGACACCCATATTGCAAATTATAAAAATTTGAGTTTTTTCGAAAAAATACGGAATTTGGGGTTTTTCAGTATTTGTGGTTTGAATCTTACTAATTTATCAAAAAAAAAATAATTGAAAATATTGTTGGATTCAGCCAATTTAAGAAAGTTTTTAAACGTGATTTTAAAAGATTATCGCTAGGGCTAGTGATTTTTCACGGCAAAAAATCGTAATTTCGCGGCATGCCAATTACAAAACATTGGAATTTCTGGTACTCTAAAAACTGTTCAAAATAAATTTGAAAATGAGCTCTTTTAGCGTAATTATGAACAGAAAATTGTTTTAAAAGTTAGTAGCAGATTAGTAGCAGAATCTCCTGACACAAATTATTATTTTGAAAAAAAAATGTATTGGATTTATCTAGAATTTTTTTGGAGAGTTTCCGTCAGTTAAATTTATGATTCAGCAAATTTAATTTAATTTCATTGAGATAAGAAGTAGTAAAACAAGTGTTATAAAACTAACAATATATAAAACATTATTTGTTTTCCTAGGTTCAACAATAGAGGAATTCGAGTATTTGAATAAATTTTAGGCAAAACTCATAAAAGCAGTTGATAATTGCAGAAAATTGTAATACATTGCAAATGCTCAACACAATTTTTTTAATGTGTTTTCTTCCATTGTAGTGTTCTTTTACAATCTTTTTTGAATTTTGAGAAATAAATTTGCTGGAAATGTAGAATCAATTTCTGCGTTTCATACAATATTTTAATGAACAATATCTTTAAAAAATAGTTCTAAATCTGACAAGCAATATTTGTTTAGTTTGGAAACTACATCCGAAATGCTTGTTAAAAATCTTGTAAAGTATTTGAAATAAAATAAATAATGCTTAAATGTACTGAGAAGCGATTTATCAATGAAATATTTAAAATTTCATGGCATTTCACGGTGCTTACAAAATTTCACGGCAAGGGGCAAATTTCATGGATTACGCGGCTTCCGCGAAATCGCGAAAAATCGTTACACCGGGAACTGTTGGTTCGGGTTTAATGAATTTTCTAAAAAAAAAATCTTTTTTTTACAATCAACAATAACTTTTTGAAAGGGCTAAAAACACAATTATTTTAGACATTTTGATTTTTTGTACTGAAAATAAAACCAATAGTTTCCGAAAAATCGCGTGCTGCAAAAAATTAAGGCTGATTAGGTGGCACTGAGAAGGGCGTTTGAGGGTTGGCACAAATAGCAAGATAATACTCTCGAAGTTGATGTACCGTAAACCAGGGTGACTTTGATAGGATTTCAATTTGTTTTTGGAATATTTTCCAACAGGTAAGGTTTTTCTCAAGATTTTTTTTAAAACATGTACTGGGGTAGGCCACACAAAGTCCATGCACTATTTTGGAAAAAAAGTTTTTTCAATAGTGTTTAGAAAAATAGTTACGTTAAAAATTCTTAGTTTAAATTCCGGGGTGACTTTGATAGTCATATTTTTTCTTGTTAAAATCATATTTAAGATGTTCAAACTTTATTTGTACGTTAAATGTACCATCACTTAGGTTGCTGATACAGTTTTTAACAAAAAAAAATCAGTTTATAACACAAATACAAAATACATATAAATTTTAGTTAAAATAGTCGGAATTTTGCCTGAAATTTGTTAAACTAGTTTTGTTTATAAAATTATCGATTTATATTGCATTTTATATGAATTCAAAACACGAATCGCAAGTTTTCACATTTGACATGAAATTTTTTCAACTGAAATTGAGATTTTTTTTAAGCTGTGTTTCAAAAACACATATTATTTATTATTTACAAAGTTATTTAACCTTCTTCTAGTGGAAAATTGTCCAAAGAATCCGAAAATGCATTCCGTTTTCCGATTTAAAATCATGTTTATTGAGAAAATCATGACACTTTGAGAAGTTTAAAATAATGACTTTCATCAACATTTTCTTAACTATAGTTGACTAACTTTTTGAACTTTTCAAAATTTTATGAAAAGTTCTTTTTGAGGTACTTTGAACACTTCTCTACCACGGTCAGTATGATTCTAAACCATTCCGTACGTATTTTAATTGTACTCTTCATTTTGCGGAAAAATCGCAAACCTATCAAAGTCACCCCGTTTTACGGTAGGTCATTTACCGGTCACATCTAATCAACTCTCGACATTAATGACACTCCCTGGAGGTCACCCACAACACACCACACAGGTGAATGTGGTTGAAAAAAAGAGAGCAGCAATTTTCCAGGGTTTAGACCAGGTACAGGATAGGACAAAGGTCATCACCGCACCGCGGTGTAGTTCAATCTACCTTCTGCTGATAGGAAATGAGACATCCGCTTTTCTTCACCCTCTGGACTCTTTGGAGCACAATTCTTAATGGCAGACACAATGGCGACCTGGCTACACACAGCTCAAGCAACGAAACATGTAATCGTTTTATAATGAGCGAATTTCGACCTTGACGACTTAATTTGATTCGTTTTTTGTCACCGTTTCTTCCAAATATCCGGACAAATTCTGAGTAGATCCAGATCTAGAATGACTTCGTTTCAAAACTCAAACTAAACCACTCATTAACTCGAGCAAAATCGCAACCAGTTCTAGGTTTTATTTACCGATAAAGCTCAGCTTAGTCACTCGAAATCTGAACCATGGTTTTTTTTTTCACCCTCCATCCTCCCCCAGCACCACCAAATCCTCCGGAGAAGGGAATTGATATCTAGCTTGTTATTTATTTTAACGACACACTGCACTGCTGCCGGCAGCATATAGTTCACACTTGTTGTTGTTGTTGCTTTAAAGTCTGTCATTCAACCAGTCAGTCATTTAGTCACACTCGGTGCCAAACCACACACACACACACACAAACTCACTCACCCACCCAAGAATGGCATGAAGTGAGTGTGTGTGTGCGCACATTATAGTAGCATTGTTTTAATTAAAATTATAGCCCCCCAACGATAATGACGACGAGTTCTAGAAGGCACACCAATTAATTGTTGGGAGAGGTCCCGACGACGACGACGACCGGGAAGCTCTTTCAATGAAAGGCTTGTGAGAAAATTAAAGAATGTTTTGTGCACACGTGTGCGAGGATTGTGGTGGTGGTGCATGTGTCGCGACTGATTGGAATCGGAAATTAATTGTGGGCGAAGGATTAATTAAGTTGACCTTGCGGTTTCTTTGTGAAAGATGAGTTTGAAGAACATTTAAAAAAAACACAAAAAAAATCTGTGTTATTTGAGATTTTTGGGCTCAGATATGACTGCATACATGCTCCAAAGTGCCAGCCCAAAAACTTCAACCAATTTAAGGCAACTTTATCAAATCAGAACAGAACTCTTAAAATTTTAGAAAATATTAGGGTTGAACTTGAAAGTTTTACTTGTTTAATGTGACTTTGCCAATGTTTTAAAAAATAACATTTTTCAGGGGTCAACTTTGGCTGTGTTTTTCACTAACATTTTCTATATTTTAAGCATGAAGAAGTATGCAGTAATTTTTGTAGGGTCCCAGACTATACCTCTACGCATTTATTTAAAATTTGAATGATGATGGTGTCATTCTAGAGCAGAAAATGTGAAAAACAAGCAAAAAATTGAAAAAGTTACTGTAGAATCATGAAAAAATTAGAAAGGCAAAATGTAATAATAGGAGGAAATGGTAGAATAGGCCACATACTACCAAAAACAAAGATAAACTTAACAAGATAAATGCAAATTAAAATACTAAAAATAAAACAAGTAAAACATAAAATTAAAGAAGTTAAGTTTTTCGTTGAACAAAAGTTGCTCAAAATGACCTCCTGAACACAGGAAAAATAAAAATTTTCGAAAAAAAAATTCAGCAGTAGAGGGATAATCGACACACAATGTGTAAACACTGCATGTACAATGTTTGTTAACACAAAAAAAGATTGTAACCGACGAGATTCATACCCAGCCTCAAACAGTAAAGACTGGCGCCTTAGCCCGCTCGGCCATCAGACCGGTAAAGAGTGGAAAGAATTTACGCCTATTTTAGCTTAACATTACGGTCAAGTAGGTTTCCTATACTGACGGGCAACATATTTCAGGGTGTAATTTTACATAGATTTAAAAAAATATGGCAAAAAATATTTTACACGCAGCTGGATTTCAAGTTTTTTTGTTGTGTATTCATTAAAGTGGCTCGAGATGGTCGACTTTTGGTTACTTTTAGGCCCCTAAACAGCTCCCTAAAATTTGCATATTCCATTTCAATTTTGTATGGGCATTTGCATGAAAAAAAAACCTTTTGAGTTATTCATTTTAATTTTCCACTAAATTTGTCAAAGCCCAAAAAAAATGTTCTGGTTTGATTTGATCATTTTTTTAATTTTCCATGCAACGACGAGCCAGTCCAATATTAATATTCAGCGACACCCTTTTCAAAATTACCAAATATTGGACCAACGCCTTCTTAGAACCAATTTGAAGATCATCAATCAAGAGCTTTGGCTATAAAATTTCAACTTTCGGGATCACAGAATAAAAATAAGTTGAAATATCTCCTTGCTATGTAATTTTATCTTAATCATTGTGTAGAATTGGAATTACAATTAAAAAAAATCACAAAGCTGATGTAATTTCATCCAGTTAACAAATAAAATAAACATTTTTTCCAAAGATCGGTTTTGATAAAAAAAAATCAAGCATTGAAAACCGAGTAAAAATACATCAGCCGATGAAATTTTCATCTCTTTCATAAAATATTATTTTTACATCAAAAAGAGGTAAATTTACACCTACTCACCACATTTCTTCTTTTTCATAGTGTACGCATTCTGTATACACATATTTTTTTCAAAATTGCCCAAATTTTTCAATTTATCTCAAATGGATCTTTGTTAAGTTTGGTTCATGATTCCATCAAAATTGATATGTCTTATGATGTGTCTTATGATCGGAGTCGACAAATTCTCAAAAGTAAGATTTCAATGTGGTTGTACTAATATTTTGGGACTGGGAGAAATTGGGCCACAATGATTTTTTTAAGTTTCTTGTCATAGCTCAGAATCTCATCAAATGAAACTTAATTCTCTTAGGACCTATTGCAAATTAACCTAAGTAATGAACAAAAACAAATGACAGCTGTTTGAGCTGTTTGTCAAGGCTGTGTCAAAAACAAAGCTAGCGGATTTTATATGGCATTCCTTAGAAAAGTTTATTTTATGACACCGAAGCTACTCTAAGGTGATTTAGAATTATTTTAAATCCAAGATGGGGGCCAAAATGACGGAGATGAAATATTGAAAGATTATTTTTTTAAATTTGATAGTCAATAGGATGTAACAAAAATGACTTTTTGGCGGGCATTCAGGGGTTTGTTCCGGTGGGCATACTGAGCCCAAATCCCAAATATGAGCTTGATTGGACGTAACAGGAGCTGGCGCTCCGTCCTTCAATTTTAAATGGGATTTAACCCGTAAAAAAACATTTTTCCAAAAATGACAATTTTTGAGGCATTTTGGCCACTAATGCGTTTACCAAAAACATCAATGGCGTGTAGGCCAGATCCTTGCGCATCTTTTGGTATATATAAAATTGAAGTTTGGAGAACCCTGGAGCTCGGTACAGAGATTCAAAGTTTGGCATTTTTTCGAAAAATTGGCCCCGGCATAAAAGATATGCGTCGCACCTCGCGACGCCCGAGACGCCATTTGATTTTGCTGGGACCGATTTTTCGAAAAAATGCCAAACTTTGAATCTCTGTACCGAGCTCCAGGGTTCTCCAAACTTCAATGTTATATATACCAAAAGATGCGCAAGGATCTGGCCTACACGCCAGTGATGTTTTTGGTAAACGCATTAGTGGCCAAAATGCCTCAAAAATTGTCATTTTTGGAAAAATGTTTTTTTACGGGTTAAATCCCATTTAAAATTGAATGGCGGAGCGCCTGCTCCTGTTACGTCCAATCAATCTCATATTTGGGATTTGGGCTCAGTATGCCCACCGGAACAAACCCCTGAAAGCCCGCCAAAAAGTCATTTTTGTTACACTCTAATAGTCAATCAACCATTAAAATTTGATCGAAATGAGGTCAAAAAAAAAAGCAAAGTAATCCACTTTAACGACCCCCGGGTCTTTTGTGGTCTCTTTTGCAAGTTTCTGCTCATTTCTAGGCGTCCGAAGTTTATGTGTGGTGAGTCACCCAAAACCTCTTTTACGCAAATGGACCGACGTTTTACTTCCCCATCCGATAGAAGGCCAGGAGGATAAGGCGGGAATCGAACCCGCGCCCCATAGCAACTTAAGGATCGGCAGCCGAAGCCGCTAACCACCGCGCCACGAGGCCCTCCAAAGGTCACAGAATTCGAATCTGATGTTTAAAATTAGAGAAAAAAAAAACAATAAAGAATTGTTCGATTATCCGAAGTCCCATACAAAACTTCGGATAATCGGGTCTGGACTGTATTTTTATATGCATTATTCGCAACCAAAAGTGTCAAACGTCATAGCATACATTATCTGGAACAAACAGAAATCAATAAGAGATGAGGTTAAGAAGTATAATTTACATTTTATCTTAAAAAAAAGATGTAGGCATTCAAAAAAAACTGTTGAAATTCACCCGAAGACAGGTATTTTTTAGCTTTTCTTTGAAAAGTATTTGTTCGAAAAAAAAACAAAAAAAGAGCTAGAAGTAAGTTTTTAAATTGCTAATCCCAGAAAATTTTCAGCAGTGAATACACCAAGATCCAAGAAATCAAAGAATCTTCAAATTTAACGAACACTTTGAGCAACTTCCCACATCACGTCACAAAATTACCCCTTTTAATAATTATCGTTTCAGCGTTTTGTGTGCGAGTGTGCGTGTTTGTGGAATGTTTTGCGGCGATCGGCAGCACGCGAAATCAAATCTGCACATCTCTCAGAGTCACAGACACAAAACAACAATCTCCTCCCCGCAAACAATCTTCCCGTCATGATATCGGCGGCACCGCCACACAATCGCACAAATCGCGCTTTTTGCCTATAAAGTAACTGTGCCTTCTGTTGTTGTCTTTTTTTCTTTCACTCTCTCTCTCTCTTCTCTAATTTCATCGCTCGCTCGCTCACTCACTCAGACACAATAAGCAGCAGCGGCAGCATTCTTTTGCGGCATGATGAAAATACCAAACCTCTTCTTTTCGTGTTTTATCTGTGCGTGTTTGGCCATCCTCCCCCGCGCACCCCTAAACACACACACACCTGCTGTTCTGTGGGGTCCTCCGTAAGAGTTCCTCTTTTCTTTTGATGTTTGTGTTTATTTGAGCACAGTGATCGATTGCGATTGAACATCAATAAATGTTTTTTTTTTTTTTTTGTTATTATTTGATTTTTATTATTGATGTTTCAGTCTCTTCTGTTTTGTTCTGATTTTATATTGTATTCTGATGAATGTCTTTATTAATAGATTTTTTTTAATAGGTCCTATACTGCCTATGTTCGAATAAATGTCCCATATGCAAAAAAAGCAAGCTGAGAAAAACGCAAGACAAGTTTGTCCCACACATAAGGCAACAGGATGTTATAGACTTTTCTGAAAGAGCGCACGATTTTTAATTAAACTGCATCAATAGCTCAAAAGTGATAAAAAAATGCATATGGGACATTTATGCGTTCATGGGCAGTATAAACATATCCAAGACAATAACTTATAGGACCTTTTTTTTAAAAAAAAACTCTAGATTTCAGCTTTTACTCAGAAATATTTGTTCAAATGCACGTTTTTCGACTTTTGATTTTTTTTAGTGTTTGAGGAAACTAAAAAGCATCTATTGCGCAAGAATTAAGGATGGTGCAAAATCTCAAACAGGAGCTGATTTTTTGAACAAAAATAAAGTTTTTTTTATTGTTTCTTTTCGAATATATGTCTTTTTAAATTTTGAAAATTAACTTTCACATAAAATTTTTTGTTCAGTTTTAAATGACAATACCGACTACCGTACAATCGAATCGAAATTTAAAAACCAAGATTAACATTTGAAAAGGATTCAAATCATTATTTATGGCCCTGACCGTCATTTCGATAAAGGTTGCATAAAAATGCCTATAACTTGAAAAAAAAAAATGTAAGTCATTTTCGATTGCTAATTTAGTTTTGCACCAAAATGTTCCTAATGAACAATGTTTTTTTACCTTATCTCGTGTCTATGTTCAATTGTAGAGGGTGACCACTCAAATCCCATTTTCAAATCCCCGACATTTTCCCAACTTTTCCATAAACTCAAAAAATACGCATTTCTTACCGAAATAATGATTTTAAACATAAAACTCTTTGTAAAAAAAAGTGAAAATCAACCATCGAAAAAAATTTAAACAAATTATAAAAAAAAACAAACTATTTACTTAAACTTAACTTAAACTTAAAAATACTTATAACATTTCAACTGGAAATGGCAAAAAGTTAAAGATAACTGAATATAACATTTTATTCTTAATTTTATTTTATTTAAAATCAAAGAGCGCATCATGTTTTAAGATTTCGAAGAATTTAGAAAAAATATCTAGGAAATCGCTGAAAAAAAAAATATGATCCCTTCTAAATTTTGTATAACATTGATATTGATTTTTTTTTAATCAATGCTGATGTATCCAGTTGTCAGTATTTAACTGTTTTATGTTTTTTTTTTTTATCAATGAAAAATTCAGGTTGATAAGATTCCATGTTTATTTTTTTCATGTTTAGGCCGTTGCAAATATTTTTCAAAGTTCATGTGAAATTGTGAAAGGAACCTTAAAACTTTAGGTAAGTTACTGAAGAAAAATTGAGTGAATTTAATTTGAAAATTGTTCAAAATATGACAAAAAAATATTCAAGAAAATAATTTTCAAACAAGTATGCTTTGAATTCCAGACTTTTCCCGACTTCTTGACAAAAAATCACAAATTCCAGACTTTTTCCCGATTTTTTTTGTGGATTTGGGCGAATTCCCGATTTTTACCGATTTCCCGACTTGAGTGGCCACTCTGATCGATATTTAAAGAAGTTTTTTTTTTATATCACGGTTTCTCGGAACTTACAGTTCTTGACTTTTTTTTGATAAGGTCCTATAAACAAATGTAAACATTGAGTGTATCCCTTTCACACCTTATGTCAAAGTCCATCGGAGTAAGCGGGATACACTCAATGTTTACATTTGTTTATAGGACCTTATCAAAAAAAACTCAAGAGTTGTTTGATACGAAAATATTTTGGTTTTTATTTTGGGTTTTCAGTTAAACATAATATAATTAAGGAATATTTAAAACAATCTTTTTTTCAATTCAGGTTGATTATTTCGCAGAAAAAAAAACAATTTTGCCAAAACTGTCCAAAAGTTCTGCCTCACTATTCCGACCTGCCGATCCGAAACGAACGCACCCGAGTTTGGAAAACTTTTCCAGTTAAAAAACTTTACCGAAACACTCGAAAATAGACCCCTTTTCAAACGTTAAGGTGTGGCCGGCGTTCGACCTGTATTCGGTTCAGCAGCAAATTAAGGTGATTCGACCCGGCCACCGCCGCCGGAGGCTAGTAAATTCAATTTGTCCTCTCCACGCCACGTGTTCGACTCCCCCCGCCCCGGAGAGGGTGACCTTGTTCGTGCCGTGAAAACGGAAATTGTGACATTCGCAGGTAGGCAGGCAGAGACAGGCAGGCTTTTTCAACCCGGGATGCGCCAAGTCATCACGAAAACGTCGTGCTGAACGGACGTGAAGAGAGTGGCTGTGACAATTAGGATATGCGACGTGTGCTGGATGGCATCACGGGGTGGTGGGAGGTGAGGGAGGCAGGGCGTTGACGGTGATGTATTATATTATGATCTGTAATGGATCCGGATCCTTCCCGGAGCTCATCGTAATGCGATGATAACAAGAGTGGATAATTTGATGGCGAAGGTCGCACCGTGTCACGTGCGGGAATTTCCACAAACGGAAAGCAATTTAATGAACAATCTCAGCAGCGACGTACGCTTGTGCCAACAAGGATGATCCATTCCAATTCACATAACAACGCTGCTCTGGTGGCACGGTGACGGATAACCATATAGTCCAGACTCAATTATCCGAAGCCTCGATTATTCGAAGGTTTGTGTGGGACTTCTGCGACCCCATTTTAGTCCAAATTTAATTGCTAAATGCCTTAAAAATTACCTAATGCATTTTTTCAATTTTTCATCACCCTCTTTTGGCCGCTATAGACAGCAGTCCATTGCCGGCTTCTCCCATCTCCACCGGGACAAGGCCAGAGGATTTGGCAGACGGGAATTTGTGAAGCTCAACTTTATTTCTGAAGATAAGGGAAAATCTCCACGGTACCCTCAAGCAAGATTCACTTGGAGTTGGATTGTATTTTTGGGAAGGTGAATGGTCTAAGGAGCCGTTAAGCGTGGTTTTGCTTGACAATCGAAAGAACGGGAGATCTCGAACCCGACCGCGTGCTCCCATTTATTTCAATCATTTCAGAATGCATAAGTCCAGAACATTCTCTTTTGAAGCAGATGGGAATCGAACCCAGGATCATTCGCTTCCAAAGCGAACACAACACGCACCTACTCCCTTCATTTTAACAGATCAAATCGATTTGCGCAAAACATACATTATTGAAAGTGTAATTTTTTAAGTAAGTTTTAGAGGATCAATGAAACGAAAAATATTGCCATTAAAAAACAGATTTTTGGAAAACTTTGAAAAAAAAATCAAAAACTCAAAAACAATTCTTTTATTTGTCGATGCAAAATCAGATAGAATCAATACAAACACTTAAAAAAAGGGTTTATTTTATATCTTAAACAAATAAAAAAAATACAAAAAAATTAAACTCAAAAACGTTGATTTCTTGGACAGTTGCTCGATAGCTAAACTAAAAAATCCGTATTTTAAGATTTAATTTTTAATTTTATATGTTTAAGGAGACAAAACAAGGACCTACAGAAGTACAGACAGAAATTACACACATTTCTGCAAAAAAAAATCAAATTTAATTCAAACATTCTACAAGGATGTTCGAAAAAAGGTCGAAAGAAAGGTTGTTAACGATAGAAATTATCGAGGCTCAATAACGATAACGATAGTTCTATCGTTATCGTCGGGACAATAACGATAATCTTTCGTTTTATCGTTATTTCGATAATTCTATCGGCGACTATCTTATCGCCGATAATGGACAATAACTCATTTTTAAAATCTTTTTTACAATCGACTTAATTCAAAATTTTCAATGCTTTCACTAAGAATATATATTTTTTAAATCTATTAAGTCTCAAAGTAAAATATGTACTCAAAATTGTTCACAAAATACCGTATTTTTTCGAAAGTACTCAAATTTTCATAATTTGCAATATGGGTATCAAACGAAGCGAAATTTTGTATGCTTTTTCAATTTATTAAAGTTTTTGTTGAAAAATACTAAAATGTTCACAAAATATCATATTTGTTCGAAAATACTCATTCCTTTTTGGACCACCGATCAGTGCGGTACTCCTGGATATTAGCTCCTGAAAAGTGCTTAAAAAGTGCAAAAATGCCTCACGGCAAGAAAAAGAGGCGGTCCTCACCAGCAGGATCGGCAGATTTGAAGAAGCTAAAGAATGCCGAAGCGCTACCTGCAAAGCCAGGCAGTTCGAGCAAGGGCGCTCAAAATTCGTCTGGAAACCAGTTCGTTACCCTCCCTGTGGACGTGAGCGAGAAGGAAGAATTTGAACGACGGGAAAAGTTGCCACCCATTTTTGTGAAAACATCGTCATCGGATTCGGTGCGAAAGTGGCTGACCGGGTTTATCAAATCTGGTGCTTTACGAGCTTCCATTCGCTTGTGTGCTTATGGACTCAAAATTCTGCTACCTACCAGAAAGGATTACAACTACGTTCGGGATTTCCTGAACAACACAAAGATTGAATACTACAGCCATGACGATCCAGGTAAACGACCCATGAAACAGGTCCTACGAGGCCTGTACGACATGGATGGGAGTGTGCTGAAAGAAGAGCTCAAAACTCTGAAGTTGAACGTGATCGAAGTCTTCAAGATGACGAGACACAACAAGGACATCAAGTATCGTGATCAACTGTACCTGGTTCATCTCGAGAAAGGATCGACAACGCCGTCTGAGCTGAAAGCAGTTCGGGCCATTTTCAACATCATCGTGACTTGGGAACGTTATCGTCCAGTGCACCGTGACGTGACACAATGTTCGAACTGTTTGCAGTTTGGACATGGAGGAAGGAACTGCTTCATCAAGAGTCGTTGTGCAACCTGCGGAGGTGAGCACAAAACTCAAGCTTGCGAAACAATCAACGAGAACATCGAAGCCAAATGCTTCAATTGCGCCGGCAACCATTCTACCAAGAATCGAAGCTGCCCAAAACGTGCTATGTTTGTAAAAATTCGGCAGCAAGCGACGACGAGGCACCAACCAAATCGTCGCAAAACACCACCGGCATTCACGGACGTGGATTTTCCTGCTTTGGCGTCACCAGGAGCAGGATCTGTTCGAGTGGTTCCAAATCTGCAGCCATTGCCGTTGAATCAGCCTTCTCGAGGCTTCCGTCAGCAACCGAGGGAAAACCAACCAACATCAACGGGTGAAGGCAGTAGTGATCTGTTTTCACCACAAGAACTTTTGAACATTTTCATCGAGATGACAACAACACTGCGTGGGTGCAAAACTCGCCAGGAACAAGTAAGAACTCTTGGAGCATTCATCTTAAAATACAGTTCGTAGTTTAGTCGTTCTAGTGATTTTGAATATTTCAATGAATTTTTTTTTTAGTTTTAAGTTAGGATTAGTTGTTAAAGTGATTTTCTTTTTCTTTTTACCCAAATGTATTCGATTCAATGCAATAATGTAAAACAATTTGAAGTAAATAAAATAAATGTGATCAGTTAATAATAAAACGAAAAATACAACAAAGATGAAGAGCATTAGGCCATACCACTTAGCATGTAAAAGAAATGTAATTATTATAAGAAAGTTCAATAAAGACATATTTAATTTCAAAAAGAAAAATTCAAATTTTGTTCGAAAATACTCAAATTTTCAAAATATGCAATATAAGTATCAATCAAAGTGAAATTTTGTATGCTTTTTTCACTTTATCGGAGTTTATTTGGAAAATTCTAACTTTTTTACAAATTACTAGAGCTTATTTACATTAATAGAGTTTTTTTTTAAATACTGAAAATACCTTTTTTTTCGAAAATGCTTTATCAGTTTATTAAAGTTTTTTTCTTTTGTAAAATATTAAAATTTTCTCAATTCGCAATATGGGTATCAAGCAATGCCTGCCTGTGTGGATCAATCGGACCGCGCACTGGACTCACAATCCAGAGGTCGCCGGTTCGAATCCCGAGGCGGACGCAAAAAATTCTAAGTGTTATTATAGGTATTCGGTGCCCTCTCCCCGTGCCATACCTTAGGAGACCCGGGAGGCGGAGTCTTGTCGCAAAAAGAACGATACACGCCTGTGGATCCGTTGACGAAACCGCAAGGTTTAAGAGGGCCACATTATAAGGTGTTACGTCGATTCCGTTTTTTTTCCGGTATCAAACAACGCAAAATTTGGTATGAAGCATACACAATTTGAATGTATGTATGGAGCATCCATAAACCAAGTGTGGACACTTTTTTGGAAATCTCTCTCAATTTTGCTTCGTTTGATACCCAGATTGCAAATTTTGAAAATTTGTGTATTTTCGAAAAAATACTGTATCTTGGGAAAATTTTTATATTTTACAAAAGAAAACTCTAATGAAGTGAAAAAGCAACCATAATTTCACTAAGTTTGGTACCCATATTGCATATTTTGAAAAGTTTAGTATTTTCGAAAAAATATGGTAATTTGTGAAAATTTTAGTATTTTACAAAGAACAACTCTAATAAATTGAAAAAGCGTACGAAATTTCACTTCGTAAAATTTTTAGTATTTTGGAAAAATACGGTATTTTGTGAAAATTTGAGTATTTTACAAAAATGTTTAAATAAAGTGAAAAAAAACATACAAAATTTCGTTTCGTTTGATACCCATCATATTGCAAATTATGAAAACTAGACTAATTTCGAAAAAACGCTATTTTGTGAACAATTTTGAGCACATATTTATACTTTAAAACTTACTACATTGTCAAAAGTATATTCTAAGTGAATGCATTGAAAATTTAACATGATATGATTGAATAAATCGATTTTAGAAAGAAAAATGAAATAATGAAATAAATAATAATCGTGTTATCGACGATAATTTTAAAGATTAACAACATTGCATTATTTTTTAGCTTTTTCAAAGCAATTTTGTCAAAAGTGGACAAAAGATTTTGTTTCAATATTTAAAAAAGTAATAATATTAGTATGTTCCAGAGGCGACTCGTACCCGAATGAAGCACCTGTTCAATATTGAAAAATGTGTTTAAAGTTTGTTTTTTCCTATGGCTTTTATTTTCACGTTTTAATATTTTTTTATTATTATAATTTTCTGTTTATGCAAATAATATATTTATTAAAATTATGAATAAGACTTTTTTCTCGTTAAAATGTATTTATAAGACATAATCATTAGCGTGGGGAATGTGGAATTATGAGGCAATTGCTTCGCCTTCCTTATCGAAGGGAATTTATTGAATATTGTACTGAATTTTAAAATATTCATCAGGATGTTCAGAAAAAATACCACATCCTTCAGAAAAGAAATGTGTTTGTTGGGCTTTTTTAAGCCCAACTAATTTTGAGTTAACTTGGTTACTTGAGGGCAAAGATATTTAAAAATTAAATTTGCATTCGGAAATGATTTTTTAATCTCATTTTACTTTTAACTTTTTAGAACCAGGTCGTATCGCTTTTGGTCCTTTGTCAATTTATTGGAGAATTGAATTTACTCACTATCCTGCCAAAGAGAATTTCCACTGCCTATAATGTCCTCATGTTTTCGGATTTCAATTTCCAAATAAAAAGAAGGGCTTTTGACGTGAAAAATATAATTATATTGATCTGAATCCGAGATAATGAACATATTTGTTTTTAGCATCAGTGAAAAAAATGATTTCAGAGCAAATTCATGCTACAATATATATTCAACTAGAGTGAACCGGGAGTACAGTCTGGATAAACACAGTCGTTTTTGCAGCATTAATAGCACCAAAACATAAACGAATTTACACATTTTTCAGGACTGCATCCACTTTAAATGAAACCATAAAAAAACGATCAAAATCATGGTTGAATCTACAGCCATAATTCTTCACATGAGTCCCGATTATCCCCAGATGACAGTGATGTTGGAAAAAGTATCCAACGTTTTTGTTTCAATTGTTTCAATTCAATCTATCAATCACACTTTCTAAACTTAACATTACATCACTTTCCAGTAGAGCAGGAATCTACTAGTAACCAAGAAGAACGAAGACGTGCAACGCGCGCAGTTGAACCTTCCAGTTTTAAAACGAGCCATCGTCAGTCTGCGCAAAACAGCCTGATGCCTAAAAGTGCGCCAAATATAGAGCAATATCTGTGGTGCTCTCGCGCTCTCTCATTTATTCATGCTCTCAACGTGCTGTCAACGCGCTGGCTTGTTTACCTTTTGCAAGCAACTCCCTGCTGAGCTGAGTCAGCTGAGTCGGCAGGGGCCTGGGGGTGGCATTTCGCTCTCTCCCAAAAAATGCTGTCAGTTCACGCTCTCAGGTTGAACCAGATTTACCAACACATCGATACCGCCGCTGCGTATGAATAGGAAGCTCTTTACATGTGTTGAAGTTTTTTCTGTATGGAGATTTTTTCCCCGACGTTCAGAGGGTCGGTGTTGAACGCGACGAGCATTTGCGCGTGGCCGGCCCGCAGGGCTGCTCGCATCTTTTGCTTTAGTATTGGTGGGTTGAAAAGAGTAAAGGGTGGCGGGCCAAAGCTTTTTCGGTGCATGTAGCGCTGCTGAACATAGGGCGTTGATTTTGTTAACGTGAGCTTATATTCAAACAAAAAGCTCCACGATATTTAAATAAAAATTATTCGCTTGAAATCGGCTACCTGGTCAATGCACAGGTTGAACAGGTGGACGAGTCGCCTCTGGTATGTTCTACTTTTCGATACAAGTTATGAACTTTTCAGCACTCAAATGGATGCTAAAAAATTCTCACAACGGAATTATACAAAAAATTTCGGAATTTTCCAGATTGAATTTTGTAGGAAATTGACCAAGGAATCTAATTAAAATAATATTTAAACTCTCTAATGCTATATTATTTGGCGCTCTCGTGTTCCCGGAAAAAAATCTCTAAAAATCCAAAGATAACTCCAGGCAATTACCATAAAGGAAAAAACGAAGCTACCTTAAAGATAAACAAAACATTGTATTTCAGTATTCTGAGAATTCAGTTCAAACCTTCAAAAAAGACATTATAATGAATGATTACTTTCTTTTGCGAAACTTTGACCAAACCCAAGCCCATGCCACAGTAGATTGATATATCAACCTACAAACATTATTTTCTCGATTATTTGGTTCACATCATAACCTTCTATGATGAATCCTGACCATTAAGCTTCTCTACTAACAAAATTCTAAGTAGAAGATCTACAAACTGACATGGCGGGCGGCGTTGATGACCAACGATTTTTTTTTCTCCTCAATTTCAAGCTCATCAGTCAATTCACCTATTCATCTATTCACCCCAGATGACGGCACTGTTTTTATTTGTTGTTTTATATTTGAATAACAGTAATACAGATTTCAGTAATCCAGTAATTCAGATTTTATGAGATAAAGAAACAAAAAAAACAAAAACAAGGAAAGATGCAAACCATGACATTTTAGAGCAAAGTTATCAATGCAAAAGTAGTCTAAAGTTTGAATTCACAGCACAAGCAAAAAAATGTCGGAAATTTGAACGGACCATCTTCATTACATCAACCCACTCCCGCAGAAGCCGCCCACCCCGGCAGAGATGCCACCAAAAACAGCTGGAGCCAATATCTGATCTCTTCGATGGGATAAATATTCAACATCTTTGAACCAGATTTGTTGCTCAAATTTCAACCCAAATGACACATCGGAACGATAAATGCTTGTACAATGATATGAGATAGAGGTGACGATGGTCAATGATGATTACGAGTGAGTTTAGTTTGGGGGAAACATTGCGTGACTCTTTTTTTTTTTCGGTGTGACAACATTCGTGTGGGGGGACAACGATTGGCGAAAACAGAAACGTAAATCAGTTTGTTTGAAAAATCAAAAGAAACTGAACTCAAACTTTGTAACGCGGCGTGTGTGTGTTGATCGTTTCGATTAGCAATTGTTTGCTTAAAATGTATTAAAGATGATTTTGTAAAAGTGGAACTCGTTCGGTCCTACCTTCGAGCAGCCGCTGTATCAGGTTGTCCACGTCGAGATCGTAGTCGGACATGGCGGGGCCGGTGCTGCTTCTTTGCTCACTCTCCTTGATGATTTACGGCCAACCTGGCTGCGCTTCTTCGGGGCCCGTCACCGAATAGATTAGTTCCGCTCTGGAAGCACAATCACTTCCGTCGTCGTCGTCCGGCGAGAGAAATCTCGATCTGGGGGCGGTCGGATTTTTCTCGTGAAAATGGCCACGAGACGGGAACGACGGCCACGACGACACACACTAAATAGAGCGATTCTCTGGCACTAAAACACACACTCGCTGCTGCTGCTAACTGGCTTAGGCGCTGCTACTAAACTATGGGGGAGAAAAGGAACTAAAAATGAAGAGACTTTCACACACTGTGCGCGGGTTGAGGCCCCTCCGTGTGTATGTGCAGGTCTGTGGATCTGCCAGAAAAAACAACCGGACCGCGCGCGCGAGAGCCGCAATGTTTATTAATAACTGTGTGTTATATTCCTTCGCGGTTTTATTTTTCCTTCTTTTCTTGGCACTTTTATTTTTTTGCTCTGCACTTGTTCCAACTTTATTTTTTCGAGGGCAAAACTGGCTCTTGACTAGCTTCCAATACAATCCAAGTCGCGTAATGAGAGATTCCCTTATGGACAACCCCGAAACTCCCCGTACTTCCGCGAAACCGGTTCCAACAGCTGTCACCGAAGGAATCCCATTTATTATTTATATTTATACTGACAACCCAAATGATCAATCAAAACTCTTCTAGCCTACTAGATTAACCCTTTAGCGAAAAAGCCAACTTCCAGAACCGGCAGTGAAGGAACTCGGATTTTTTCCTCCTACTCTCACTCTCACACACACACGCCCTTTCGGAACTTCGCAAAAGAAAGGAAGCAGCACCTTTTTCGCCCCAAAAAGCCCGCACACGCAATATCTGACAAAAGCCCCCTCCACTTGACACCTTTTTTCGCACGCACGGAAATTTGCTATCACCTTTTGCGGGGAGGCCGAGGCACACCTTCACACCGAAAAAAAACCTGGCCCACGGGCGCGCACGAAAACACACGGCTGGTCGCGGAAAATGCAAGCTATCGAATGAGAATTTTTGCGAAGCAGCGAGCCGAGCAGGAAAATCTGACCGTTTTGATCGTTTTCACGTCGAGAGTGAGTGCGCGCTCTCGAGAACTGTCAGACGAGGGAACTCACCGTGAGTGACAGAGTGGAAAAGGGGGTCGGGCGAAGATGAGGTAACGTATCGAAAAAAGTTGTAATTTTTTTAATAATGCTTAAAAAGAAAAAAAACTTGGAAAAAAACTCAGCTAAAATCTAATTCAAAATACATGCCCCTGCATTTAGAATCATTTTTAGCATGTTCGAGTTTTCATAAATCATTTGAATTTTAGTGAATTTTCAATGTATAGTACCGCAAAATGATTTTTTCCGCTAGTTTTTAATCGTCAAATCTTTCATTTTTATAAGACTATTTGTTAAATTGTCTCAGGAACACGAATATGATAAAACTATCATCAGAAATTAAGATCTAAGGAGTCCCCCGAGCAAAAGTTTACACCCAAAAAGTTCACTAAAAGTAAAAGTGTTTATTTTATGTGTTAAACTGCTATACCCAAAGCGTTATCAATCTCAGATGGTAGTCCCAGATGTCCCCTACTAGCTCCAGGTCGAATCGAGTTGATATCTGGATGGAACAATTTTTTATTTGAGTTTGAAAATTGTGCTATTTTTTCACTAAAATGTCAATAAATCGCTTTAGATTTAACCAATTGGGTCCTAAAATGAAGCTTACATTGCTGATATTATTGTTTACAGCGATAAAGCTTATTTTTCTGAGTACAATTACCCTTTGTACGACCACAAAGAGTTTAAAATGAATTTTCAAATCAATTTTGAAAAATTAACCTCGCGGTCCTTCTTGACAGAAAAGTTCCTACTTTACAGCTCCAAGGGGACCATAGTTGATCCATCGAAAAATGTTGTCTTGCCAATATTTTTTTGCGGTAAAATGAAAAAAAGTGAGCAGAAATGGTTTTGAATCGTTTAATCGGTTTTCACCCCGCATTTTGTAGGATTTTTCAAGCCCTTTCTGATGCATTTTGAATTTTTGAAATTAAGGTGAGGTTTGCCAAAACCATAAAACTTCGTGTTCCGATTTGCCCCACTTTCCGTTGACCTAGAGTGTTCATATTTTGGCTAGCTGCTAGTTTTATATGTACAAAAAATAAATTTTTTTTCGCAGCCCTTCTTGACAGAAAAGTTTCTACTTGACAGCTTGTGCCAAGGGGACCATACTTGATCCATAAAAAAATGTCTTGTCAATTTTTTTAGCATTGCAATGAAAAAAATTCATCAGAAATGGGTTTTAATCGTTTTTTTACCGTTGTACCGTTTTTTACCACTCAAGAAATGAAAAAAAACGGCACGACTGATGCAAAACAAAAGTTTTTCAAACAACATCAAAACATCATTTTTTTTGGAAATTCAAGTGCAATCTGCTGATATCAATTTGAAATGCATTCCCCAGTGTTTAGAATAATTTTTAGCATGTTTTGGTTTGTTTGAAAATTATTTGAATTTTTGGAAATTTTCTGATAACTAATGATTGTGAAACAACTCACTACAAATCCGTTATAAAAAATATTGTTTGAAATTCGATCCACCTAAAAGATCAAGTAAGTTAAAAATCCTTACAAAAAAACAAAAAGCTTAAAATTTTAAAAAACGAAATTTTAACCGATAGTATAAATATTTTTATTCATAATATTTTGCTCCAGCCACGCCGTGGGATAAAAGGAATGACACCATGTACGACTTGACATTCAAGGGAATGATGGAGTAAGAGAAACCTCAAATCCGCATAACTAATTTAAAGATTGGTTAGGTGATCACCAAAAACGCGATCAAAAATTAAAGTGGCCTAATAAAGCTCTTAACTACTTAATTAATTGTTTGTTAACACGATGCTGAATCATTTATTCATTTTTTGACTAATACAAAATTTTGCAGCCCAATCCCAGTCAATGAATTTAAAAAAAAACAAATTAAGTTTCAAATCGTTTTTTCTTGATTTGTGTGCACCTATATGTCTACAACCAAGATTGTTTAGTTGTTGGTCTGACAGTCTTGGTCAAACAGATTTGGTCTGACAGCTATTATGGATTTTGGTCTGAAGCAGGCGAGGGATAGGACTCAGCACCCTCTTGTTTACATTGCTTTACATTTGTCGGACCAAGAAATAAAATTCTGATCAAAAAATGATATTTTCAAAGAATTTTACGGACCCGCCTGGCAGAAGGGCGGGGGCTCCCATTTTTGGATTACGGTATTTGTGAATAACCCCCGGGCAAATCTATACATGTGCACCCTTACCAAAAATCATGATTTTCTGAGTTCAATATGGTTATATGAAAAAGAGGGATATTGAACTCAGCAAATCACGATTTTTGGTTAGGGTGTAGAACAAATTTGTGAGTGGCATGTGCCCAAATAATATTCTTATTTGCAGCATCAAAAATACAATCAAATTGAATGCCTCAAAGTCTTGTCACTTCTCTGCTGAATTTCTAGATATAATTATAATCTCTCTTTTAGACTACTTTCAACGCGGCTCTACTTTGTTCTAGCTGTTTCATTTTTCAAATAGAACTGAAACAGACCACCCGCAACGCGGAGTTGCAGTTTTATTTTTCGAGCAGTATTTTGAAACCGAAATAAAACTGCTCGACGAGTTTGTTTCAAACGTGAGACGATTTGGAACTGGAATAGAACTCAGTTTCAAAAAAAAATCAGATATATAGAGATATCCACGTTTTCTTACACACACACTATGATGCTGTGTTGATAATCATACGCACACAATTAAAAGCATTTTTTGAAACAACATTTAGATCAGCGCGTTGCAAGCATCGTGTTCTAGTTTCATTTCCGCCAGTTCTACACTCAAATTAAAAAGTATCCTTTTATCAAGTTCACCCGTCGTCACCCTTTAAAAGGGTATCGAAAATGTACTGATTTTGACATACCCTTTTAAAAGGGTGACGTCGGGTGAACTTGAAAAAATGATAGAAAGTATCCTTTTTAAGGATTGAAAATACCCTTTTGAGGGATACTTCTGATTTTGAGTGTAGAAATTTAAAACTGCTCGAAATAGATGAATCCAGTTTGAAATGGCCGCTAGGTGGCCAATGGTGTTAGAAATGACAGCTTCCATGTATTTGAATATGGGAGCTCAGGAAAACTCAATTTTTAAGCAATAAAATGATTATTTATGATAAAAGTATTGATTGATTAGGTGCACAAAGTGTGTCTAGAATATTATTAAAATAAAAACTGTTTGAAAAATTTGCAATCGAGATAAGAACACCATTCGATTCAGCAGGAATTTTGGGCACCAAAAATATATAGTTTTCATATGTTAAGTATTTTATTTAAAAAAAAAAAAATAACAAAAAGTATGAAAATCGAGACATTTAGTATGGGAGCTGTCAAATCTCTCACCATCAAAAAGCAGCTTTGAGCTTTCGCTGGATTTGTCTATTTGAAACAATGGAGCATTTCCATTCGAGCAGTTTTTGCTTTTTTCTACAGTGTATTTCTTATGGAGCGAACTGTCAAAAACTGCTCGACTGCGGGTGCTCCATTATAAAACTTCGCGCTGCAGACAGTCTTAAATGAGTGCCATTTTTAGCCTGTGAGTGGAAAAAATAGTAACGAAGTGATACCCCTCGTTGTACACGATAAAGTGAAAATATTAAACTTCTAAATTTAGATTACTGATTTAGCAGAGATTTCGGTTATCCAAGATGAAGATAATAATTTTAACATAAATTCTGGAGCAACATTTGAAAAGGGCGGTACGACATTGCTCTTACGGCCTTTCGTCCCATTTAAACGCGTGTAATGAAAGGCCGTAAGAGCAATGTCGTACCGCCCCTTTCAAATGTTGCTCTTGAATTTGACGCTAGCTCATACTAAGCGCGGTCATGTCTTTTACGGGTTAAATCCTTATTTAGGCCCTAGGTCCTGTTACGGCCAATCAAGCTCATATTTTTTTGTGATATATGCTGAGTTCGCCCACCGAATCTAATAATCTACAGGGGGCGCCACAATGGTCAATTCAATATCCTGAGACAATTTGACTGTTTGCCGTTACAATAAAACATATCTGAGAAGGTGAAGTTACACACTGTGCTCCAAGGCTACGCCCATACAGTCCCCCACCGAAACAAGCCCCTGCATTCTATTGAGTGATTGCTTCGCATTTCGGATTCAAATTAACAACACACTCTGATTCATTTACTCAATGTCTATTTTAAACCAATTTTAGTTGAATACCAGAGTTTTGATATTACATGTGTTTCCCCTAAAACTAATGTGTTTAAACATACAGGAATCGTCACTTAAATTTCATCCGTGCCTTCAAAAAATCAGCATTCAACGTGAAGTGGAAAAAGAAATCGCAATCGCAAGGAACCTAGAAAAAAACGAATTTAGAAAATCTGCGCCGCCATATCGTCCGCATCGATCCCGAGCATGGCCAGCTCCTCCAGCTCCGCCCGCTTCCTTCGCGTCTCCTCATTCTCCACCTCCACCTTCGGCGCGACGACTTCCTGCTCCGGTTCCGCCGTCCCATTCTTGGACTCGCGCGACCCTTCTTCTTCGCTGACGTGGGTCGGTGGTGTGGGAATGCTTTCGAGCGGGGATTTTTCCTGCTTGAGGCCGGTCATTTCGAGCGGTTGGTTCTGGGACTCGTCGTCCTCTTGGTAGGAGACGGCCGCGCTCGACACGACGGCGGCCGAGCTGTACTGGGCGGCCATTTGTTGGTTGTACATTTCGATGGCTTCCGGGACGATCATCTGGGGCCGGTCGGTGTCGATGGTGGCGGGTTCGACGGGTGGGGGCGGCGGGAGTTCCGGGGGTTTGGTCTCGTTGGCGATGACGTCGGCGGGTTTGGGTTTGTCGCCGTCGAACAGGATGTCCAGCGCCTGTTGGAAGTCTTTGGGGAGGGGGCCTTTGCGGGGGATTGGGGCATCGCTGATGGGTTTGGGGGCGTCGGCCGCTTCGGCTTCGTCGATTCCTGGGGGGAGCATACTTTGGTCGGGTTTGCCGGGGTGGGAGTTGGGGGGTGGTGGCGGGGCTGCTCCCATGAGGGCCACGTACTGGTACGGGTCGGGCATCATGTCGCCGAACTCTTCGGGTTGCGTCTTGGTTCCGTTTTCTTGACCCGGGGGCTCTTCAAGGTCCATGTTTTCCGGCACGGTGATTTCCTCTTTTTTGGCGTCCTGCTGTTGCTTCTTGAACACGGGCATCCGGCCGATGAAGGGAAGTTTCTTCTGGCCCGGGATGGACATCGAGACGGGCTTTTTGTCCTTCTTGTCGTCGTCCTTTTTGTCGCGCGATTTTTTCGTCAGCTTCGGCTTCGGTTCCGGTGGGAAGTTTACGATGGGTTTCTCGATAACCCGCCTCCCGCGGGAGCGGGATCTCGTCCGCGAGCGGGAGCGGGATCGGGATCGGGAGCGTGAAAAGGACCGCCGCGGCCGAAATCTACCCCGGCCAAAATTTGGACTCGGACTGCGTCGTCCGCCGAAGCCGCCTCCACGACGTCGATCGAAACGACCTCCTCCGCCGAACCCTCGGTTCAGGTCCCGATCGCGGCTGCCCCGACCTCCGCGGTCCATGCTGCGGTCCCGACGCCGATCCATGCTACGATCCCGCATTCCACGGTCCAACGGGCTGCGTCCACGACGATCGATCGGACTGCGACGTCCTCGGCCTCCGAAACCTCCCGGAGAGCCACGTCTTCCCAGTGGACTGCGATTTCTTCGCCACGGTGGCGTCGGAGACCTGCTGATGCGGCGTCGGTCGTCCAACTCCCGGCGGAAGTTATCTTCAGGTTCTCGGAACCGACCCGGCGGAGACTTGGGCGGAGGTGGCACCTCCTCCCGCTTCTTCAACTTACCCTTGAGCTGTTCCAGCATTTGCTTCTCCTTCTCCGAGATGATCGGTTCCGGCGTGACCCACTGCGAAATCATCAGCTCGTCCCGTTTCTTCTCCCTGCTTTCGGCGCCCTCCGTCATAAACGGCGGCGGAGGTGCCGTCAGCTCCTTCGGGGCCACCGCCGCCGTCTGCACCACGGTCCACTTACCAGCGGCGGTTTCCTCCGCCTTCGCCTCCTTACTAGCCGCTTCCTGCGCCTTCAGCAGATTCCGCATCGCAACCCGGATCGACGTCGCCGGATCGAACTCATCGCCCTTGGCGCTCTTCTTCTCCGGGTCGGAATCCGAGTCCGAGCTGGAATCCGAACTGCTCGACGAGGCCGCCCGCTTCTTCTTCTTCTTCGAACGCTTCTTCTTTTTCTTGTCCTTTTTGTCCTCCTTCTTGCTCTTCTTCTTCTTACCGTCCTTGATGGGCATCAAACCCGAGCTCAAAAAGTCATTCGGTCCGCTGTCCGGACCACCTCCAAACGGAATCGTACCCGGTGCCAGATCCCGCATCCGTTCGTACGCCTTCTGCCGATCCGACATCCAATCGATCTCAAAGTTCGCGTGCGACTCGATGTATTGCTGGAAAAATCAAAATCAATCAGCTCAACCTTCCAACATCAACCTAAAAGACCCAATTCTCACCCCATAATACTCCCGATGCTTGCTCGACTTCAAATGTGTAGAAGCGCAGTGCAAATCCCCCATCCAGTAGTTGCACAGCTTACAGTACCAGGCCGGAGCTGGGACGAAGAACTGCAGCCCCCGAATTGGCACCCGCTTGGGCGGTAACGCCGGATTATTCACGGGTTCATCCGAGTCAGGAAGCTTGTCCCGCCAGGGGTACTCCTGGGAGGCGGCCGCAGCCTTCGCCGTGTGGTCCGTCGAGTGCAGATGGTTCAGGTAGTCCTTGGCGGTCTTCGGGAAGATGTCACAGGTGGAGCACCAGTGCAGCTCGGGATCGTAGAACACGTGGTTGACCTGCGAGAGTGACGGCGGCGGCGGCGGCTTGGCGTCGCCGGATTTGTCCTGCTTGGATCTGGAAGGGAGGAGGGAGAGACGTGAGTTGGATCTCTTTTTGGTTACATAACTTAAAATATTTTGTTAACGGTTATTGTAAAAACACTTGTAGGGAAAAAAACCCATTCCCATCCTACTAAGCGATAGTGTCTGAATCATGATGGATAATCTGGAGCGTTCCTTGAAATTTACTAAATAACAAGTACACCAACGAGTAGAGCAACTTTTTGTGAACATTTCTGTTTATTTTCACTTTTACTAAAAGTTTGCGTATTCCTTTTATAAGTATTTTATAAAAATAATTCCCAAGTCTATTCTGGTCGGACGAGAATGCACTGGAGCCCACGCAATTTCTATTTTCGGCTGAGGTTTTTTTTTTTTTTTTCTTTCAGCGCTCTTATGTGTCTGCCCAGTGCTGCCATTTGTGACGAAATTTTAAGCGAACACTCACGAAAGTGGCTCACTCTTACACGCGCTGCTTTGTTCTTAATTTGTCTTCGCTTCTCGCCCGGGTTTCGCTCGGCCTTCGACGAGAATAGGTATAAATGTCAAGTGACTCTGGGCGTTTGTTTTTTTCATGGCGCTTGCGAATAAATGACATGTTTCGGGATTAATTTTTAAGTGAGTGGCTAAACTATGTTCAAAAGAACATGCTGCCTGTAGTTGGAAGCAATTTCACACCTTAAGATAGTGATGACGACTTTCGTTAAGCGGTTAAATTGTCATCTTGCGTGTGGATGTGTGTGAGTTTTGATCAAAAGTGCATTCAATTTGATCTTGTTGCCCAGTGAATAGCATAAATTTGTGTGCTTACACCTGGCGGAGCTGTTGCTGGTAAGTTTATAGCCTAGGCAGTTATTTTGGATCTCTAAGTGAGCAACAAATTCTCCATATGCTGAAGATAAGTGTTTGATTAGAATAGGTATATTTCCCCTATTACTAATTGCTTTATATATCAATTCAGTGATGCTATTATCGAAAATGTGCAAAATATTAATAAATTTTAATAAAATAAATAATTTCCGTCTTATCCTGAATAGTGTTCACAAATTCAAAATTTGTAAAAACATTCTTAACGTGAAGACTTCCATCATTGTCATGATTTTTCGTTCAAAGATATAAATTTTGCGTCGCTTTCAATATTTTGACAAAATTCCTTCAACAAGTTGTTAAGAATAGTGCCCTACACATGCTGATTCCTTTTGGTAACGGTTATCCCACTACTTGTGAAGTTACGGAAATCGTCATTAATCAATGATTGCCAACTAGGACGTCAATGACTGGGCCACAAAATTATATAAATTTTGAAGCACTATTGATTTACATCAAAAATTCTTTCAGTGGCTTCAAGAAGGCAACAACCGGCACACGCTGATTCCTTTTGGTGCTGAAATTCGTTAAATTGAATTTAATACAGAATATTTTATAGTGATGATCAATTTTCTTCGAAAATGATCAACGGCTTCACCTTAAATGCATTAATAAATATTATACAATATATTATAAACAGTTTACAATCGATTTTACAAGTTTTTTTTTTTTCAATGAAATTTTGAATTTTAGTCAATTGTCAGATTCAATTCAATTCCTTAAATTAATGATGGATTTAATATTTTTAAATTTTCAAATTCAAAATTTTTAGAACTCTCTAGAATTTAAAAAATATAAAATTCATTATTTCTCAAATACTACATTCTAAAATTCTTGCTTTCTTTTTAAATGCCGCCATTTTAGATTATAGAAAGTCAGATAATTTTGGAGAATTTTGGGAGTCATATTTTAGGTAAGAGACCCAAATTTTAAGGAAAATAAAAATAATCCTGATCGTAGTGAAATTTTGGCGAAACTTTTAAATAATCGAGTACGAACTGTATTAAGAAAAATTAAACCACATATTTTTTTTAAATTTTATTTTTTTTTGATTTTTGAGTATTCAAATTCTTAAATTTTGAAGTTTTTGATTTTTTTTTTTAAATTTGTACCGTAAACCAGGGTGACATTGATAACATTTCAATTTATTTCTGGAATATTTTCCAACTGGTAAGGTTTGTCTAAAGATTATTATTTTCAAAACAATGTCATGTGGTAGGCCACACAAGAACCATGCACTTTTTTCGAAAAGAAAGTTTTTTCAAAGATATTTGAAAAAAAAAAATAGCTGCGTTGAAAATTCTTATTTTGAATTCTGAGGTGACTTTGATAGTAATAGTTTTTCTGGTTCAAATGAGATTTATGGTTTTAAAATTTTCTTTTTACGTCAGATATACCATCACTAATATTGCTGATATAGCTTTGAAGAAAAAAAAATCAGCCTTTTAACAAAATAAATATAATTTTTATATTGCATTTTTTTTACTAAATTCGAAGTACGAATCAAAAGTTTTCTCACGGTGACAACAAACTGAAAAAATGCCTTTTTTTAATTTAATTGGCAATCAATAATTCAATTTGACTAAAATGGGGTCGCAGAAATCGAGTTTGATGTTAAAAATAAGAAAATAAAAAAAAATACGAAAAACATTTTTTTTGTTCGTGATTTGATTACACTCAAACCCCGATGGTTTGACACCAACTGTTGTCAAACGAACGGGGTCACTTTTTAGTTGACACCCTTTTACACGGAATTCACACACACTACCAAACGTTTGTTTTGGTAGTGTGCGTGAGCGCCGTGTAAAAAGTGACAGTTCGTCACTTTTTAGTTTCACTTTGACCAACCAACGGGGTACAAACTAAAAAAATTGTCAAACGAAAAAGTGACCAACCACCGGGGGTTGAGTGTAGTCCCAAACCTTTGAATAATCGAGTCTGGACTGTATTCAAAATTTTATGAAAGTTTCTTCTTGAAGTGCTTTGAACACTTCTTTAACACTGGCAGTATGATTCCATGTCTTTCCGTAAGTATAGAATTTGATCTCTTCCTTTTGCGAAAAAATTTCAAACCTATCAAAGTCACCCCTGTTTACGGTAGGTGCCTGTATTATTAAATTTCGACATTGCTGAAGTCGCAAATTTGTATATTTTCATATAATCGAATTAAAAAAAAATGAATTCTAAAATTCTAAAATCGCTATAACAAATACATTATTAAATAATGAATTTCTTATAGTGATTTTAGAATTTTTGGAATTCAAAATTTTTAAAATTCCATAATTTGAAAATATAGAAAATTGCGAATAATTTTACTACCAATTATTAAACACCAACTGCATCGGGTACTCCATTCTTGATTTTTCAAATTATATTTTTGAATTTTTTTATTTTTGTTTTAACTTTTATACTTTTGATAAAAAAAAATCAAAGCTTACAAACATTCAGCTGTATTTTTAAATTTTCACATTTCTGTGTTTTTTTATTCCCAAATTTCCAAATTTTTAAAACATTAGTTTTTATAGTTGTTAATGTTTGGAGCTAGAGGTGGGCAAAACCGCTCTTTTTTAGGAGCCTTTCATTTTTGTTCGCTCATTCAAAAGAGCCGCTCTTTTGAACGGCTCTTTCGCTCTTTTTCAAAATTTTGATAATATGGTTATTTTTAGGAATGGTGTGATTTTAAATTTATTTCTTTTTGGAATCTTTTAAATCATTTGCTTTTATTTTTGCTAAAATTGAACTTGTACTGACATTTTATTTGGAGAAAATATTCTGCGAACACTTTTCTACATTCTGATTTAATCGATAAAGTCAATAAACGCTGAAGTTTAATCAGGCAAGAGAATATTTTTTTTTGCATAATCTCTCAGCTATTTAGTAGATTTTTGGTAATATTTTACAAGCTATGCAATTTTAAATGCTCAAATTTGTATTCGGATAATGCTTGACGATGTACGATCAGTTATATAAAGAAAAGTTTTTTCATTTTGTTTAAAAAAATCACTTACTTTTGCTATTTCAAAGAAAAGTAGGAAACTGAAAATGAGTTTTAAACTTTTAAGTTGTGTTTGGCAGCAATGCTATTTTGGGATTAATGTTTATAAGCAATTATTTTTTAATTTAGAATTGCATTTTCAATGTCAAAAACAAATTTTATGATGCAATTTGTTCGAAATTCAATAATTATTTATAGCAAGTTTATAAATCATTCCATCTTGGAACAGTTCTTTCAGAAGACCGGAGTTTAAAAAAAAACCACGGTTCATTTTTTGTGAGCTATGGTTCGTTCGCTCTTTTTAATGAACCGGCTCTTTGAGCGGCTCGCTCTTTTTTTGCCCACCTCTATTTGGAGCCTAACATTTCATTAGGGCACATAACTTTTGTAAACAATAGTGTATCCCTTTCACTCAAATGACAGTTTACATTAAGTTTGAAAGGGACACACTCTTGTTTACAAAAGTTATGTGCCCTAATGAAATGGCAAGCACGATTTGAGCAATGTAGAAATAGAATAAATTAGGTTTTTTTAAAGAACAGCAGCTTTGAAAACGCGCTACAATACTTGACCATTTTTTTAGAGAGCGTTCTTTTATAACGTAACGCAAAAATTTGGAATTTTGAACCCCTCCAAAAAAAAATCCATATAAATTAAAAGAACGCTCGCTTATGAACAGTAAATAGGTTTCACTTTGACAGTTCACTTTGCGGAAAAGCTTTCAGCACCCAAGTAAAATTTAGTGGCACAATTATGCGTTTAATTGATTTTTCGAAAAATATAAAAATGCCAAAGAATCAAAATCTTAAAAAATTGCATGAATTATGTGTAGAACTTCAGCCAAACAAGTAGTTCGGATTTTCGAATTCTGTGGACAATTTTCCACTACGAGAAATTAAAATTTGTTCATAAATAATAAATGGTATGTGCTTTTGGAACACAATTCGAAAAAATCTTGCAAATTTTTAGGCTTTTTCAGTAGAACAAATTTTATATAAAATGTAGAAACTGTTGATTCGTCCTTTTTCTTGTTTGTTATGTTATGCTTTATTCCATATTTCTATAAACAAAACTGTGATTGTCCACGCTTTATACAAAAAAGGTTTTTTTTAATGTAGACAATTGTCTACGATGTTTCTAAATAAGTGTCCACGTAGTTTATGGATGGTCCCCTAGGATTTGCCTGAATAACGTTAGCGAACCTCTATATGTAATGGCTTCAAGAATCTTCTTGCGAGAGGGGACAACCGGCCACAGAGTCTTTGGGAGAAGATTTCATAATCTTCTTGGTGCCGTCGACAGCGTGCTTGTTCCAACCAGATAGTGGTCCAAGTTGATATTGAGAACATGATCGATTTGCGTTTTCGTTCGTTGGTCAGGTAATGTGCAGGAAGCTTAATCAAAACAATTTAATTAGAAACAGATACTCACTTTTCCTCCTTCCGCCCCTTTCCGCGCTTCATCGTCTCCAGCACCTCATTCTTCAGTCGCTCGGGCGACGCCGACGAGGCCGAATCCTTTCGCTCCTTGCCGGTCGGCAGCCTCGTCGGGCTGTTCCGGCGGTCGTCGGTCCCGTCCTGCTCCGGCGGGGTTCGCGGCGTCAGCACCGGCGGCGGCGGCGTTGGCGTCTTGTCCTTGCCGATGATGCCCTCCAGCATGTCGATGACGTTCTCGATCGTGCTCAGCTTCGTCTGGATCTGGGACTGTGGGTGGGAAGAATGACGGGCGGGTGGTTAAGCGGGGATTCGTTCGCGCTTGATTGCGGGCGTTTTGATATCTTATTTGGGAAACCTTGACCGCGCACTTCGACTTGCGATGCGAATCTGAGCGGAGCTCTCAATTTATGAACGGGCCTAAAAGAGAGAAGTTTGTTTATGGTGAAGAGGTGGGTTGATCCTTGGGTTGGCTGGGTTGTCCTCGTTGGGTGGGGTTGCTCCGGGTCGTCCTTCCAGCTCCGACTTACAAACTAAGTAGTACAAGCGATCCTACTTGGGCCGAGCGCAAGCTTAAAGGAATCTATCACAAATTTCGACTAGATTTGATCGTTAAGCTTGCATCGCGACCTCACAAAGGTCTGGTACAATACAATTCTGGCTCTACTAACAGCAAGTTCGGCAAGATGCTGCTGCAGCTGGATCTTCTTCTCCGAGTTGAACTTCTGGACTCTCTCTGTCTCATTCTCAGTCTCAGTCTCTGGACTCTGCCAAGAGTGAAATCTTGCGTTTCAGAATGTAAGGCATGGCACAATCAAATGCTGCGGGGAAAAGTGTTGCGTTTGAAAGAGAGAATAACAAAATTTCGATTGTTTTTGGGGGACAAGCTGAAATGGTGAATTATTGTTGGGCTTCACGCGCAAGTCTCCTCTTTTTCTTCTCATCTCAAAACTGTAACGAATCTTAAGCCGGGCTCACTCACCTGCAGCTTGTCGTTTTCCTTAATGAAACTGTTGGTCGTCGGCGAGGGCGGCTCACGACCGGAGCTCAAATCGGCCCGTTGCTGCTTGAGGATCTTAAGCTCACGCTTCAGGGCACCTGCGCGCTGCATGTAGTCGTCGCGTTGCTTCTTCAGCGATGCTCGCTGGTTGCGCACTTCCGTCGCGATTGCGGCTGCAATTTTAAATCTAAATTAGTTTGGACACTTCTAACAACCAAAGATCAGCCAACCCTACCCTCCCTCTTCCGCTTCTCCTCCTCGTTCTCCTGCACCACCGGAATCGCCGGCGGCGGAGCGTTCCACCCCGAAGCATTAGCCGCGGCAGCCGCCGCTCCGTACTCCTCTCCCGGCGGTCCCGGCTGCTGGCTAACCATCATAATCTGCGGCGGTGGACCGGACAGCATTCCCCCGTACCCATCGACCGCCACCGGAGCCGGTCCGGGCGCTGCCCTGTACTCGTACCCGCCGTAAGCCGGCTGACTCATGTCACCCATGTAAGGTCCCGGCGGCGGAGCAGTCGCGTACCCCCCGTAAGCGTCGTACATCGCCGGATACCCGGGCGGGGCCACCACTCCTCCTCCGGCGATCATCGGAGGAGGCGGTGCCTGCATCGACGGTGGCGGCGGAGGACTTGGACTCCTCCGACCCCGTCCCCTCCGTCGCATCTCAACCGGACTCCGACTAACCCTCCTATTCCGCGCCCGATCCCTACTCCGGCTCCTGTCCCGACGACGCCTCCCATAGCTGGGACTCCGCGAAGGACTCCTCCGCTTGTTGTCCCGACTCCGGCTCCGACTGCGCTTCTTCTCCTTCTTTTTACCTAAACGAAAAAGATAAACAAAGCCCGTTAGCACCACCCACACAGAATGCCGGCACCGCCGGCGCACGTAAAAAAAGGTAAACAACGCCCACCAGCACCAACCCCGTCACTCATTCCACAAGCAAGATTGATGCTTACCGTCGCGTTTGTCGTCCATCTTTGATTTTCCGACTGGTCGGAAATCGGCGTAACTATATCCGACGAAAAAGTCGTCAAATTTCACTTTTTCACCGCAAAATTCACCTCAATCAGCAACCGCAAACGTTAAAGATCACTTTACGACTATTTTCAACCGCTAAGTGCGAAATTTTGCGGGGAAAATTTCGCAAAAACTTTCCAGCACCAGCTGGGACGAAGAACAACGTTGTTTTTTGCTGCAGTGCTGAGGTGATTTTGAGCACGCAAAATCCACATAACACAGATCTGTGTAAAAAAATTACACAGATTTCTGAACAGTTCCAGCTGTCAAATCTGGGTAATTTTATTACACAGATCTGTGTAAAAATAAACACAGATTTTCATTCAGCTTTCCTTTCAAATCTGTGTAAAACAGTGACGCTGCTAAGATGGCGTCTTTCATGTTCCGAGAACTTGGTAAGTTTTTCGAACTCTTGATTATTTATTATAATTTCGTTTAAATGGATTTATCTTTCAGATTTTTTACATTCCGGCCATAAACGTGTCGGGGATATGAAAAAGACACGTGATCCTGCTCCTAGAAGACCCATTTCAAGCATCTGATGTCAACGCGGAAGCGACAGTCTCGCCTGCTGCGGAACCAACCTGGCAGCCTGTTCAACCAGGCGGAACGTGTATCCGGACTTGTTCCAGTCTAAAACATGTGGACAAACATTCCGCCTTCCAGCCGGTTCCAGTCGAAGTGTTCCGGAAGCAGCACGAGCAAACTGACACTGCGGTGCGTTCAAATATTTGGGTCGCGAATCGAGTTTAGAATGTATATACAAGAATCTTCAAACTTACGTTAATAAATAAACTTTTTTTAAATTATTAAATGATATAAAATGAAATTTTCTATAAAACAATGATAATATTCTACCCAGATTCTGTGCATCAATGAACACAGATCTGTGTAAAATTTAACACAGATCTGGGTAAAATTTTACACAGTTTGCTTAACCAAAATTACACAGATTTGACAGACAACGGCTGAACACACATCTGGGTACAAGGCTTTTACACAGATTCTGTGTATTCCCGGTTTTGGGCAATCTGTGTCAAATTTTACACAGATCTGTGTTATGTGGATTTTGCGTGAGGCTAACGGCTCTGGCGGATGTCAAAAGTGAGTGGCGCTGAGTGCGAGTGGGTGCACGCAGAAAAATAGGAAAGCGAAATTTTAATGTCAAGTGTGCACGATTGACGGAAATGAGCGAAAATAGCGAATAACACGTTTAATATTATTTCTAGAATTTTTTTTATTAGGTCCTATAAGTATATGAATGATAATAGTTTATTGTTCCTTTTCAAAAAAACTCTGCAATTTTTTTTTTCGAAAAAATAATCAACGAGAATTTATAGTTATTGTGAAGGCAGACAAAAATCAAAATACTAGCGCAACCTGTTAAAGCCTGTTGCGCCGCAGGCTCATGTACACGCTAACGACAAACCACTCAATTTTTGTACGGCGCAACAGAAGAGATGCGCACTTCGGTTTGGTGGTGCGCGGTTATTTTTTTTCAAAAAGCTTAGGAAAAAAATCAAGCAAAACAATGTAATGGGCCAATGTCGAAGTGTAAACAAAGAGTCTATCCTGCTCACGTCGGCTGATGAAGACATAAATATTTCTAAATTAAAATGCTTTTTGTTAAGAAAAATATTGATCTTTTTTATTGATTTAAAAAAACATTTCAAACACTTTGTGGTCGTTCAAACTTCAAAATATAGTTGTACTGATAAAAATAAGCTTTATCGTTGTGAACAATAATATCAGCAATTCAAACCTAATTTAAAGACCCAATTCGTAAATACACTCAACCCCCGTTGGTACGAGCTGTCACTTTTTACACGGGACTCACACTTATTATCAAACCAAACGATTAGTACACTCAAACCCCGATGGTTTGACACCAACTGTTGTCAAACGAACGGGGTCACGTTTTAGTTTGACACCCCACCCCAATTTTTGGTATTTTATATTAAAAAAATTTCGATTTAAAAAAATATCTTATTTTAGACTTCTGAAAATAAAAAAAATATTTTGATTTCTTGATTTCTTTTAGATATTTGATTTTTTTTATAATTTTGTTTTTGAATTTATATTTTTCTGAATTCTAACATTTTTGATTTTCTAATTTCTAAAGAATTTATGAAATTTCAAATTAACGTATTGTAAAAATTTCTTGATATAAATATTTTTTTATTCATACATTTTTAGATATCAGAATGATATTTGAGCAATTCCAGCCCAAAACAGGAATTTTTCAGGTACTTTTTTCTCGACCCTCTCCGATTTCAATGAAACTTTGTAGACCTGTTATCCTACGCTTATATAAGCCATTTTTGTGTATATGGAGCCAGTTCCACTCGATAATGACATTTTTGAAGGGCGTAAGTGTTTTAAATATTTTTGTAATTCGGAATTTAAAAATTTCTGTATCTCAAAGCCGTTGCATCGTATCAAAAAGTGGTCAGAGACAAACTTGTAGGAAATTTGACGGGCTTTCCGAAAAAAATACACTGAAAGAAAAAAACACTGTACTTTTACGAGATTTTTCGATTTTTAAGCTTAAAAGTCAAATTTGAGGGGGAGCCCACGATTTGTTTTCGTTCAAAATTTTTGTGAAGATAGCCTAAGATGTTAAAAAAAGACTCACGAAAAATGCAGGATGGAGCAACTCACCTAAAAAAATACAAAAATCATTTACTGAAACTGTTTTTTTGAAAAGTGCTCTAAACGTCAAAATTTTCACAAACCGGTAGTGGGAATCAATTCTCCAGACAATTTTACATAAAAGTCTCCATATTGACTACTGTCCTAAGTCCATTCCTTGTGAAGTTACAGCGGTTTTAAAAATAAAAATGTTGAAAAAATAGGTTTTTTGATGGTTTTTTGCAATTTCTATGTGACAGACTTGATTTTTCAGTCTCGTAAATATTTTTACCGAAAAGCTCGTCCAATTTCCCATAAGATTGTCTTTGACTACATTTCAATTGGATGTATGGGCTAACAGATATAAGCTAATTACATTGCTCATAACTGAAAACATAATATTTTGTCAGTGTAGTATAGTAACCTGGATAGTAAATAAGCTTAAGTCATCAAAAAAATGAGTTATTTTGAAAAGTGGTTAAAGACAATCTTATGGCAAATTGGACGAGCTTGTCGGTAAAAATATTTACGAGACTGAAAAATCAAGTCTGTCACATAGAAATTGCAAAAAACGATCAAAAAACCTATTTTTTCAACATTTTTATTTTTAAAACCGCTGTAACTTCACAAGGATTGGACTTAGGACAGTAGTCAATATGGAGACTTTTATGTAAAATTGTCTGGAGAATCGATTCCCACTATCGGTTTGTGAAAATTTTGACGTTTAGAGCACTTTTCAAAAAAACAGTTTCAGTAAATGATTTTTGTATTTTTTTAGGTGAGTTGCTCCATCCTGCATTTTTTGTGAGTCTTTTTGTAACATCTTAGGCTATCTTCACAAAAATTTTGAACGAAAAAAAATCGTGGGCTCCCCCTCAAATTTGACTTTTAAACTTAAACATCGAAAAATCTCATGAAAGTTGCGTGTTTTTTTTTCTTTCAGTGTATTTTTTTCGGAAAGCCCGTCAAATTTCCTACAAGTTTGTCTCTGACCACTTTTTGATACGATGCAACGGCTTCGAGATACAGAAATTTTTAAATTCCGAATTACAAAAATATTTAAAACACTTACGCCCTTCTCAAATGTCATTATCGAGTGGAACTGGCTCCATATACACAAAAATGGCTTATATAAGCGTAGGATAACATGTCTACAAAGTTTCATTGAAATCGGAGAGGGTCGGGTACAACCGATTCCCTATTTGGCATGGAATTGCTCATTTAATTTTTTTTATATTTAATTTTAATATTTTAGATTTTCGAAATTTCTGAATGTTATGCATATTTTTTTAATTTGTTTAGCTATTCTTATTTGTTAGATTTTTGGTTCCAAAAATTTGTTTTTATTTTTATTTTTAAATTCTAGAATCAAGGAGGTTTGATTTTTTCGTTTTTTTGTCATTTTATATTTCTAAATTGATTTATTTTTCATATTTTAATGTTTTTTTTTCAGCATTTAGAATATCTAGATTTCAATGTTTTAAACTTAGGATTTTCTTAAATGGCAATTTTCGCATTTCTAAATTTCTCAATTTTTAAATCTTGTTCTTTTTTATTTTGTTTTTTTTAATTCTAAAATTTTCATGTTCTGGAATGTTTGATTTTTTATTTTTCTTATTTTTGAATTGAAATATTTTGAATTCATAATTGTAAAAATATTTTTAATATTTGAATTTTCATTTTTTATAGTTTTTGCACCTCTGATTTTTTAAATCTTTAATTTCTGCAATTTTTATTTTTGTTTCAGCTTAAAAAAAATATTTTCTTGAATTTCTAAATTTAATTCCATTTAATCCGGTTTCTGGTGAATAATCAAGTTACAATGAGTTATTTTGAAGTACATAACAGAGTTTTGGAGTTTCGTTCAGTTGTGTTATTTCTAAATTTGAAAAAAATGAGTTTTTTTAAATGTTTATTTTTATTTGTACTTTAGAATTTCAGAATTTCCGCTTCTGTAAATTATTGTGGAATTTAAAATTCTATTGATTTTTGAATTCTTTTTTAAGAAAGGAAAATAACAAATTTCAGATTTTTAAAATTTTTGTTTATTCCTCTAAATTTCCAAATTTTGAAATGATTTTAAATAAAAATTTTCGAATATTTCATTTCTGAGTTTTAAATTTTTATTGCCTCAAAATTAATAAAACGTTTGTAATTTTCAGTCACATTCAAATAAGTGAATCAAAATTATTTGATTTTTTCATCAAAACATATTTTGCAAACAAGCACCGCGTGAGGAACGTCAAACGCCATTTGCTGTTGTTTATGAAACTATTCATCAGTCTTTCAGAAATGAAACTGTTGTGGAATTGTCTAATTCTTCTGAAAAAAATATAAATAAATATAAGAATTTTACATTCAAGATTAACATTTGAAAGGGCCTACGTTATACAAATTTAATTTACAAGCCATAGTTTCAGCATAAAAATTAAAAATGCCTTTTAAAATGCATTGTACACATTGTACACCAGTCAAATCACTTTGCAAACCTCAACATAAAAAAAATAAGTATTGACGATTTTTTCTCGCGAGTTTCTGAACATTACAAAATTTAAAATATTGATCAACGCTCAACAAAGCATTTACATTTGTTTTCAGTTGATTTGACTTCTGCCTTTATTAAATTGTTTAAGTTTTTTTAAAACAATAAAACTTAAATAAAATAAGCTTTGAAAAATATCTGCCACGGCCTCAATGAAATACAGTTTAGAGAAAATTCTAGGTACATGAACCGTTACGCATAGGCCTAACCATAAAAGGTCAATTTTCCCAACTTTAAAAATAGAAGTTTAGTAAGCTATCGCAGCACCCACCCACTCTATCAAACCGAGTTTCATGAATGAATCTCGAGCCGGTTCACACCGGAACCCCCCGGTGGTCGTTCCTCGCCGGCTTGTTGTTTACAAATTCCACAAAACCCCTGTGCCGCGCGCTCTATTTTGCTCAAAAATAAAATCGATGATTAATCAGTCAAATATTGGTTCCGTTCTGCGGGGCGTCATTTTCTGTCATTTTCCGCAGAAATCGTCCAATATTCACGAGGGAAGCTAGGGAAAATAACTTGTTTTGAACACGCAATGACGCGCGCGGAACGTGTTTTTGTTTACGTTGCCTCGCGTGACGAAGTTTTGATCATCTTTTGGGTTTGGGAGTCCATAAAGGGACTGATTGTAGGACATGACGGTTAGGTGCGTGCTGTCAAAAGTACACGCTAAATCGTTCTGCAACATATTTGGTCGTTTATCGATTCAACTCCGGATTGGAATTCCCATTAACGAATGCCTTCGAGATTGTTTACAAATCTCAATCAGTGGCTGGCCGCTGAATTAAAAATACCAAAAGGTACATTTTCGACCCTCTCTCTCCGTGAATCTTTCAGCAGAGTGTTTCAGCTGTGATTGCAATAAATCAGGCCAGCCACTCTGTTCTGGGGGGGTTCAAATCGGATTTGCAGTTTCCCCTGCCGAATATATTCAGCTTTTTTTTTTGAGTGTGTTTGTAAACATATTTTTAAGTGACTTAAGGAAAGGAATTTCGGCTGTTTCGCGTTGCCGAGCGGATTCGACGGGCTGTACGTCAACGAAATTCCTCCAGCTGAGAAAAAAAAACGCTCCCGTTTGAGAGCTGAAGATCATGGGTCAGTCAAACTTTGTGCCAGTTTTGGTTTGGGTTCGATGATTTTTTGGCAGATATTTTGGGTGATTTTATTGGTGTTGTGTCAAATCGAATTAGGCTTTCTAGTCAGAAATTTACCAACCCATTCAAAGTATGTTTACATTTGTTTGTTTGCATCAGTTTTCCTATCTCTTTCTAGCAAAAGTTTTTGTCAAGCGACTTCTAGCTGGTTTTTTTGACTGACCGCCCGATATTTCAGCCAACATACTTCGCAGGGCTGTGACAGCTCGAGTTCGATCATTGTTTGCATCAGGACACTGTGACGAGAGGTTCGTCATTTTTGGGTTAAATTATATTTTTTTCACTGGGCCTAAAAAGCCTTATTAGAAGACATGTTAGGAATATTTTGCATAATTTTATTTAATTCTTTTAAGCTGAAAATATAACACAAATTTAGGTTATGTTTGTGTTAAAACTCGCTCATTTCAAATAAGTAATTTCTGCCTAAATTTTAGTCAGATTCAATCAAAACTAAGCCTACTCAGAAATAACTAAATGCGGCATTTGTCAGATTTGAATGAATTCAACGAAAATTGACTAACAATTACTCTGATCTGAGTGAAACTGAGTGACACTCATTCCTGCGTACGTTCGGTTTAACTGAATAAATGTTACCCTATGTTCATTAAATTTTGAGTGAAATTCATCCAACTGTAGGGTCCGACCCTCCGAGTGTGCTGCCCCTTGGCACAAGTTATGTGAGAGAAGTTGTGTGGGAGAGGGAAAGGACGCGAGAGAGTTAGTCTCATGCGGACAGTGTGAAGGAGTACACGCAGCGACGAGCTGCGGCACGACGCGAGTGGTTCCGGGAGAACTGGATTAGTGTTCCGGGCGACCAGCGTATCGGACTTCGGTCAGTGGGCGGACGGGTGGACGATCGGCGGCTTTTACGAGCTGCGTCCGTTACGCGACGACCCCACAAAGTTGGCGACGAGGATTAACAACAGGTATTTGTAGCTCAGCAGGTGCTAAGTTGGGCCGTTGTTTTGAAGACAGTTGCGCTGTTTTCAAATTCTGTTAAAAAAGAGGAGGAAAGATGAAGTGCTCTCTCTCTCTCTCTTTCGATCAGATCTTTCTGAGAAGGAGGGCAAGAAGGATCATGGCAGATCATGACGATTGCAGTGATGCATGGATTGTTGTGTGTATGCATTCTCGACACACACATAAGAGAAACGTCACATGGTGGGGTGCGTTTTGTGGCCCATGCATAATCAAGACGAATAGATGACAGATTGTTTTGGTGTAGAATTCTGTGGTTAACGTAGGACTACAGTAATTTTGATGAAGAACTTAAATTATTTCAACGTAGGATTACAATAAATTTGACGCAGGATTCGATTGCTTTAACGTAGAACTACAATAAATTTGACGTAGAATTTCGATTATTTTAACTCAAGACTTTGAGACAATTGACAAAAGACAATTTGACGGAAACAATAATTGTTTAACATTAGACAAAAATAATAATAATAATAATTTTGACGTAGAACTTTGATTATTTCAACGTAGGACTACATAGTTTTTGACGTATAATTTCGACTACACTAGTTTTGACGATGAACTTCAACTGTTTTGACGTAGGATTATTTAAAAGTTGCGGTTTTCAAACGATTGAGAAAGGAAACGATTTTCTTTAAACTAGGATTTCTGTAGCAGTTGACGCGTGACAAGGACAACCTTACTTGTGGAGCGTGTAATAATTGATGACGTTTTATTCTGTGTTTAGACAGGCAGCCACCAAGAGAAATGTCCCTGTAACATTGGTTGCAGGTGGTGAACAGGAAGTTGTTCACGGGATAATGTCCCTGTAACATTGGTTGCAGGTGGTGAACAGAAATCTGTTCACGGGTGGATTGGTTCCGAGTGGAATGTCCCTGTTATTAAACAGGTGGTGAACATGAAGTTGTTCACGGGTGAAATGTCCCTGTAATTGAGCAGGTGGTGAACATGAAGTTGTTCACGGGTAAATGTCCCTGTAGTTGAACAAGTGGTGAACATGAAGTTGTTCACGGGTGAAACCTTTCCGGGTGAATGTCCCTGTGATTAAACAGGTGGTGAACATGAAGTTGTTCACGGGTGAAATGTCCCTGTAATTGAACAGGTGGTGAACATGAAGTTGTTCACGGGTAAATGTCCCTGTAGTTGAACAGGTGGTGAACATGAAGTTGTTCACGGGTGAAACCTTTCCGGGTGAATGTCCCTGTAATTAAACAGGTGGTGAACATGAAGTTGTTCACGGGTGAAATGTCCCTGTAATTGAACAGGTGGTGAACATGAGGTTGTTCACGGGTGGATGTCCCTGTAGTTGAGCAGGTGGTGGACATGAAGGTGTTCACGGGTAAAATGTTCCTGTAAATCAAAAGGTGATAACATGAAGTTGTTGAATCGTTAAATGTCCCTGTTGTGAAACAGGTGGTGAACAAAATGTGGTTCACGGGTAAAAGTCTCTATTATAGTTGTCACAGTTGGTGCACCAATAATTGTTACGGGTAAAGTGTTCAGTTGTCTAGCTGTTCACGAATTGATTGAAAATGTCCCTATTGTTATAATAGGTGGTGAACAAATAGTTGTTCACGGGTAAAGTGTTCAGTTGTCTAGCTGTTCACGAATTGATTAGAACTGTCCCTATAGTTATTATAGGTGGTGAACAAATGGTTGTTCACGGGTAAAATGTTCAGTTGTCAAGCTGTTCACGAACTGTTTGGAACTGTCCCTGTAGTTATTATAGGTGGTGAACAAATGGTTGTTCACGGGTAAAGTGTTCAGTTGTCTAGCTGTTCACGAATGGATTGAAAATGTCCCTATTGTTATAATAGGTGGTGAACAAATGGTTGTTCACGGGTAAAGTGTTCAGTTGTCTAGCTGTTCACGAATTGATTAGAACTGTCCCTATAGTTATTTTAGGTGGTGAACAAATGATTGTTCACGGGTAAAATGTTCAGTTCTCAAGCTGTTCACGAACTGTTTGGAACTGTCCCTGTAGTTATTATAGGTGGTGAACAAATGGTTGTTCACGGGTAAAATGTTCAGCTGTTTAGCTGTTCATGAACTGATTGGAGCTATTCCTATAGTTATTATAGGTGGTGTTAATATGTTCACGGGTAAAGTTTTAAGTCATTTAGCTGAATACGAATAGTCATTGAGTTGTTTGTAACTGTTGCGGAAGGTAATCAGATGTCTAGCTGTAATTAATCGTCCCTGTAGCTGTCGGTACAGAAAAACGAAACTATTGGCACTACGCCCCCCGGGGCATGGCCTTCCTCTAACGTGGGATTTCTGCTCCAGCGCCTCTGACGAGACAGGAGAAACCGGGACCGACGTTTTACTTCACCATCCGATAGAAGCTCAGTGGATAAGGCGGGAATCGAACCCGCGTCTCATAGCATCAGCTGTCGGTACAGGTGGTGGACAAATATATTGTCCACGGGTGTCATAGTAAGTGTGGTTTCAGATGGTAGAGAACATATATGTTCTAAAATCAATTGTATCGGGGTGTAACAGGTATAGAAAATAACTGTCAGTGGCTGTTGATATCGATCATTGTGATCCAGTGTGCTCTGGATGAAACAGTTTGGAAATGCTCAGTAGTGAAAACAAGTAGCAAAATGTTTGTAAAATGATAGAATAATTGCGGGGATCAGTTGAAATCGAATGCTTATTTTTATTATTTGTGTAGTTATTGGAGGAAATGATACTGTGGAAAATGCGTTTGATTCTAGATTTGGAGTGGTTAATCTAAATGTATACACAATACGGTTATTGATAGAGTGACATTAATTCGGTAGATTTGAATGAGCCAAATGTTTAGTAAAATATTCAGTTCCAAGTGATGCCTAACTATGGTAATTGTGTTCAATGGGAAGTCAAAGAAAATCAAATTTAGGGATGTATTCAGTGTTAAATTGTTGGAGATTTTGTCACTTTATTCAAACATTGTTAGGAGTTACTGAAAACACAGTTTAACACAGTTACTGAAAACACAGATTAAGTAAAACACAGTAATCAATAGAATTTATTATGTTGGAGATTGAGTCACATGATTTAGTAAATACTAATCGGAATATTAAAGGAAATGTGCCTATCTCTAGCTTATGTGACTGGAGTAACATTGGGTGAGATCGCTAATGAGTTCTTTAGGGATTGTATCAGAAGGTTACATGGATTAGTTAGTATAACATATTAGGATGGCATGGTAGTTGAGTTAAGTAATATAACTGTGATTGCAAAAGTAAGTGGATTTTAGGGACATCTATCCATAAAAAAAAATAAGCTGTTCAGGCATGTTAAGCCATGTTAGTTTGAGAACAGTTGTATGAGGTGTTAACAATTATAAGAACACTATGAATGTATTGTATGGTGAATTTAAGGACGAAGGAGAATGATTTTTTAATGATCGATGATTCATTATTGAAGAGTACAAAAGAATGAATTGATTTACGGAAGCACTTATTGTAGAAAGCTTTAATAGTGATCCACATCCATGTTCGATGTCCACTGTTGTACAACAACGTATTAGGAATGTTTACACTTCAAAGAATGTATATGTAGATGTTTGGGGTTTTAGGTAGTTGTTTGTTTAAATATATAAAATAAGTATTTAAATAATCAGTTCATTACTTGGATTAAACGTAACCAAAATAGAAATTGTGGATGCTCTTGTGAGATTTACCTTGGCAATGTGTTATTTGTTTCCAATGTAGTCAAATTTAGAAAATTTAACATAAATCATTAGAGAATGAAGAGAGAAGCTTCTGAACTTACGTTGATATAAAAAGTAAATAAATATGGTTTTGCCATTTGTTAGTTTAATAAGTATAATAAATCTGTATCACGAGTGTAACTTAAATTTCTGCTTTAGTTTAGATTTTAGTAGCTGAACTAAAATACGATAGGTATGAATTATGTCAACGTCATACTGGAAAATTGTGGAACAGAGTTTTCTTGCTGACATAGGTGGTGTAGGAGAATTGAGTGCCTAATGGGCTTTAGATATTACTAAGATAGAACTTGGACGAATTGATATTGATACAACAAGGATTTGTCTATATTTCAGTCAAAACATGTTGAATGATTGAGGGATAGAATTATGTAATCGTTAGAGTAGATTATAAGACGGATTTTTAGATGTGTTTTGCAATGAAGAAAATTGTCCTAGAATTGGAAAGGCATTAAGCGGATTCGGTAACGGAGCATGTTTAAATAATAGATTTTATGCTGAAATGTGTAGATCGTTTGTTTCGTGTAGTTCAACAAAAGGAATATTTAAGAATTATGAACCAGTCTTAAAAAAAAAAAGTTTAAGCAAAGCTAACTTTTGTTACTATGGCACGATTAGTCACGTTTCTTGTCACAATAGGATACATTCAGAACAAACAAAATGTTTTGCAACACTTTTGATAGAAACTTGTTTGATTGAACGGTAAAGTGCTGATATGCAAAATAAGAGGCACGATTGACTAAGATGCTATTTCCATATATAGATATAAACAACATGAATAAATGAGGATGTAATATTCAAGATACTTGAAAAAAAAAAACGAAGAGAGAATGGATTGGAGCAAAATTGATTATTTGGAATATTTGCAGAGTAATTAAAAACTAAATTAAAAAGGAGGATTTATACCAGATAGTTTTTCATATGAATATGCAACGCTAGTATTTAACTCGATAAACTGCTAGTTTTTCAGACATGTGAGAAGGAACTTTCAACCTAACGAATAAGAGTCTATTTCATCTAGTCTTGCTTTGGAAAACATCGATTTAGAGAAGAGTTTACTTTCGACGGTACCAATGAGCAATTCAACAAACTACGCTCGAATGTATGGTTTCTGCGAATATTAGTAAGTGTGGTTGTATTGGTAGGATAAACTCAAAACCTTATGGTGCGCTTGTATGAGTACAAGAAACTTCATTAAGCTCTAAGGTCATATCTTTCAAATAAAACCAAGGGGGGATTGTAGGGTCCGACCCTCCGAGTGTGCTGCCCCTTGGCACAAGTTATGTGAGAGAAGTTGTGTGGGAGAGGGAAAGGACGCGAGAGAGTTAGTCTCATGCGGACAGTGTGAAGGAGTACACGCAGCGACGAGCTGCGGCACGACGCGAGTGGTTCCGGGAGGACCGGATTAGTGTTCCGGGCGACCAGCGTACGGACTTCGGTCAGTGGGCGGACGGGTGGACGATCGGCGGCTTTTACGAGCTGCGTCCGTTACGCGAGGACCCCACACCAACCATTTGACATTTGGTTGAAAATTGAATTTTTTTCAGTGTATATTGAGAAAAGAGAAAAATGAGTAATTTTGGTTGTGCGTGTAAAAATTTGACAGTTACACACTTACAAAAATGAACACAAATATTGGTTAAATTATTCAATTTGCCTGTCTATTTGTCTACAATTATGTTGAAAACCGCCTGCCAAATCCACTTTTCGTTACAGGCACGAGATTTCCTTTCAAAAGTGGTTAATTTGATTTATTGGATATTTTTCATTCTCGATTATATCCCGCCCGGCTTATGGTTAACTTTTTTTGACGTCTATTAATAAAGATTGTACCATTTTTTCTTTCGTTTTGCTTTTGTTGCCCACACTGTGGCATCGTTCTCGTCCTCGTGGTTCCGATTAGTGTTTTCAATTAAATTTTTCAGCGAAAATATAAAAAAAACAACAAACAAAATTTGTTTGACCTTTTCAAACCACTTCCGGTTGGTCCCGTCCCAGCCTTGGCACAGCGCGCGCCGCTTGTGTCCATTTTTGGACATTTCCATTGCCATGGCCTGCTATGCACCACACCACACCACATCAGTCAGGCATGTTTTGACTGTGAGTCTTTTTTCTTTCTTTCGCGTAGCCAGCCATCTTTCTTCTCCTGACTTATGACGTGCGTCAATCGCAAAAATGGCGGGCGCGGCTGACATTTTCTCGAGAGAGAGAGAGAGAGCTCCCGGGATTGACGCAAAACTCCCCGATGATGGGCGGATATTTTGCCCAAGTTGA